>NW_019154134.1:13686415-13911174 GCF_002288905.1 Enhydra lutris kenyoni | reverse complement strand
TTCTTTCTTTCTTTCTTTCTTTCTTTCTTTCTTTCTTTCTTTCTTTCTTTCTTTCTTTCTTCCTCTCTTTCTTTCTTTCTTTCTTTCTTCCTCTCTTTCTTTCTTTCTTCCTCACTCTCTCTTTCCCTCCCTTCCTCCTTTCCTTCCTTCCTTCCTGGATCTATGAAGTTACATGGTGGAAAAAAGCATGGCCAAAGGAGTAAAGAATTGAGGCTAATGATGCATTTTATCACAAAGTATCTTTCATTTGTCCAGACAAGCAATTTGGGGTTCAGACCAGGCATATAGCTGTGGTAGTTATAAGAAGTATAGTGTTCTGGATCTATTTTGAAGGTAGAACTTCAAATCTCAGTGGGATTTACTGAGTCAGGGAGAGATGTTAAGGATGTTTTCAAGGTTTCTTGTATGAGCGACTTGAAAGGATAGGGTTGTCATTAACTGAGATATGAAAGGTTGTAGATGGAAGATTTTGGAGTCTCCCAGTGACTGGGAGATAACAAATTCAGTTTAGAACATGTATCTCAGATGTTAAAAGACAATCAATTGGAGATAATGGGTAGGTCATATTTATTTATTTATTTATATTTTTAAAACTTCCATTCTGGTTTTATTTTGTTTTTTAAAGTAAGCTCTAGGCCCAGTATGGCGCTTGAACTCATGACCCTGAGATCAAGAGTCGCATGCTCTACCTACTGAACCAAGTCAGGTGCTCCAATGGATAGGTCATTTTATATATGAGTCTGACCTTGTAGAAAAATTATCTGGACTACAGACATCAGTCTGGAAATTGCTGCCATATGCATGGTATTTAAAGCCATGAGTTTGGATAAAATCATTAACTGATGCAGCATAGTTAGAAAAGGAATGGGACCCAAGGGCATTTTAACATTAAGACGTTGCAAAAGGGAGAGAAATCAGCCAAGAAGACTAAAAAAAGTGACCTATGAGATAGCAAAAAATCAAATAAGAACAATGTGCCATGTACATAAAATATATCAAGGATCAAAGAGGGTCTTCCAAAGCAAATAAGGCATCTCGATCCAGAAAGATTAGAACTAAAGCCTACTGTTCACAACATGACAATACTGAAGATTACTGGTGACTATATCCAGGGCTGTTTTGAAGGATTGCACCCCGGTGAGAAATTATATTATGTTTGCTGGGATCCCTAAATCTGAGGACTACATTCTTTAATAAACTGAGGAATTCTAGGCTATTATCTTTTAAAATATTGACTTTCCTTTTTACCTGCATTATCTTTACTTATGGCTTCTGGAATGTCTTTTAGAGATTTCATGGATCATATCATGCTCTCCACATGTCTTCACTACTACTCTGTCATATTTTTAAAATCTTTATCTTTTTACTTCCCCTTGTAGGTAACTTCTTTAGCTCTGTCTTCTAGTTTGTTCTCTCCCCAGTTTTATCTAATGTGCTCTTCAACTAATCCATTGGATTTTTAACTTCAGTGAACATTTTTTTCCCCTTCAGATATGCCTGTTTTTGTGTTCTCTTGCTTTGGATTCCTTTTCCATATACTCATTTTATTTATTTATTTATTCATTTATTTATTTATATACTCATTTTAAACACAGATTTTATGATACTATAATTCTGTCACCTGATGTTCTTAGGAGTCCAATGCCGTTATTTATTTTCTATGTTGACTCGATTCCTACGACTTGTTTTCCTGTGTGATTGCTAATTTTAGATTGGGATCTCCTGTTTGGTGTGGCCTACCCGTGAAAATATTTTGCAGCCAAATATGGGAAGTTTCATGTGTAACTCTGCCAGTCCCTCCAGGGTTACAGCAGATCCTTCTGGTGCCCTGCCAATATTCTCTCAGGCCCTGTCATTTCTGTAAAGACAGGACCAACTTTTATCAGCCATGGTCTATATCTCTTTGCTCAAGCATTTTCTCTGGCCGCCATCTGTTCTTACCATGTGCACAGCAAGCCAGATGTGCATAGCAATGAACACTCCCAACCTCAAAAAATGGCTCTCAGGAGTTAGTGTATAAACACCACAGCTCCCTTGCCTCTTGGGTGGCATAGTTCTGAGATGTTCTATATTAGCTCCCAAATTCCCCCAATGGGAATAAGATCCATTTACTCAGGGGAAACTCACTTGATAATACACTTTGTTGGGTGACTTTCTTTTCCTGCTTTTCTTCCTTTTACCTACTTTTTACCTACTCCCTCCTTTATTCATTCAAATACTTATCTCAGGGTCTGTTCCACAGGCACTCAAACTGAAACGCTGGTAGTATAAGCCTAGAAGTACCTCTTTTTTTCAAAGAAGCTAACATCCAGAACTGCTTTTTAACACTAACTACTTGCTTTGGGTTCTCTGGCACATGAAGATGATGTGGGGTTGACTCTTGACCAGGAACAGAGTAATACTCTGTTTCAGAGTCTTCAGGGAAGACAGTTTCCCCTACCTAGTAACTGGGCGGAGACAGAGAAATGATCCAGATATCAGCTTGTGCCACTGGCAAGATTTTTTTCTGATCTGTGTTTATAGCCCTTGGCTTGAAGCAAGAGTATCACTTATGCACTGCACCTTGTTCTGGACCCAAACTGAAACTCTGGGACATTTCTCTAAACTGGATATGTAGACCCATCAGGTACCTCTATTTCTGCTTTCATTAGCCTCTGCATGGTATTGGTTCCTAGGAACATTTTTGTGTGTGGGTCACCTTCAGTCATGTGGACTCGCAGTCTGCTAAGAGGATAACATTGCCCCCGAAGTCACATCTTGTCCTTTCTGCTATGCCTGCTGTTGGAACCTCTTACTCTGTCCACAGTTGGCCTGTGGACACAAAATGTGATCTCTCTCCGTTGTGTCCATTTGAGAGAGGTAACTGGGGTGAGTTGGTTCTGTATCTTGAAAGATTTTCCCTCTCTGCATTTCATTCCTATAACAAGAGCAGGAAAATGCATTTTCAGAGGTGAGGAAATAACCCATGGTTTAAGTGGTAGTTATGATTGGAAGAACCAAAGTCTCTAGCTTAATGTGCCTTGGGAAATATGTTAAAAACAGCAGTGTGCAAGTAGGAAAAGATCAGCCTTTGATCAGACGAAAGTGTCTATAATAAAGCATTTCTATGTAATTAAAGCTGTAAATTTGGTTATTGCTTTAGAAGTTTTTGTGCACCCTCTTTCTGAATGCTAGAATTATGTATGTGTTTTGTCTTAGCCTGATCAATTCCCCTTGTAGCTAAGTCTAGTGCATTCTGTTGTAGGATAACTCTAACCACTAGAAAGATCTTTTATTGATTCAAAGTTTCATTTCTTCTAACTCCTTACTGGTGCTCATTCTACCTTTGAGAATAGCACCGTCCATAGAAATTTCTACAATGATGGAAATGATCTCTGTGTGTACTATTTAATATGGTAAATACTAGCCAAAAAAGCTATTGGGCGCTTGAAGTAAGCTAGTGTGACTGAGACACTGAATTTTTGAAGTGATTCAAATTTAGATTCTTTAAATCCTGTTTAAACCTTCTTCTGGGTGATAGCCATTAAAATATGTAGAGCCGTATCATGTCTTTTTAGACTTTTCTTTCTAAAGGGCAGCTTGATCCAGTGCCTTCTGGCCACTATTACCCTTCTCTAGATTGTGTTGTTTATTTAATTGCTTAAAATCTAGTGTCAGACATGGATGGAACTAAAGGGTATTATGTTGAGTGAAATAAGTTAATCAGAGAAAGACAATTATCATATGATATCTCTGATATGAAGAATTTGAGAGGCAGGGCGGGGGGTCATGCGGAGTAGGGAGGGAAAAAAAATGAAAACAAGATGGGACCAGGGAGGGAGACAAACCACAAGAGTCTCTTAATTTCAGGAAACAAACTGAGGGTTGCTGGGGGTATGGCAGGGAAGGATAGGGTGGCTGGGTTATGGACATTGGGGAGGGTATGTGCTCTGGTGAGTGCTGTGAATTATCTAAGACTAATGATTCACAGACCTGTACTCCTGAAGCAAATAATGTATTATATGTTAAAAAAAAATAAAGAAAGAAAGAAAGAAAAGAAAAAAGAAAGAAAGAAAGAAAGAAAGAAAGAAAGAAAGAAAGAAAGAAATCTGGTGTCAGGATTGATCGCAGTAGCTCAGAATGGATTGAGTTGCTGGACTCATCTTACTTGGAGTGAGCACTGGAGTTTATTGGAATTCCATATTGTATTTACTTTGGACTGTCATAGAGCACTTCATATTTGGTTGGCAATAAATCATCTTCTGGCAAATCATTGTTACCTTAGAATTAAAAAGTATCTTTAGGACATCCTAGTTCAGTGGTTCTTACAGTTTATTTTAATTAATGGACTTGTTATTAATTGAACCTTTCCCAGAAGATTAAACAGGTAATTCTACAGCTGATTTGATTATAGCACTATTTAATATGATTATTTAATATGAAGAATACTTTAGTGTTGATAGAGGCTGTAGAGTCCAACATCTATAGTCAGCATGCTAGAGACCTGGGATTGCAGATAGTATAGTTCCAGTCAGTATTTTAAGGCCTAAGAACCAGGAGAGCCAATGGTGTAAGTTCTAGTCCAAGTTCTGAAGGCAAGAGAAGACCTATGTCCCAGCTCAAAGACAGTCAAAGAATTCTTTCTTACTCAGCCTTATTCAGGCTTTTGACAGATTGGATGAAGCCCATCCACACCAGGGAGGGCAATCTGCCCTACTCAGTTTACCAATTCAAACATTAATTTCATCTAGAAACACCTTCATAGACACACCCAGAATAATGTTTGACTGAATGTCTGAGCAACCCATAGCCCAGTCAAGTTGAGACATAGAAACTACCATCACAAGTTCACCTGTGGCCAATGTGATACTCATTCACATCTTTTAAAATCATATTTAATTTCCAAAAAAGACAATAACATATCTATAATTTTACCTAATAGAATACAGCTATCCTGTTCAATTATAAACACACCTACCCTTTGCTTAGAAAAGGGAGCAAAATCCTTGAGTGATGTTTAGTCTTCTTGATAACCTGTAACTTAAATACTATAATGTACAATTAATGACACTTAAAAACTTGCTCTAAACTTAATACAACTTATGACCTTATATATTTATAAAAATACATATATAAACAATTGACTTTATTGTATTTAAGTTATATTACATGATAACATGAGAGGAAAGAAAATAAAGATGTTTGCTTTAAGTATCTATGGATTTCTCTGCTATTTCTGCATGTACAAATATATTCATAACACCATAAAGAAGAATACTCATGACAGTTATAGTCTTCATTTCTATAACTAGTCATGTAGTCATAGCTGGTATTTATAACTACCTTCTTCTACTACCCATTCTGTATTCCTTTTACCTTCAGCAAGCAATTCCCTTTACCTTCAGCTAGTTGTGGTTTCTAACCTGGTCGAGTGACCCAAGTCTTCATTCCTGAAGTGTCTGGGCCATTAGCAGTCCTGCCTGGATTAGGTTGTTGTAGTTTTCCGTTAACCTTAATTACAGGGCATTGTAAGACTAAGAGCTCCCCAAAGCGGTCTCCCATATTTCAAACCTCCAGTGTGGATTAGCAGTCCAATTTCCCCTTGGTAGTCAGGAGCAATAACTCAGTCATCACAGTAAACCCCCTTCTTTGCCGATTGATTCAGAGGCAAGAGGAGTGCAAAGTGGCTAGGTGGCATTTCTAAATTCTAGTTCAATGGAGTCATTGTTGTGTCTCCTGATAGAAGGATTCCTGCCTTTGGAACTAAGACTTCTAGGCCAGCATAGTGTCACTAAAACAGAAAGCAAAAATTTTACTAGAGAGAATATTTTACTAGAGATAATATTAAGTGGTGCCCCTCCAGTGTCTAGTCCTTGATTCCTGGACCCATGAATCATGGCTATGGGAGAAACAATATCATGTTCTGGGCTCAGATTCAGAGCATTCACAGCCTTCTGGAGAACTGTGCCCTAGTCCTGTGAGGTATTCCCATCTAGCTGGCACTGTAACTAAATCTTCAAAAGACCATCCCACGATTCCATTAAGTAAGCTGCTTCAGGATGGGGGAAACATGGTAGGACCAGTGAATTCCATGAGAAGTCCTGCACTTCTTTTGCTATAGAGTGAGTTCTTTGATCAGAAGCAGTGCTCTGTGCAATACCACAACAATGGATTAGATGTTCTGTAAGCAGCACATGATAATTTTGGCAGAAGCATTACACTCATGGAAGGAAAATCCATATCCAGAATGGACTATTCCAGTGAAAATAAAATGCTGCTCCTACCATGATGGAAGGAGTACAATGTAAATAGCCTACCACCAGGTAGCTGGCTAATCTTGGTGTGGGTCAAAGGCTCAGTGTTGGTCTCTGCTGCTGATAGATTTGGTGTTTAGTGGAGATCATAGCCAGGTCAGCCTTGGTGAGTGGAAGTACATAAGGCTGAGCCCAGGCATAACCTCCGTCCTTGCCACCGTGGCCACTTTATTCATGATCCCATTGGATGATGACCAGGATGGCTTGGGAAAGAGGCTGACTGCTAGTCACAGATGGCTCAATCTTTCCAGGTAATTATTAAAATCTTCTTCTGCTGAGGTAACCCTTTGCTGATCATTCACATGGGACGCAAATATCTTCAAGTTTTTGCCCCTTCAGAGACATCTATCCCCATGCCTCTTGCCCAGATTTCCTTGCCAATAATTTTCCACCCATGTTCCTTCTAAATCCCTGACCATTCAGCCAAACCATTGGCCAGAGCCCCTGAATCAGTATCTAGCTGCATATCCTGCCATTTCTCTTTCTAAGCAAAGTGAGGTCTCTGGTCTAAATATTTGTGTGCCTCCCAAATTCATGTTGTCACCTAACCCCCCCAAGTGAAGGTATTTGGAGGTGGGGCCTTTTGGAGGTGATCAGATTGTGAGGGCAGAGCAGTAACTTTCTGCTGTTCATACACCACCGAGCCTATGGTATTTTGCTATAGCAGCCTGAAGAGACTGACAGTGAGACAGTAGGCACTTTGTTCAAGTTTCAACTCCCTCAGAAGATTTCCCTTCAACACTGTCTTTCAGTGATGTTCCAGAAAAGGGCTGTGATGTTGCAGCTGTTCAGTTTGAGGTGTGCCTGCCTATCCTGCAGAACCATCTAGGAATGAGTTCTGCTGTCAAGTGTAGGAGATTCCTTGTGAGGCCATCTGTGCAGGCTGGGAGAGGAGGGGCAGTGTAACCGGATTGAGGACCATGGACATTGTGGCCATTTCTTCATGTAACTTACTTGTGCTTTGGGGCCTGTTCAGACCCAATCACATGCAAAACACTGCCATCTAATGAGAGTGCTGCTGTGGACACCCAGTTTGGTAGGTCAGATAACACCCAGTTCATGACGGGCAGCTCAGGTTGCATGATAATTTGGTAGCACATGGTTAAGTGTTCAGTCTCTTCTAAGACTCAATAGCAGGTCAAGAGCTATTTCTCAAAGAAGAGTAGGTATCTGTGAAGGATACCAGGACATTGTTTCTCAACCTCAAGGGCATGTGCTGTGTATGATTGACCTGTAGGGACCTGTCCAGGGACCCACCAGCATCCTAATCTGCTGTTAACATCTTCAGTCATCACTGGATCTGTTCCAGCAAATGGCCCAAGTGGCAGAGTAGCTTGTACAGCAGCTTGGACCTGGGGCAGAGCCTTTTCTTGTTCTGGACTCGCTTGAAACTAGCAGCTTTGCAGATCCCTTGGTAAGTGGGCTGGACAGTACACTCAAATGAAGAATATATTGCCTTCAAAATCCAAAGAGTTCTTTGAGGCAGCATCCCTCTCCCCCTCCGCCACCGCCGATAGCAGAGAGGCCAGGTACTACAAATTATCCTTCATCTTGGAAGAGATATCTTGACATGTTTTATACTACTGATACCTAGATATTTCACTGAGGTAGAAGATATCTTAATTTTTGTTGATTTATTTTCCACTCTCTGATATGCAACAAGTCTGGAATGGTTGCTACTTCTTGCTTGCTAGTTTTGATTGGCATAATGTGATCCATGTAATAGGCCAGCACAATATCTTGTAAAAGGGAAAGGAGAACAACGACCTTGCGAACTCAGTTATGACATAGGGCTGGAGAGCTGACAAACCCCTGAGGTAGGACAGTGAGGGTGTGTATTCCTCTCCTTACCAGCTGAGGGCCCACTACTTCTCCTGGGCCTTATGGACAGGGATGGAGAAACAGTCATTTGCCAGATTAATAGCTGCGTACCAAGTAACTGTGGATGTGTTCATTCACTGAAGCAATGAAACCACATCTGATACAGCAGCTGCTACAGGAGCTCCCATCTGGTTGCTTACAATAATACACTGTCATTTTCCCAAGATCAGTCTGTCTTCTGCACAGGTCAGGTAGGTGAGTTTAATGAGAGTGTGGTGGGAATCACACTCTTTCAACCCCTACAGAGTGGCCCTAAGCTCAGGGATCCCTCCAGGAATGCTTGAGTATTGCTTTTGATTCTATTTTTCTAGGTAGAAGCAGTTTTAGCAGCTTCTGCTTGGGTCCCGCTTCCCACATAAGAGAACCAGAGTGGGAATTCTTCTAGCTGCTAAGAATATTTATTTCAGTTATGCCATCTGCAACTGGAGAAATAATCACAGGATGTCTTATAAGAAGCACAGCTTCCTACAACTCCAATGATCACCTAACTTCCATAACCCCTGAGCCTTGCGGTAGCCACAGTGAGGCTTTGGTCTCTAGCAATTAGTGTTGGTTTAGAGCCAACGTCTAGTAGTCCCTGGAAGGTCTGATTACTTCCTTTTCTCCGGTTTATAGTTACACTGGTAAAAGGCCATTGGTTTTCTGGGGGCAGAGGCTGGAAATAAGACTAACTAACAGTATAAAGTTTTGGTAGTGGATGGGAGTTCCTCCTTCAAGGAGACCTGCATCCCCTTTATTCAAGGGGTTTTGGATCTGTAAACCAGCTCAAGTCTGGGAGTTGAATGAGGGTCCATGACTCTGTATTTTTATAATTCAGATTAGACTTCTGCCTAAGTGACCTAGAACATTTCTGCTTACACAGATCAAGTAAGAATTTTGGAGGCTTCCTTCCTATTTTACGTTTGGGAACACGGTGATCAATTAGTCAATGGCATAGGTCTGCATGAGTCAGACAATTCTGATTACTGTTCATTATAGTACCCACTCCCACCTTGCCTTTGGCAGTGAATGTTGCCCCTTGGCGCCTGCCACCCCAGGATCTAATTACTCTTACTGCATTTAGGTTCTCCAATTCACTGATTGCACTTCCCCTTGACCTATAGAGAAGAACTATGACAGAACTCTTCAAGGATGCCAGGGTCCCCCTTATAAATGTATTTCTCACAGTATTAGTGAAACATAGGTCTTCTAGACTCTTCTAGTATAGGTGAGTACCTCTTAGATGATAAATGCATTCTCACGTACCATTTTCCTTAACCATTTGAATGGTTTTTTTTTTTTTTCTGCATTAAACCAAGGCAGGTCTTTCATTGGCAGAGAAAAATCATCAAAATTTGGGAGCTCAATGTGCCCATTCCGATTTACAGTATTCCATTCTTTCCCAGTCTCTGGCTTCACTTTAATGGTAAACACCCAGCAAGACTGAAAGTCCACTTTGTGTTTTAATTCAGTCAGTCGCAGGATGAGATTCTGCATTTGATTTTTAGCAGTTGCAACTCTGTGGCTACAGGATATAATGATCTCCTTTAGGGTGCATATAGAAGAAGAGTTTAGGTCATGTACGTGACCCTTTAGCTGACAGTTTTTTAAGGTTTTCTTTCTTTCTTTCAGAGGGGTTGAGAGAGAGAGAGGGTGAGCAGGAGGAGGGGGTAGAGGGAGAGGGGAGGCAGACTCTCTGCTGAGCAGAGCTCAGTGTAGGGCTTAATGAAGGGCTTGACACAGTGCTGGATCCCAGGACCCCGAGAGTAGGACCACTTAACCCACTGAGCCACCCAGGTCGCCTGAGGTGGCAATTTGAATCCCTAAGCTCATTCTTCTCTTTGACCATTTTCTCCAGTGACATTGAAAACAACCAACTAATTTCATTATATTTGTTATATTTCCAAAAATGTTAGAAAATATTATGTACATAGTCACCCAACTCCTTGCTTCTATACTTAGTGATTAGGAGGGTCAACTGGAGATATTTTGTAGATCTCTCTTGCCAGATCATGCCATGTACTATCAGCACTCTCTTTACTACTGGAAATAGAGTCATTGACATCTTTAAATCTAACCAAATTAGAGACTCAATTCCAGAGACCCTGGAGCCAATTCAGAATACTCACCCTTAAGATTCTGTTCTTAGCTCCCCCCCTTTCAGTATCAAAATCTGTATCTATCTGGGTCCAGAGAAACAGAATCAGTACCAATTTCAAATAAAAAAATAATATATAATTCCTTATGCCTAATCCTCCCTCTCTTTTTGTAGAGAAAGAGATGTATTATAAGGAATCGGCTCATGTGATTATGAATGGTGAGAAGTCCGAGATCTACAGTCAGCAAGGTGGAGACTCAAGACAGCAGGTAATACATTCCCACTCTAAGTCTGAAGGCCTTAGAACCAAGTCTGAGTCCCAATCTGAAGGCAGGAGAAGACCGATATCCCAGATTGAGGACAACAAGGTGGAAAGAGAGAATTCTTTTTTACCCAGCCTTTTATTCTGTTCTGTTCACACCTCCGCAGGATCTGATGGAGCCACCCACCTTGGGGAAGGCCATCTGCTTTACTTAATCTTCCAAGTTAAATGTTGAATCTCATTCAGAAACATCCTCACTGACACACCCAGAAATAATGTTTGCCCTAATTTCTGAACAATCTGTGACCTAGGCAAGTTGACACATAAAATTATCACACTTCCTAATAATGATTTGTATCCTGCTTCTATGGAAAATTTAAGAGTATTTGTAATTATTTAAAGATATTGGATATATGTTAATTTTTAGCCCATGTGGTGATGCTTCAAAGTTCAGACAGCCACCTACTGAACAAATTCTAAAGACTTTTTCTTTGTCTTCCAATATTTGGGTGAGACTTTGTGAGCTTCCAAGCTCATTGTCATCCCTTCAATCTCCTTTAATGGATCTTCTCAGACCTTGGTTTGTATAGGCATCATCTGGGGATATTAGTAAAAAGACAGATGCTGAGATTCTGATTTGGAAGAACTGGGAAAGGTCACAGAATTCTGTATTTTTAATCAGTTCTCCAAATAGTTCTGATACTAGCCAACCATATTCACACTTTGAGAAACACTGACCTATGTCATAGCCATCAACAAATAATGGGAAATTTGTGGCTTTACAGGCAGGCTGTGACTTAAAAGTAACATTGATTTTTTTTCTTTTATCTTGTGAGACTTATTTTTAAAAGATTTTTTTCCCCCTAAAATATTTCAAACCCATGTTCTTTTGAAGTCTTACACAATGTGCTTGTCATGTGGCTGGCATTCCTGAGGCCTAAGATGAAGAGCATTTTATAGGTATTCCAGTCCTATTGCTCTGCTCTTGGAAACACAATTTCTCATTTTGCATCTGACCTTCTACATATCATTATGCAGCCCTTCAACCTCACTTGATCCAATTTGTCATTAGCCTGAGAGAGGCTGTCGGCTCTGCTGTGTCCTGATGCATGATTGCTACAGCTCCCACATTTTTTCTCCTCTTAGCTTTTCTTCTTCCTCATCACTAGACTTACCCACATATTTCACTGAGACATAACAGAGAAAAATAACGGTTGGGATAATGAGCCTGAAAATTAATAATCTCCTTTAATAAGCTTTCTTTCTTGTTGATGCCCTTTAATGAATATATGTAAGCTGTAGGAAGGGGAGCAAGTATCAGGGCCATAAAGGGCTTTCTCATTATTCAAATTCTGGATAGAAGATGAAAATTTAATGTCATCTCCACTAACTGTTGAAAATTTGCTATCACCCTTGTCTTTTACCAGTGAAATATCTGTGATAAATTTATTAAGCTTTTGTCTTTGTTCTGTCTACATAGAACACTGTGAACAAAACACACTGGTTGGCAGGTCTCTACCATTTATTTATTTATTTATTCATAGATTTTATTTATTTGAGAGAGAGACAGAGACAGAGAGAGCACAAGCAGGGGGAGAGGCAGAGAGAGAAGGAAGAGCAGACTCCCTGCTGAGCAGGAAGCTCGATGTGGGGCTCAATCCCAGGATCTGGAGATCATGACCTGGGCCAAAGGCAGACACTTAACCATCTGAGCCTCCCAGGTGCCCCTGCCATTTAGATACCATCTTACACAAGGGCTAGCTACTGTCAAGGCAAGAAAGGTGAGAAAGACGGATAGCTTGGAGGTAGCAAGAGGTCTATAGCAGTTTCAGATCTGGACTAGTTAGGCTACACAGACCATTCAATAGATCTATGCTGATCAGCCATAGCCACCAGCCTCATGTAGCTATTTAAATTTAAGTGTTTTTGTTAAGTTAAATAAGATTTATAAGTCAGTCTCTACCACATTTTAGGGGCTCGAAAGCCACATGTGGCTAGTCGCTGCCATATTAGATCAAGCAATACAGAACATTTCCGTCAGAAAGTTCTATTTGACAGTGATATATCAGATTCTCCCAGTCTAGCAAACCTACCTGAGCAGATTAAAAAAAGCAAATACCTTCTATGTAAAGTGCTGGCATTATTGTTTATTTCCATTAATCTCTTGAGTTAAAGTGATTTTCACAGAAGTTGTATTCTAGAAATTTCCACTGAGGACTGTGTGCTGAATGGGCCTAGGCCTGTGCCAGATGTGATAGATTTTTGAAGTGTGAATATGTTTTTTATCTAAAAATATGGTGCTTGTTCTTTCCACCAGAGTCCCTGGACTTATAGGTAGTGGCTGAGAGCTCTATGATGATTTTATGCCTCACAAATTAACCTTATTCTTTGTTTTTAATTGGAGTACAGAAATAGTTGTTTCTATTGGGGTTGGTATTTACTGCTTAAGAAAATCTGAAAAACAAACAAATGTGGAAATGATTTTCCACATTGCAAAATAATTGTTCGCTTTATATTAAAGGAATTTTTAAAAAAATTTCCTTTGTATTAAAAAAGAAATTCCTGAAATAGCAATGTTCTTTAATGAAATTAAAATCCAACAAGGTGAATTTTTGCTTGGGCTCTTAAATTCCTATCCGAGAATATTCATTTGATCATGATATTATTTCCAAAGCATATGGATCTACCCTTCAGTGACAGCCCCAAATAACTGCTTTCCAGGTCCTTGCCAGAGATTTCAACCTTCAATTTATGTAATCACATCTTCTGTAAATATGTCTGGGTGTAAAACAGTAATGCAGACTTTTACCAACAATGTCTAGTTGGGCTCATTACTACACCTTCATCAAAACAAGAAACTATCATTTAAAAAATATAAGTATTGGGGCGCCTGGGTGGATCAGGGGGTTGAGCCTCTGCCTTTGGCTCGGGTCATGATCCCAGGGTCCTGGAATGGAGTCCCGCATCCAGCTCTCTGCTTGGCGGGGAGCCTGCTTCCTCCTCTCTCTCTGTCTGCCTCTCTGCCTACTTGTGATTTCTGTCTGTCAAATAAATAAATAATCTTTAAAAAAAAATAAGTATTATTTCCTATCACTATTTCAGTTATCCCCATAGTGACTTTTAATGTTTTCAACCCCAATTCAACTATCTGAATAAGTTACCTGCTATAAAGTAGAGACGATAGTTTGCTTTAGCAAAATTCAGGGCAAAAAGACAGACAGCATGCTGGGCAGCCCTAACAGTTACTTCTTTGAAAAGTAAACAATAGCTAAGATATGGAAACAACCCATGACCTCACACACACGGGAATATTATTCAGCCATAAAAAAGAAGGAAATCCTGCCATTTGTGACAACATGAATGAACTTGAGGGCATTATGCTAAATAAAGTTAGAGTAAAATACTGCATGATCTCACTTATAAAGTGAGATTTTCCAGTGGCATCTAAAATTTTCCAGTGGCATCTAAAAAACGTTGAACTGGTAAAAACGGAGGAGATTGGTGCTTGCAGGGGGTGGGCGAGGGGGGAATCATGGAGATGTTGGTCAAGGCTATAAACTTCCAGTTGTAAGATAAATAAGTTCTAGGGATCTAATATATAGCTTAGTGGGTATAATTAAAAATACTGTATTTTACACTTGAAATTTTCCAAGTGAGTAGAACTTGAATGTTCCTACCATAGACACAAACAGAAGTAGTGGTAAATCTGTAGATATTGCAGATGTTAATTGACCTTTACTGTGGTTATCATTTTCAGTATATACATATAACAAATCATCACAATGTATCTTAAGCTTGTATAGTGTAGTCATTTATATGTCTGTAAAGCTGGGGGAAAAAAAAAAAAAGCCCAGGAAAGTGAGATCTCCATTCAGTTATTCACATTAAATAAAAAACCATTTAACATTGTATTTTACAAAGTTCCATTTGCATCTTATGTGTGTTTTGCACATTATTCATTATTTAGTTACATTTTAGTACATATTTGTTGCAATGAGAAGGAAAGAGTACTTCATAACCAATATATTTGAATATTATATACAAACTTACCTGCTAATAAGTTAAGTAATAATTAAGTAGTTTCCTATTACGTAGGCATCTTTGAGGGAAATAATACATAGTGTTTAAGAGTGATTTAGTGACATTTGGGGAAATTGACTGGAGGGTTCGTATGCATTCATAACACATTCTTATTTTCTTTTTAATATAATGAAATACAGGCTCCTGTCTATTTATTATTCTCCACATTTTTGTTGATTAGATTTGATTAGATTATGAGGTTTATGTATGTATATATATATCTCCAATATAATGAATGAAGATGACATATGGTTTTAATCTGTATTTTTCCTTATTACTTGCAAGATGATAGTCTTTATATTTATTGATTATTATTTACATTTTCCTATTTGTTTTTGTGTTTTATTATTTTTATATTGTGGCAAGCATATTAAAAATTTGCCTGGTGTAGAAAAATCAATTGAGACTCTTTAATGACATAGTTATGTCCGTGAAACCATCACCACAGTCAAGGTAATGAATATATCCATAACCCCCCAAAGTTTCCTATGCTCTTTGTAATGTCTTCCTTTTGAGAGGGTCACTCTGTCTCGTCTTGTTATAGGTAAGAGTGCCAGTTTCAAGACAGCTGGACCCTCAACGCTTTCATCCATTACTTAGTTACTTCCTGTTCCGAGAGGTTTCCCATATGATGTGTCTGCAGAGCCCCTCTTGAGAAAGATGCAGGCATTTCTGTTCATTACAGTTAAGAAACCAAAGCTGTAGGAGATGGAGGTAGAGGGAGATACAGATATCACCTATCCATAAATGTCAGTGGAAAACCCCATACACTGCAGAGATCATGGGGCTCTCATTCTACAGGAGGGGCGACCCAGAAAGGAAAAGCAGCTCTCCCTGCTCTCTCACTCTTTCCAGCCCATCCACCTGTGTCCATTTTCATTTTCCTGAATTGCAATGTTCCTTTCTGTGACCATCTTTGAGCCTTCCTCTTCCTCTGCATTCAATACTCATCCTTCGTTTGTTCTCCACGTTCTTTCTCACCCAACCTTTATATCTGAGCTCAAGTGTCATTTCCTCAGGGAAGTGTTTCTAGATCTTTTTTCTTTTCTTTTCTTTTCTTTTTTTTTTTTACTCCTTGCATTATTGAACTGTTCCTCAAAGCTTTTGTTGCATTATGACTTTTAAATATTATAGTATTTGACTAATGCCTCTATCCTCCATTAGAACATAAGTCCCCTAGATTCAGAGAATGTGTTTGTTCCTACACACCATTTTGTCCTCAGCAGCAGTGTAGTATAGGCCTGGATGACTTTACAGGTGCCTTGCTCTGCTAGCAACCTTGGCATGGCTCTGATTAGATCTGTACATGCTACGGAGGGCATTTGAAAGCCACGGGAAAGCTTTGTCTATCTATTCCTCTCATTTGTTCTCGGGGCTTATTGTTTTTAGTGGAGATATACTTATTTAACCTAACGTTTAAGTAGCATAAAATTTTGTAAATTTCTAATGACTAGATTATAGTGGTTTCTTCCAGATTTGCTGTAGATATAATCTAGGGCCAGTGGGGGGTCATTTATGCATGAGCCTCCTTGAAGGAAGAACAGAAATTGACCAGGGTCTGGTGCCTCTAAGGATTTCTAGTCTGTGTATCCCTAAGATCTACTACAAGTATCTCTAGATGGAGCTATTTAACCTTTTCTCTTATAAACTAAAGCTATAAGAAATGAAACCAGAGGAATGTACCGATATTGTTTGTTTCTAGAATTCTAGGCCACAATTTTTAAAGATGATTTAATGCTGGAGGTTCCAGATCATGTGCGCTGGTTTCTTTCTTCTCTTTCTCTTTTTTCCTTACTCCCAAAGCTAGCTATGCCACTAAATGCCATGTATGAACAAAACAATTCTTTATTTGGTCTGATATGCATAAGGGGTGGAACATAAATTATAATTAATTTTGGTTAGAATAAATTATGGTTAATATAGAGAGAGAGAGAAAGAGAGAATATGGAAGAGTATATACATATATACACACACAGTAGCTCTTTCTATATTCTAAGTACCTATATACTGTCTTTTAATCCTCAAAACAAAATTATGTTTTCTGTAGATGCCTATGAGTTATTGTAAGTTGAATAGAAAACCTTGTCTTAAGCCCTTGGACATGCGGTTTAGTGTGGGTCTTAGGTGATGCCCTGAATCCTCACTCTAGGTTAATTCTGTATTTTATCCTACATACCCAGTTCAAATGCCTCTCCTTTTGTGCAGACTTTTAATGATTTTTGAGCTTATCTTTCTGGACAAGGAGCTCTCCTTGAAGGCAGACACTGTGTCCTGGTCGTGGTTATATCCCCGCTCTCTGGAACTGTCTTATCCAATACGTTAGTCATCAGCCACATGTGGCTAATTAAATTTAAATCTAAATTAATTAAAACAAGATGAAATTAAAATTTCAGTTTCTCAGCTCTATTAGACACATTTCAAGGGCTCAAGAGTCACCATATGTGGCTGGTAGTTACTCTAGCAGACGAACATTACGTGAACATATCCATCACTGCAGAGTTCTATTGACAGCCTGTCTAGTGCAATGATCTGTCCATGAACTCATTCATTAATTCAACTCATCAATATTTAATGAGTGCCTTTTTTGAGGTAGGCATTGTCTAGACACAGAAGATAGAGTGAAAAACAACAAGAGTAAACGACAACATGGTATCTCTGAATGAATCCTAGCATTTTGTTGGTGAAAGTAGAAATGAAGCAAGCCAGAATTAACAGGTATATGTCTAACAATTGATTATTTGGAATTCAGTGTCAAAAGGCCCATTCTGGAATGATCAAAGCAGGGCTTACTGTCATTCAGAAGCACATCCCAGTGGAAGTATTTCCCCTGCTGTTTGCCCCTATGGCCTAGGGCAGGGGGTCTCTAGGCAATATTGGTATCAGAGGTACAGAAATCTGCTGCTTTTTTTCCTGGAACTATTAATGGGATAAGAGCTTAGCAGATTTTATAAACTTTCTTAAAAATATGTAACATTTTCCAGCTCAGATGTGTAGGGATCTAAACTACATTTCCTACTAGAAGTGGGAGGAGAGAGAAGGCATTTAACACAGCAGGAGGACTATTAGTGAGCTGAAGTAGGACTGAACATGAGCAAAATCTTTGCTGGTTCCCTGTGCGCATGGTCTTGGGGGCTTTTTGCTTCATTTGCTTTCATTATTTTCCTCTTCTCCTTTTCAAAAACCAGTTTAACATGCTTCACACCATCAAAGGCAGACAGGGAATAATAAAGACGCCTCATGAAGGACTGTACACCATTATGCGATGATAATATGCTAATTATCTGAGAATCAGCCCCCATACTGTTGGTAAATAAAGAGGACTCACAAATAGATAATGCGGCTGTAAATTCCCTGATAATTGGTGTGATCCTCATTTTAAGTCATCCCAAGTGGCCAGATTGTATTCCCTGAGCAAGTGTGGAGAGGTGTTTACGTGGTGGCTGTGTCTGAAAACCTGCATGATGGATGGGCTTCCTCTCCACACCAAGGAGGGAAAGTGTACTTGCTGACAAAGAGGGGTGGAAATAAAATAGTGACCTTCTGTGTTGGAT
This sequence comes from Enhydra lutris kenyoni, assembly GCF_002288905.1. Lineage (NCBI taxonomy): Eukaryota > Metazoa > Chordata > Mammalia > Carnivora > Mustelidae > Enhydra > Enhydra lutris. The sequence goes on along the minus strand of NW_019154134.1, from coordinate 13,893,030 downwards.
GGGCACATAGAGTACGTGCAACTCTGTAAATTGGGAAAAGAAAAGTTTTCCCTTGAAACAAGTGATGCATTTTATTTTAGAAATTTCTGGATTCTAAGACAAAAAGAATAATTCTGTCATTGGGGATGACGGGGTTGATGGTAAATTCTTGTGCCTCCCTCCATCCGGGGCAGTCCAGGGTTTGACATTGGGCTTTTATACAACTACACGTAGAATCTATGAGAGAAAAATAACACATAATTTCAAAGGAGACTAGAATTTTTCTCTGCTTCCAGGCAAGATTTTATTGATTTAAGTAGTTGAAAATGACATCTGCCTGAAAATAATGTTTAAGTGATTTCATTCCACATTTGGTGAAATAGAGTGAGCTGGATTTTATCCTTTAAGCTCATGTACAGTTATAGTCGTTTCTAATTTTTATCTATTTACTTAAAATTTTATATTCCTTGTAGGATAGTTGTTTAAAGGTCACAAAAGGAACACTAATGGCAAAATACATATCAATAGAGAGCATGAAATGATAATAATTCTTTTCATCAGATCTGTCAATTGAAAATCCATCTGGTTAAAATTTCTATGTACCACATGATGGTATCTTTAGTATCATAAAAAATGTTAAAAAGAAAGCTATATTTATGTCTACTTTATTCTTTCATTTTGTAGAACAGAGTCTTGCAAATAGTAGTTTAAAATAAATTCATGCTATCTTTCAATAACTAAGCCTGCTAATTATAAGAAGTAATTCAGAAAGCAAGATTTCAGAGTATCATATAAAATAAACACATTTTTGTCTTCTTTTGATGCTAAAACTATAGGTGATGTTTAATCTGTATTGGAATATACATTTGGCCCATATAAACACAAATATGGCAGCTTACGATTCACTTAAATCATTGATTTAGGGGCACCTGGGTGGGTCATTTGATTAAGCATTCATTCTTGATTTCAACTCAGGTCATGATCTTAGGGTTGTGAGATCAAGCTCTGCATTGGCTCTCTGCTGAGCATGGAGCCTGCTTAGGATTCTTTCTCTGCCCCTCCCTCTGTCTCTATCCCTGTTGTGGCTCGCATGCTTTCTCTCTCTCTCTTTCTCAAAAATAATGTAAAAAATCAAATTAAATAAAAAATCATAAGTAATTTAAATAAATTATTCCCTTAAAAATATCCCCTTTAAAGAGTAGATATAAGAATTATATATGTCATGACATTAGATAATTATTAGTATAATCTATAATGATTTATTGATCTAAAAGATTTTAGTCTTTATTATAACTCACACAAAGTGATGAAATGATTTTAGAAAATCCTAATAGGATGGGGTTTCTATATCATAATTACTCTGAAATTAGTTTGTATGTCAAACAATGTTGAGAGATAATTTAATAAACTCTAAGACATTTTTGTTAAAAGTATTTGCTGATAGCTTTCAAATTAGCTCTCTCTCCCTCTTTACTTCCTATTTAAAAAATATATTATTTAATCTTTCAGAAATATCCCAAGTCTCTTGGAAATTGGACTTGATCCTCAACATATTTTGAGAACACAGAAGTCCAACTCCTGGAATCAGAAGCCATCGCCATTTTGGCTTGCCTATCCAATAGATACTCCCACCTAGCTCTTTCTCAAGTTGTGCCTTAAAATATATCCCAATTCAAAAAATGACAGTTTATTTTAATTCTAACATTTCTTTTATGGCCTGAGCATGATGGAATGGAAATCTAGGGCTTGTTGTGGACATTTGGTGGTAGTGGTGGTGGTGGTAGTTGGTTCTTAAGCAACCACATTCTTTCCTAGTTAAGGGAATTTCTTTATTGTACTTGGATAGTCTCAGACCTCTAGGGTGAAGACACATGAACTGTTCTTATCAGTTGGCGTTCCTGATAAGGATTTAGATAGTTTACAAAACTAAAGGAGTCACTTAGAATTCATGCACAGTAGTAGTAGAATAATTCACTGGCAAAGCACTGGGTGTGGTCTGAGTAATATCCTAATGAAAGGGTTCCTATGGGGTGATCAGGGCTACCTGGTCTTCTTTGATTCTCATTGGATTTTTGGGCAATATTTTTGAAGCTTCCCTAGAGATTGTGTAAGCTAGCCCATTATTTTCTAATAATTAAAGTTGTCCTGTTTAAGATAGCTGGAGCTGGTGTATGTTTCTTATACTCGAGAATCCTGCCTGATACAACTTCATACTCTAGAATTCAGAATTTAGTTTTATTATTATTATTATTTTTTTTTTTTCTGGAGAATGAAATGTGATGTTGACATCTCTTGGAGATCCTTTTCTTAGAAAAGCTTGACTCTCATAATTTCAAGTGGTCATTGTGAAAATGACTCCAAGAGGCCATTTCCTTCAGCCACTCTTGCAGAAAAGTTAGAGGATCTTGGAGAGTCAGGTAGAAAAATACGGTCTATGTGTCTGACTCATAGCCTCTATTTTTTTTTTCACTTATTAACATATAATGTATTATTTGTTTCAGGGGTATAGGTTGACTCAATAGCTTCTTATTCACTGTCCTGTCCATCATGGCTGCCATGTGACAATCTGTGACTTCCTCTCTCCTTCTAGACCAAAGGTGTCTGATAGAAAATGGGAAAGAACTGCTTCCCATTCTTTCCAAGCCTGGATATCACAGGAAGCAGGATAAAGGTAGCTGAGATCAAGGGGCTTTGCTCAAATCACTGAGAATCAGAGGAGGGGAATGTATCTAGTGATTGCAATACCAAAATTAAATTATAATATCAATATTTTAGTATTTATTTTGTGTTAATATTAGTGTGTGATATTAACAGACACTTTAATAGTTTCTAGGATTATTACCTTAAAAAACCTATGACACATAATGCTTAATATATTTCAAATGTAAGAAAGCTTCAATGAGTTATAAAAAAATAAGAAATATAAAAATTTTTGAATATTTGTTAGCTGACAGATTATGAACATTTTTAGCAGAATAAATTTGGAAAAGATAAAATATTCTAAAAATAAAACTAGATACTACCAAAAAATGAAAAACAATGAATTATAAAATTAGAATACATTTGTGAAATAATGATTCACTATATTAGAATATATTATTTGATAGTTATAGGTGATATATATTATTTTACAATGGATTGTATTATTTGAGCTTTTGGAAAAGTGTGATCTTAAACAACAAAATGCATTGGTAGTATCATTATTTAGTCATGAGTGTATTATAAGTTTTTCTAGCTTCTGAAGCAGCCCTTTCCAACTCTACACTAGGAGAACAATGGTGAAGAGAGTTCCAAAGGAATGCTAGATATTTTTCTCGGATATTTTTATCTTCAAATACTTTCATCTCTTGTTTCAATATTTTAAGATCTTCTTAAAAAACTTTTCTTTTAGGAACTGCAAACTTTTTTTGAAATCAAGTTGTAGTTTTGTCTTAAATGAAGTATTTCCAGACTGTACAGAACTGTATTTATGTTTTGTTTCCATCATGTATATATAGGGATTGTTATACAGCATTCCCTGTATCTGTTTTGTCATGTTGATATTCTACTTGTTCAGAGATCTTTGAGTTAAAGTAAGAATTATTCTCACAATGGAAGATTTGCTCTTTGGATTCCTTCACCCCTCCTCTCTACTTTGTTGAACATGAGGGAGGTTATAGAAGAACACTATTAAAAAGTGTTTGTTAGATTTGAAATTTAGTGGTACATAAAATTCTCTAGATGATTTCTTCAAATCTTTTTGAATGGGTGAAATAATGGCATCACACACTAGGAGAAGTATGATATTTTATTTATTTCTTTTTAAAGGAAGATTAAAAAAAACTTTATTTATTTATATGACAGAGAGAGAGAGGGATGGAGGGAGAGTACAATTAGGGGGAGTAACAGAAAGAGAGGGAGAAACAGGCTTCCCACTGAGCAGGGAGTCTGATGTGGGGCTTGGTCCCAGGACTCTGGGATCATGACCTGAGCCGAAGGCAGATGCTTAACTGACAGCCCACCCAGGCACCACCAGAAGTATGATATTTTAGGAAATAAAAAGACCATGTTATACCAGAATAACAAAAATTTACATGATAATCACGAAGCACCACTAGCTGGGAATTTCATCAAACTATGGATTAGAAGGTTAGCAGAGAGAATCCTAAAAGCACATCCCTATGAGAGACTTCGAAACATACTCCTATTTACTAGAGACCCACTAGGACAAACCCATGGAAGGAGTCAAACCACCTGCCCTGATGACACAGAGAAAATTGGGAGTGGGGAGATGTTTGAAGTCAGAAGGCCCATGAAAAATTTTGCATTTCATAATCACCGAAGGAAACATAAAAAGAAAACAATTACAATTACAACTCAGTGGACTAGCATTTATGCCTAGGATACAGCCTTTGTGACTAAGGGTCAACCAGCATTTCTAGAAGCCTCCTTGTCAGTCAAGTTTACATTATTGGATATGTATGTATATATCTCAATAACTATGCTGTTAAATAAGTCATTTATTTGGGGAGGCATCTATTGATATACCTTGAACTTCATACGCTTAACATTCTTACTACTTACTGTATTGCTACTGCTGTGTTAATTGGGAATTAGAACTCTAGTCTCACCACTGGGTGTGTTGGGAGGATAAGGATGCGGTATACCCTAGAAATTGAAGCACAAACTGAATCAATGCCATACAGAATTGTATTATCCCAGTTCTTATGTACAAGTATTCCAGGATCATACCTCATTTTTCTTTTGTCATCACATCTTTTTTGAAATACTGATGTGTCACCACTCAAAGCTTCTTCCAGCTTTCATTCATATAGTGGTGTTTAGCAATTTCCAAGCCTGCACAGATGTTTATAGTTCCCTTTATTATGTCAAATAACTCTATCAATCCATAGTTATCTAGTGATTGTAGATAACTTTTTTTCCTTGACCATTGCTCAGAAGTGACGTAAGCTGCTATTATACTTGGATTTTAACATCCAGGGTGATGATACACTTTGAAACTTTAGCAGTCTCTCAGGCACATTTACACTTTCTTGTCACCCAGGGTGGTTTAAATGTTCGTCAGAAAACAACATGGTGGCAGGAAAAGAAGCCATTGTAAGGTAAACAGATTTCGTGAGTATCTGTTCAGCTGAAAAGAGCAAAGTGTGATGCCTTCATGTCAGTGTCAGAGAGCATTTGCTTGTGTTTACTCTACTGCTTTAGAGGTTATGAGAACTATATATAAGCCTTACTGCAAATCTTACAATGGATTGCATATTTAAACATAAAAAAAGGTTTGAGACAAATCACATTGTATTAAATCAGCCCCACATAGGGAGGTGCTCCAAGAGAAACATATGCATTTAAAGCATGCCAAACATGACTTGTAAATGTCATCCAATAGGGAGCTCACGTGAATATTTAATGTCTCTTCACAAGGAATTTTTGAAACCCAAGATTCTGTGGTGTAGGAGCATTATTTCTGTTGTGGTTCTAGTCTGGATTTCCCTCTTCCCACCCCCCAGCCCCACCACCCCCCCTTTTTTTTTGCCCCAGGCTATTTCAAGGCAGGAATGGGCTACTTCAGTAAATATTTTGTGATCACTTATAATGTGTCAGGTAATGTTCTAGGTTTAAAATATTACTGCACCTGAAAGAAGGAATCTTTGCCTGATTCATCCCCTTTGTGGACAGATTTCTCTGTTCAGAAGGGACCAAGGGGCCATTATTCTTCCTGGGCAGTACATGCTCCCTGAGAAAGCTCGGGATTTGAATGTTGAACTCCTGTTAACAAGTAATCCATCCTCTGGGGAAAGATGACAGCCTCCATACTGCTCCATACATAGATCAAAGGGAGCAGCTCTTTGAAAAGATGTTCTATTCTTAGCTTGGAATGGAGTAAACTGAACCCACGTAGCTTTAAAATGTCCCCCAGAATGCCTAAAATCTGACAAACAAAAGAACACTTGTTATTTCTTAGCAGTCTGTTAAGACATTTAAAAAGGCTTGCCAAATGAAAAGCAGCATATGCACACATGGTACACCAAAATCATGAGAAACCTATGCTTTGCTTGACAGCACATGTTTCCAGCCCAATTTTGATGTCTGTGTTGCTTTGTTCGTGCTATCTCTGAGTGTCACAGCAGACAGGAAGTCTTCAAACAGCAAGACCTTGTCAAGAATATGATCAACTTTTTCAGGTCATGGTGTAACATAATGTTTTGAAATGACGTGTTTTTTAAAAAGTAGTAAGTCTTCACTTCAGGTCTTACATTCATCTTTTGTACATGTGAAAGGAATGCTATGTTCATAATATTAGTACAATGTCAAATGGAAACTCAGTTTTAGAGACAACTATTGTAAAGTATTGATATTCATTACTTGTGCTCCCCAAAATGGCTCTTTTAGTTTATTCTCTTTGAATTTGTCTGTGAATAATCTATTTGAATATATTGCCTGTGGAGAGGGGTTGTCAAGGAGAGAGTTAGTTAAAATTATTTGTGTCTTTGGTTGTTTATTTGTGTGTGTGTGTGTGTGTGTGTTTAGAATGAGAGAGAACTCAAACATGTTTAATTGAAGGGTGCTGCATTTGTGTATTAAAATTTGTATTTTGTCTAAATTTAACACATTGCTCACTCTGACATATCCAGTAATATCCAGTAATGAATATCATGAAGCTTGATTGTCTCCTTTTCAAAATAATAACTGTAAATTATGTCATACTGTTTATCCTTATTCAGTTGGTGAACTGTCTGTGTGTTGTAAGCCTTTTGTCATTTCACTGTTCATGAATACCTTTATCAGGGAGGAGGTGGGAAAATGCAAAATTTTAAAACAAAACTCTCACATCTTTGTTGGTAGCATAGGCAAAGGATTTGGAAGAAGCTGTGTTTGTTCTCTGACTACCCTCTCGTCCACAGAAATGGAGAATGGAACCAAGGCAGAAGAAGGAGGAACAGAAAGAAGAAAGCAGGTGGGTGCTATCTGTTAAGAACCCCAGGCATACTTTTCGGGTGTGTCGTTTGATTGGTTACACACTGTGACTTTGGAGGCATTCCTCAATATCTCCTACATCAAAAAATCTTACTTGAAAAAATTTTAAAGACTTTCATTTCATCACCAGAAATAAGGCTAAAATCCCTTGGGACTGCTTATGATGATGTAAACGCTGTTCAAAGTGTAGATTGCCATACCAGGATTTTATTCTCAGGATAGATGATGAAGACACGCTTGTTTTAAGAATGAGAGAAGATAAACAAAAGGGAGCGAGTATCTTGAGGAATAAAGAGGCAATAGTATACAAATCTGGATGGGGTAGGGGTGCCCGATGTATTGATTTTTTTCTTAATTTTGTTCATTTACCTTTTTTGTTTAAAAAGAAATAAATTCATTTAAAAATGTCATGGGGCACCTGGGTGGCACAGTCAGTTAGGCACCTGCCTTTAGGTCAGGTCATGATCCCAGGGTCCTGGGATCCAGCCCTGCATCGGTCTCCCTGCTCAGTGGGGAATCTGCTTCTCCCTCTTCTCCCAGCTTTTCTCTGTATCTCTCTTTTTCTCTCTCTCTCAAATAAATAAACAGAATCTTTAAACAAAAATGTTGTCCCTTTAAGAGGTCCTACCACTAAGCAGAAGTGCTTGTTTCTTCCATTATGTTAACCTCAAAACATTGTTTGCGTATATTCTACCTGGTATTATAGGGATAAAGTCTATAATAACATGAGAATCATATTATATGACCTTCATAGTATTATAGAAATTGGATACAGAACTCATATGATTGGCAAAAACATGATCTTAGAAACAGAATTAGTATTCATTACTGACTTTGTCACCTATAAGTTGTATGACTTTGGACATGTTTCTTAACTCATCTCTGTTTTCTTGTCCATAAGTTTGTGATAATAATACTATATCATGAGGTTAAGGGAATAAAAAAGATCATACCTGCAAAGCACTTTGCGCCAAGCCTGTCAAATTTTAAGCATTGCATAAATAAATAGGAGCCTTATAGTTGATGATGGTGATGGTGGTCATGATGAGTTATGAATGTTTTAACCCAGCAAGTATAAGATCCTCATATAAAGGGACTATGTCTTAGCTATTTTTATGTGCTTAAAATACAGAAATGTGTATTAGTTAAGCAGGAAACCTTAGAGCCTTAAATTAATTGGGGGCTTTTTTTTCCAGCTCATGAAAAGTGTAATAATGGAGAATTAGCAAACAAATGCAGTTGGATTGAAATTTTTAATAACTTCAGTGCTAATGAAGAGTTACGAAATGGAGGTCCTCTGGAAACCTTATTTACTGGTGAGATAACAAAGATTGAAGGTGGCAGGTTAATTGACATGAAGCAGTATTTCTAAGGTGTTTGAAAATGTTTCTTCCCATAAAGTAGATTAAAAATTTGTCTATTTTCCTTTTATGTATTGTTGGTTTACAAATTTTTATTTTTTATTCTTATTTTACTCAGAAAACACTAAGGAACACAATAACTATATTTGAAAGGCATTAGGTAAACCTTTTAATATGAGTGGGAAGTAAAGGAATTGAGAATGTGGGTCTGAAATAATAGATAATTATGGAGAGGAAGTAATATCGGTATTCAAATATACATAGAATGTTGATATGTGTGTGTCAGCAGACATTGTTTTGGCTGCGGGTGACAGTAAATACAACCCAAACAAACTTAAGGAAAAATTATACGTTTTAATTTATGTAACTGGAGTCTACGGCCATACCACCCTGAACGTGCCCGATCTCGTCTAATTTATGTAACTGGAAACTGCAAGGAACGATCTCTACCTTTATACTTGGCTAGATATTTTAGGACCCTGTCACACTTCCTGTACTTCCTTTTTCTGTGTTGGCCCAGAGACGCTCTTGTTTCCCATGGGCAAGATGGTGGCTTGAGGATCTATACTTTAAAGTCTACTGAAATAGTCACAAGAAACACGAGAGTGTTTCTCTTGTTCAGTTATTCAAAGCAGAAGTCCTCTGGAATCGATTTCATACTCTTTTCTCAATGAATAACAGTGGTCTTGGGGGAACTGTTTAAATCCATGTTGCAAACACGGGCCCACCCCTGGAGACAGTAACAATCAACAACACATATCTAAATGTACCGAAACTTTGTAAGGGATAATTCTCTAGAGAAAAACCTGGATATTGAAGAAAAACCTGGGTATAACATGAAAGTTGGAGCCCCCTTATTGTGTATTGTTCAACAAGACACAACTGGAATCAACTGGGGAAAATGAGTAGGAGGGAGATTTTAGTTCAATAGGAAAAAGAACTAAGAATTTAGAACTCACAAGTAGCCCACCTCAGAAGTTAGAGGCCTGCATGGGAAACTTGTCTTCAAACTCAGGCTTGGTGACCATCTGCTGTAGACTGGAGTAGTTGGTCTTTATGGTCTTTTTTTAGTCTGTAGGTGGTTACTAGATTTCTTCCTTCACGTTTGGATGAGATAATGAGATCGTATGCTAAATCCTTTTGAGGTTAGTTATGTGAAACATTATTTCCAAGGAACTTGCTTAATAAAAGCACAGAAGGCCATGGAGGAAGAGGCTTCCTCAGAAGATGACATGCTTCATTGAGACTTCAGATATACACGACATTGTTGAGGTCCTGTTTCCTAACATTTAAGCTTCAAATATATTTCTCATTATAATGATTATTTTTACAAATTCCCCATCTAAGAAAGATAACACATTAATCTCTCTATTCTCATAACATTCAATCTAATGTTTCATCTTGTAACTTTTTTGTGATCTGAATGCTTGGTTGAAAGGTAATATCACTTTTTTTCATAAAAGGGAACAATCACAAAAGGTGATATGAGAAGTTGATTGAGAGATATTGCTTTTGGTCTTTAAATAGTTTTCTGTTCATAGGGATATAAATAGGAAATGGAATAGAGCAGGAATTATTGAGCATCAATGATATGCCAGGTGCTTTATACAACTTTATCTCATTTAATCCTCACATTATAATTAGCTCCATTGACATGTAAAAAAGTCAAGGTTTAAAAACATTTACTTAGGGGCTCCTGGGTGGCTCAGATGGTTGAGCATCTGCCTTCAGCTCAGGTCCTGGGATTGAGCCCCATGTCAGTCTTCCAGCTCAGTGGGGAGACTTGCCCCCTCTCTCTCTGCCTCTCCCCCTGCTTGTTCTCTCTCTGTCTCTGTCTCTGTATCTCTCTGAAATGAATTAAAAAAAAAATCGTAACCACCCGCCCCCCCAAAAACCCCCCAAAACATTAACTTATCTTGCCTGAGTTAAGTTATTCATCAAAGTGTAAGACCTTGCCCCAAGGTCATAGTACTCTTCAGCTAGCAGGGCCTAGATTCAAATCTGAATCTATCCATTCCTAAGTCCATTCGTACCATGTTACCTGTCTGAAAAGGAGATGAAAAATACAAACCTGTTTTCTGTCAATTTTTGAGAGTACTAGGAAGTTCACTGTTCCCAATTTACTTGATATTTCTGATGATGTTCAAATATCGTTATGTAAATTAGAGGGATGGTACTACAAGGAAATTAATAAGTGCAGGTTACTAAGGCAAAAGTAAAAATCAGAATTGAATCCATAATTCAGTAAAAGATACAGAAAAAATGGCTAACGCATTAAACAGCTTTGAAAGATAATGGCAATTGTTGCAAAAGGATTCAGTGTCCAAAATGATTAGCTTACATTTCCTCTACTCTTCATATTCTCTGAAAAAGTAAACCTATTTGAAGTTTCTATGTGGATTCAAAACTATGTTTCTCTATTGCTGGGAGGAGAGAAATAGCTTGTTTTGAATTTTAATCTTGTTGTGAATTTGCTGCATTAATTACTAGCCAAAGGTTTTATAACTATTCAAAAGGGAAGTGTGTTGTTGAAAATCTTTTACTACTTAACATATTGAAGAGTTAATTGTAATATGATTTTCCTGGAAAGGTTAATTGGCTTTCTTCCCCACCAATAATAAGATGTGACTATAAAAAAGGAAAAGACTATTAACACTCAACTGTAGGCTATAAGGGTTTTAAAAGTAAGAGTTGACACATAAAGTTGTGATTTCATGAAAATAAATTATTTTCTTCCATATGAAAGCTTTGATGTATACCTATGTCAGAGAAAGGTTTTTGAAAGTTTTCAAGAAGCTATGTCTGAAAAAAAAAAATTCCAGCACAAATGAAAGGGATGGTGAAGCAGGCATCTTGGAGAGCCATCTCTTGCTTGGCAGACGCGTGCTTTGGAGTTTGTTAGAAGGATATTTATTTCACATTTATCAGATCCTCAGTAAATGAGCTGATTTTGTATTGGAAGTTTTACAGGATATCTAAAAGAGTTTGCAGCCTGCTGTGGAAAGTTAAAGATTCTTAGGAGGTTTTGGTCCAAACAGTTCTTACCTGGTCTTTGGTCTGACTATGGGCAATAATGAGGAATAACACATTTCTTAGTTTTTCTTTGAGGAGTCAGCCATTTAAAAACAGAAAGGCACACACATCTTCTAAGAAGTCATGAGAAATATGTCAAGGATAGGGATGAACTACAATGAAGGATGTAAGTGATTCCACGGAGGACAATACCAAGAGAATAGACTGTATGCAGTTTGTGTTCCACTCAAACTTCAAGACTGTGGCTTTGGGCAATCACTTTACTTCTTCATCTGTAAAGTGGAGTTAAACAGGAAATATATTGTTGGGTTGGTATAAGGATCAAAAGACATAACGCATATGAGTGCTCAGTAGATATCAGAGGTCTAATAATTTTTTACTCTAACTTGATTAAAATAACTCAGGGAATTAGAAGGACCAGGAAATCACTGGAGAGGATTCTTAACAAGACACCTTTAATATTTATGCTTGATTGGTGTTTTGGTCAATATTGAATGTAATTATTATACATTAAAGAGTAAAAGCTTAAGTGGTAGAAAACCTAGGTTCTAGAAACAGTAGCTACTAACTAGCTATGCAGGAATTAGGCTAGATTAGATTTAAGATATTTTGTAGATCTCACTTTTAATTTTAAATTATTTTTAAATGATCTTTGGAATATGAGTTTTATTTTTTAGACCCACATATTATACACAACACACATGCACATATACAATCCATTCACATTTATTACAAAGCATTTACTGAGTACCTAACTCTGCAAGGCACTGCTCTAGCCAACTTTCTGGTTTAGGTGACTGACAATACAAGGTAGGATGGGGAATGAAGGAGCAGTTTAACTCTAAAAATATTATACGCATGGAATTTACAAGCAGAATTTTTTTAGAGGAACTTGGACTCTCTTCCTGAAGAGAGAGATCTGAGCTGAAGAAAAATTCTTTGGGATTTGAAGCCATGCAACTAAATGAGCTTCTGGGGTACTCCAACATTTAAGGAGTGAGCAGAAATAGAATGCTCTCAAATAATTCTGAGAAATAGCTCCTGGAGAGGTGGGAAAAATTCAGGAGCAACTTGGATCTTGGATCAAGCCCTGATAGGAGAGAGTTTCTGGATGGGAGAATGGGCAAATGGTGCGAGAAATAATGTAAAACGTGAATTTAACGATTTGGGAGTATTCTGATATCTATAGGAAGGGCGGTCTTAGTGGAGGAGTTAGTATGGAAAAAGGTCAAAGCAGATTAAGAATGAACAGCTCTTAAAAAAATAACCCAGCCAGAATCAATTGTTGCTTTAAAGTTTAATCATGAGGGCAGGAAGTTATTGTGCAATATTCTGATGGGGAACATGGGAGAGAATGTAAAGAGGATCACAGATATGGAGAGTAGATTCTAGACTTCTGGTGTCTATAGTTCCTGGCTTTTCATTATATCCCTTTGAGGTGGAAGGATAGAAGCTTTTATTCTATTCTAATTTCTGTGGTTAATGCTATTCAATCTACTTAATCAACACTTAGAAGGTAACAGTTGTAGGATTTCTGCAAGTGCTCTGTAATGCTTCTGCATACGACAGCAAACCAAGCGGACTTAGGGTCGGATACTGAAATCAACGAGTATCGAAATGCGTGACTCAAATGGGTCTTCATGGAATTAACTCAGGGTACATGTTGTTCTTTTTTCTATGAAAGAATAAGAAAGCAGCTTCCTTTTATGGGGATTTGACAGGGAGGGTTCATTTAAACCCTCCCTGTCCCATACAGCCCAAGGCTTTAGAAGACCTTCTATAGTGAACTCTGACCTCGTTCAGATTTATTTATTAATATGCCTTGAGCTTTTCTGATTTTTTCTTATGGGATGACTCGCAGAAGTGAATGAGCTGTTACATTTCCCTGTGAGTTTCACTTTAACTTAATGTGTTGGTTTTCAACTTAGAAGAACCGGTAGTTTGGGTACAATACAGTCCTAATAGTTTTTGGAGCCAGGGTGAGGAACACCGTGAGGGAAGTGTCTGGCCATGTGATCTAGGAGGCTAGAGCAGCTGGAAGGATGCAAACACAAGCATCACGCTGAGATTCCAGCTCACTTGGCTTGTCAAGAGCTTTTTATTTCCTTCTGTTCCCAGAGGCAACACTGCACCAGCTTCTGGTTCATGGCTATTTGTTTTTCCCTGAACACCAACCCCTTTTTTTCCTTTTGTATTTCAATATTTTAAACAAATGTTGTATGGCCAAGGTGTCACTGCTCTTGAATATGTACAGTTCCTATCTCCCATTAGGAAAAACTATAATGGCTGTACTTTGCTTACATCCGTTTGTCTCTCTGGAACCTCACATGCCACATTTGTAGGAGCAAATCCGTTTTGCTGTGCTTGTCAGTCCTCACATTGTAAAGCCATTTCCTTACTCCTGAGTTTTGAGACATTGAGATATGAAGGCAATTCTTGTTGGATAAGTTTTTAAAAAGAGAACCTGGGGGTGCCTGGATGGCTCAGTTTAAGCATCTGCCTTCCTTCCAGTCATGATCTCAGGGTCCTGGGATAGAGCCCTACTCAGTGGGGAGTCTGCTTCTCCCTTTGCTTCTCCCTACCGCTCATACTGTCTCTCTCTCTCAAATAAATAAATAAAATATAAAAAAATAGAGAGGGAACCTGTTCACCTTGAAATTTCACAATTATAATTTTGTGAGGAAGAAACTCAAAGAGCTGTAACCTTCTATTCACTTTATGACAATCATCGAATTGCTGAAGTTGAATCAAAAGGTCCCAGTTAAGTGGCCTATGTGAAGGCTGTGCAAATGATATGCATCTAGTTAAATGCTGTGTCCTTTGAAAATCTGAATTATAACTCAGCAAAGGCAGTTCTTTTTTTAACTTGTGTGGTAATAGCCAGACTTGAGGGTACATAAAGCTCTCTGGAGGGCTACAAAACAATGTGTATTAGCCCCTGTCATTAAAGACTAATGATGTGGGTTTTTATTAGGCTCTCATGTAATACTGAACGAGTCTGCAATTATTTACATACTGGTAAAGAATTATGAACGAAAGGTAATCATGGTATTTTGGGGTGGTCAAAATATTATCAAGGGGTCGGTGGCTTGGGTGAAGTTTGCCTTGGCACTGCTGGGATAAATCTCCAGATAGTCTCAAAAGCCTTTGATCTATGTAGCCTGGGAGGATGGGACATGAAGAGAAGGAACCGTCCCAGGTGGGAAATGGGTATCATCATGAGAGGAAAAAAAAGAAGCCTTCATTCTATTTTTTTTTTAAAGTTGTTAGTTATTGTACTTTGGGGATCATTTAAACATAGTAAGCCAATCAGAAATATGAAGGTGTAATATAAGTCTATTATTCTTTCATTACTTATGACTTCCTCATTATGTGCTCAAGTTCAGTTACATTTATAATGTTCACCTTGGGAGCTTGTCACTGTTTGCTTTGAAAAATGAATTCATTTACACAGATTGGTTTGGCATGGAAGTACTGCATTTTGACAATGAAGAATGATCTATGCCAGCTTCCAGTTTTATTGATAAGGAAATTGAGGTCCACAGAGTCTGAGTGACTGGTCCAGGCGCACACAAAAACCTATCAGCTGGGGAGGTAACAAATTGGTATTCTGACTCCAACCAGCATTCTTTCCACTGCTTCACATTGGCACAGCCCAATGTGATTTATGTGTGTGTGTGAGTGTGTGTGTGTGTGTGTGTGTGTGTGTGTGTGTGTGATGTGTCATGGAACTGGGTATAATACATGTCCCATGACACTTACGCAGGGGCCTTTCTCCTATCAAAAGAGCTTTTGCTTAAGTACAAAACTAAGTAGTATTGGGGGGCTATCAACTAACATAAAATTGTACTTGAAAGCAAGAACACCACTTTTCTGCCTATGAATTTTTCCATGAAACCTTTCTATGTACAAATACAAATTTGCTTTAAGGAGCAAAATAAATATGCCTTTTAGCCTTTTTGTCTATAGTTTTCCTTGTTCTTTTTTCTTGTTTTCCTTCCTTCCTTCCTTCCTCCTTTCCTTTTTTCAGTTAGTAGTAATGGTGATTTCTCAAGAAATCAAGCCATGTACAAACCACGTATCATAGAACATAAATTACTAAGTTCACAATGAGTTTAAGGAGATAAGTATGGAGATGAGAAATACATCTCCTGTCATCCAAACACGTTGTACCAAACATTTAATTGAACAGGGTGTTTTCTCATAAACTACTTCACTTAATGCTCACAGAACTTTTCAAGGCAGGTAATTTAATCCTATTGTATACACAAAGAAGTTGAGGATTAAAAAGGAAGAACAACTTGCCTAAGTTGAAGCTGTTACCTAGCACTGAATGGTGACTAGTGAGTGTCTGTTGCTTTTGTTAACACCCATATGGTTTCATGATCTGCAGAGTCCCCATAAGGAGGACTTCATGCCCAGAAATAGCCATTACACTAATCTCTAGCAACTTAATGAGGCCCAAGGTGAGCATGTGTATCACCCTCCTTTTTGTCCGGCAACATATTGAATTCATAATGTGTATTTCTTAAAGTCCCCTCCTTCTATCAGGTTCCACAGTCTCCTGTGTGGCCTTCAGTGGGTTTAATAGAGCCTACAAGTAACTATGCTTTGATAATCTTTTCTTCATATGTTTTCCATATCATTTCCTATTTTCCTACTACCTATTTCCCTGTTCTCTAAGGGCAGTTGGGTCAAGGCATTAATGACTGCTTTAATCATCTCAGATAACATGTTTATATTCTTTAAATAGTCCTTTTCCTTAAGAATGAGGACTGTATCATGATGGAAATTTTGTGCCAAAAATAATTACTTATTGGAGTAAGTATCCTTCAGGAATGGACAGCAGCCTCCATTGTTAGGGACTTCCTGGGGCTACCTGCCTCAAGAAGTGAAAGTAGAGGAATTATCAGAGTTTTAGGAAGGGCTACAAAGATCATCTCTTTCTCTCTTTTTTTAATCCAATAATCCTGGGAAAAGATCATGAAATATAGCTGCCACTCTGGTGTTGCCATGAGAAATGGCTATGGCAAAAAAGTGGAGTCTCACTCTTTCCCTTACAGATAATGATTAAGACAAAAATACTTTATTTTTTTTCTAGCTAAAATTGTGGCATTATGAAATTGCTTTATTATATGGAAATGACAGAGGAAGTTATGGTAAGATCCTTGCATGTATAGCTTGCATTGTATATCTACATTTGTATGGGATGGGAAGGTGTGATAGGCAGGAAAATGGCCCCAAAGATGTCTGTGCCTTCATCCTCTGAACCCGTGAATATGTTAGTTTCCATGGCAAAAGAGGCTTTGCATATGTGGTTGAGGTTGAAGACAGTGAGAAGGGGAGGTCATCCTGGATTATTTTGGTGGGCTCAATGTAGTCAATACATGTCCTTAAATGCAGAGGACCTTTCCTGGCTGCAGAAAACATAAGAGAGCAGGATGAGGAGGACTCAACTTTGTGGTTACTGACATTGAAAGTGGAGGAATGGCCATGTGCCAAGGAATGTCAGTGGTCTCTAGAAGTTGGAGAAGGCAACAGATTTTCCCCCAGAGCCTCTAGAAATTAAGGCAGCCCAGCTGGTACCTTGGTCAAGCTCAATAATACCCATGTTGAACTTTGGCCTACAGAACTGTAAGAGAAGAATACAGGAAGAAGGTAGTTGACATGTTAAGTAAATATTATTAATTGTTGAGTGAGGTTAAAAACAAAAGTTAACATTTTTAAAAAGATTTTATTTATCTGAGAGAGAGAGAGAGAGAGAATGAGAGAGAGAGAGAGAGAGAGAGAGTCAGTGAGAATGAGAGAGAGAGAGAGAGTCAGTGGAAGGGAAGAGGGGTAGAAGTAGAAGCAGACTGCCTGCTGAGCAGGGAGCCTGCTGTGGGACTCCATCCCAGGACTCTGAGATCATGACCTGACCCAAAGGCAGGCGCTTAATGGCTGAGCCACCCAGGCACCTAAAAGTTAACATTTTTTATAATGCTTATTATGCACATGATGTTTTTCTAAAAATATTAAGTTTCAGGAATCTAATGGCTTTTTCTTAACCTAATTTTGCTGAACAAAAACTGAGATAGAAAGATGAATTAACTCGCTCAATGTCATATAGCTGGTTTGTGGTAGAGCTTAGATTTGAATTGAGACCATACAGCCTCAGAGCCTAGCTTCAAAATGAAGTTACGGTGTTTGTGCTCTTAACCACTGCACCAAAATTTATTATTACTCCATCTTTGGAAGAACCAAGTTCCAAAGAAGTTTGGTTTCTTTCTCAGATTCACAGACCAGTGGAGAACGCATAACCCCTTCATTTTATCAAAAAATGCCTTTTTTGTCTTCTCTCCTTCCCCCCCTCCCTTTCTTCTTTCCTTCCCTCTTTCTTTCTAAAAAAACAATGTAATTTGACATTGTCTATGTTTATCTCAGGGTCAGAGAAAGAGGAACTTTTCTATTGAAAGTGTGTTCTCACTCATGATCAAATAGTGTGTTGGAATTTTAGCCATGTTGCATTTTCTATTAATCAATCTTTTTCCTCAAATAAAAGAAGTAAACAGTCTTAAATTATGTAAATAAATCATCTTTTTTTATAGTTTCAGAGGTAGAATTTAGTGATCATCTGTTGCATAGAATCATCCTATTTAATACACTGTTTTTGTTTAATTTTTAAGATTTTATTATTTATTTGAGAGATAGAGAAAGAGAGAGAACACACAGAGAGAGTGGGAGAAAGAGACTCCCAGCTGACCAGACAGCCTGATGTGGGGCTGCTTTCCAGAACCCTGAGATCATGACCTGAACTAAAGGCAGATGCTTAACCAAGTGAGCCATCCAGGAGCGACAATACGCTGTTTTTGAAATACAGGTACAGCATGACATCTCTCACCTGGCATTTACTACGCAGAGACAACTTCTTCTGTTTCTTTTGTGCCTGCCTCTTCCTCTGGGCACATTTTTGCATGGTTGGAAATCAACTTTCTATAAAATTTAGAATCCTCTCACTTTTTTCATGGAGTAGGCCAGCAAAAATGCTTTTCGTGTGTGAATATATACTTATGAATATATACTTACTTATAAACTTATGAAGTATATCTTTCCATGGAAGTTTGGTATTTTATCTTAAGTAAATAATTATGTAACCAGTCTCCTATTACTGTAAATAGAAGTATTTACAATAATTACTGTGAATACTCCTATTGCTAACATTTTTCTCTGATACACAAGCTAAAGGATACATGTTTGTGCAGATTTTTCTTCTATTTCAAATATAGCATCGGAGTAGAGTTACAGAAGCTTAATTATCAGATTAATAGGTTTGAACACTGTGTCACACTCCTTCCCAGGTTGGTTATATCAGTTTATGTTTACAGTCATAGGCACGAGAGTGTTCATCCTGATATAGCTCTCCAGCAGCAAATTTAATTTTTTTTAAAAAGATTTATTTATTTATTTATTTATTTGACAGACAGATCACAAGTAGGCAGAGAGGCAGGCAGGGAGAGAGAGAGAGGAGGAAGCAGGCTCCCCACCGAGCAGAGAGCCTGATGTGGGGCTCGATCCCAGGACCCTGGGATCATGACCTGAGCCGAAGGCAGAGGCTTTAACCCACTGAGCCACCCAGGCGCCCCAGCAGCAGTTAATTTTAAAAAACTGCTATTCTACTAGGCAGAAAATGTTTCATTACAAGAATTGCCCCTTAGGGAGCCTGGGTGGCTCAGTTGGTTAAGTGTCTGTCTTCAGTTCAGGTCATGATCTCAGGGTCATGGGATCAGATCAGGCCCCACATCAGGCTCTCCACTAAGTGGGGGATCTTCTTCTCCCTCTCCCTCTGTGATCTCTCTTGCTCTTGTTCTGTCTCAAATAAATAACAATCTTCAAAAAAAAAAAAAAGGATTTTCCCTTTAAATTTTTCACATCCGCCTTCTCGGTGTGAAACTGAACAATACGAAGTAATTCTCACCTGCTTACTTTGTAGGCAGCAAGAGCCCTGACTTGCAGTACACTGATAAAGTGGCTGTGGAAAAGTAGCATTGACTGGAGCTGAACCAGAAGCCACGTTGGCATGTTTCATGAAGAAACTGAATATGGCAGAAACGTAGTGCAAACTTAAGAGTCGCTCATGAAGACAAGTAAAAAAAAATGATCAGCTTACTAACATCCTGAAAGATAGCAGAGACCGAGAATAAAATAAGTACCATCTGGAGAGTGATTTTCTCTTATATGTATTTTAGTTACCTCTGTATTTGCTTGTATTTGTTTCCTCTTGTTGCGTATGACTCAATGAATCAGGATTATAGGTTTTCATTATAATCAAGAGGTCTGTTTATTAACTCCATGAATCTGGTTTTATTCTTGGACTATTGCTCTAGGAAATCTTCTAGTGTTGTTGTTTTCTGCTTTGTTTTGTTGTGGCAGACCCTAGGACAGCACCGTGCTTATCTTAGAGATGTTAGATTAGCAGTTATTAACACAGGCTCTGGAGACAGAGAGGAGTTAGAAATCAACAGCTCTTAACATTGACCATCCCTGTGTTCTTGGGCAAGTTATCTAACTCCTCAAAGTTTCAGTTTCCTTTATCT
Organism: Enhydra lutris kenyoni; assembly: GCF_002288905.1. NCBI lineage: Eukaryota > Metazoa > Chordata > Mammalia > Carnivora > Mustelidae > Enhydra > Enhydra lutris. Next base: position 13,873,109 of record NW_019154134.1, on the reverse strand, counting down.
GTAAATTGAGATAAAAATAGGACCTGCATATGGTTGAGAGAGAATTAAATGAGGCATTGCCCACAGTAAGATTGCTTCAGGAAAGATCTGTGAACAGTTGTTTCTATCATCATTCTCATACCTGTCACCATTCTCATCATCACCATCATTATAATCTCTTTACCTCTTTGATTCTGTTTGTACCATGAGTTATTGTTGTCTCAGCTATAAATTCTAGAAGCTCTACTCCTACTTCCATATCTTTTTAACATTCATTCATTTATCAACACACATTTATCTAGAATGAAACAGACTCTGGATGCAAGGATCTTATAATCTTGTGAAGGAAGATAGATAATGAATGAACAAGCAAATATATGGTATGTTGGACAGTGTTAAGTGTTATGGAGAAAAATGAAATAGGGCAAGGAAGACATGAAGGGCCAAACATTGTGCTAGGGGTAACATAGGGGGAAGGTAAGTTATTATTTTTACAGAGTGATAAAATCCTCTGACAAGTGACATTTGAATTGTCTTAAACAGAATGAGAGAGAAGAAAGAAACTTTTTTTTTTTTTAAGAAAGAAACATTTTTGATGGAGGAGATGTGTCTGGAATGTTCAAGAATCAGCAAGAAGGGCTGTGTGATAGGGACAGAGTCATGAAAGGGAAGAGTAAAGGGAGAGGAGATCAAAAGGAAGGAGAGGCACACCGCATAGGGCCTTACAGGCCATTGCAAGGGCTTTGATTTTTACCATTGGTGAGATGGGAAGCCACTGGACAATTGTGAGCAGAGGAATGACCAGGCAAGGGCAGAAGTGGGGGGTGGGGAGCTGTTTCAATAACCCAAGAGAAGGTAATGGCTTGGACTAGTAGAAGCAGCAGCAGTGATAGAAGATTGGTTGGAATATAAATATATGTATTTTCCATATCATATTTTATGTTATATGCATATGTGACTATAATCTGTGTGTGTGTGTGTGTGTGTGTGTGTGTGTGTGTGTGTGTGTGTGGTTATAAACCAATGTGTCTGGACTCAGATACAGGGGCATTAAATCTTGTACATGACATCAACATGATGTCAGAATGAGTATTAGCATGTAGAAAACAGATACATTTCAAATGCTTTACAATTTTGCCATTGGCAAGGCTTATAGCATTACCTTAAATATTTCATTCTGTTCTATTTTGTGATTGACATCAGCACCTCAGAGTAAATATTTAAAATACATACATGCAGCCAGCTCCAAATATATTGTGCCCCAGGTTTTCATGAAGCTCCTTTTCTTCATCTCCGGTAACCTCATTCTGTTCCTTACCCTCCCAGATCCCCAACTTTGATGTCTCAGTCAAGACTCAGGTTCTTAAGATTGTCATTTTTTTCATGCAATAAACACTTACTGACTTCTTATTGCACCAGTCAAGAAGCAATCAGTAATAATATGTGATAACCTTCCTGAGGGATTTATGGCATACTGAGGAATAAAAGATAGCAGAAGACAGTAGGATAATGATTTATAATAAATTAGCTTATAAAGGTAAACTTCCCTGATTTTCCAGTTCAAATGCAAGTTGCCTTACATTTTTTGTGGCTGTTTTTTAGCTTCTAACATAATTTGCTGAGGGAATTCACCACATTAAGTAGAAAAATGCTTCATCGTACACTCAATTTCCACCGAGGGGGCTAGAGATAGCATGGGTTGTAGGAATGACTTTTTGACAGTTCCTAGACTTTAACTACGTGCATTTGAGTGAACTTCAATAGGCTTGGATATTTGAGGTGTACAGATGGCATTACAGGCCTTGTGGTGAGGCATTTATGTGGTGTTATGAAGAACAAGTCTTGTGAGGCCCTCAGATGGGAAAGGTGCCATGAATAAGGATTGACAGGGGCTTATGGGTAAGCCAGTAAGACCCTCTCCACTTTCATGGTTTTAGTCCCTTCATTCATCTGCTTGCCCACAGGATCTGTCTCTTCTCATGTCTTTGTCCCAGGTAACAAGTAACTATGTTATTTAGCGAATCTATGTTGAACCAGCTACTTGCTGCTCCTTCAGCCTGGAAAGCTCTTCCTCTGCAAACATACATGACATAATTTCCTTTCTCATTTTATTGAGATTTCTGCTCAACCATTATATCACCTGAAATACTTCTCTTGGTTGTCTTATCTAAAATAGGAGCCTCCCATGATTCTTCACCTTCTTCCCCTTCCCGCTTTTTAAGATGTATTTATTTAGTGTGTGTGTGCCTGTGTGAGAGAGAGAGAATGTGAGCGAGCATGAGTGGGGGAAGGACAGAGGGAGAGAAAGAAAATCTCAAGCAAATTTCCCACTGAGTGTGGAGCCAATGTAGGGCTTGATCTCATGACGCTGAGATCATGACCTGAGCTGAAACCAAGAGCTGCACACTCAACCAATTGTGCCACCCAGGTGCCCCATCCTTACTCTTTTTTTGTGTGTACTTATATATTTAGCCATTTTATACTACAATATAAGTTCTAGGATACTTTGAAAATTGTTTTGTTCTTTGATGTACACTCAGAGCCAGGAACGGTGTCTCGCTTAGAGTAGTGCTCCCAAATGGTATTAAATAGATAGCAGGGAAATAAAAGAGGATGAGACTCATTCCCTGCCCTTAAGTGGCTTAATAAATAATGGGAAACAAAAGTTTTTAACAATTACAGGTAATAAGAGGAATTATCAAAGTGGCTAGAAAATACTTTTCTTTTTTATTTTATTTTATGTATTTTTAAAAAAGATTTTATTTATTTATTTGACAGAGAGAGACACAGTGAGAGAGGGAACATAAGCAGGGGGAGAGGGAGAAGAAAGCTTCCTGCCAAGCAGGGAGCCCGATGCGGGGCTTGATCCCAGGACCCTGGGATCATGACCTCAGCTGAAGGCAGACACTTAATGACTGAGCTACCCAGGTGCCCCACTTTTCTTTTTTTAAAGAATTTTATTTATATTTTTGAGATAAAGAGCACAAGAGCATGACCAGGGGAAAGGGGAGGAGGGGTCGGTCAGGTCAGAGGGAGAAGCAGAATTCCCAGGGAACAAGGAGCCCAGGACCCTGAGATCATGACTGGAACCAAAGGCAGGCAACTGAGCCACCCAGCAGCCCCTAGAGTATAGTTTGAAAGTATGAGAAAAGGCAAGTCTCAGTACTTGGGAGGAGTTAGAGGGGGCTGAGTGTAGAAAGATCCACTGGGCTGTCTGCCTTTTTTCCAGTTGACTTGTCCATATTGCCTGTTTCGATATGATGTTTCAGCCGTCAGAGGCTGTGTATGCTGTTTACCACCTTCTTTCAGCATTGCTCTATGGGCTGCTTGGAGAGAGAAAAAGGAGTATTTTTGATGATCATAATTTATTCCAGGGAGTGTGAAGAGTAGCGTCCCAATCCTGTTGAAGATACCAGGTCTGAAAACTAAACCTTCTGAATCCTGCTCCCCCCCAGTCACCCTCAGAGTGTCAGTAACCACGCAGTCCCTCTGACAGCAGGCACGCTCTCAATCTGGATTTGGGAGGAAAAGCCTGTGCATCTCCCTGGAGTCCATGCCTTCCTTTGAGCACCCACAGCACCGCCCGGGAAGAGACCAGGTGCACTCAGTTGTTGGCAGTGTGCTAAGTGTGTCTCCAAGCAGGAAGAGAGCCAGTGTCTTTGAGTGGGTGTGGGTGTAAATATTTCTCTTGGATCTGTTTCTTTAGCTATTGCTAGCCTTGGGGATCCTTTCAAGAGCCACATTCCACGTCAGAGGTCAATTTGTTGACTGACTGAAAATGCCCCTGTCACTCAGCAGATAATCTGCAGGGCATCTAGACTTTCCATGACCTGTGCTGAAGAGTCCCAGGAGTCTTTCTTTAACCTTTGGTGTCCACAGGAGCTTGGTCTCCTTTCTGTAACTGGCTCAATGAAAAACTTTGAGATTATTCTCTCAATATTCTATGCAACAGATCATTTGAAGCCTGAGTCAGAAAACACTTGTTATATCCAGGCTGTGCTAATAACTGTCTTTAGAACCATAAAAGCTTTTCATTGACGCTTTCCAGTTCTTCAAATTAATGCAATAAAACAGTCTTTGGAATCAGCAGCTTTCAACAAATTGGAGAAATGAACCAAAACAAACATCACATTTACAACTGTAAGTGGAAAGACAATAAGTTGTGATGGATAGAAGAATAATACAGAGACAGGAAATTTGATACCTAGGTTTGAACTGAACACCAGCTGGCTCTGGGACCCTGATAAATCAGTTAGCTTCCAGGGGCCTGGCTTTGCATATTAATAAAATGAGAGGCTTTGTCTTGGCCAGCACTCTTCAATAGAAGTTTTTGTGATGATGGAAATGTTCTAGAGCTACAATGTCCAATATGGAAGCAAATGGCCATATATGTCTATTGAATCTTTGAAGTGTGGTTAGTATAACCGAATGAGTAAGTTTTTTGTTTATTCAGTATTTATAATGGATATTTGCATTATTTGGGTGCCAGTAATCTGAAACCATCCTGATTATCCAGTTCAGTCTCGCGGGGAGGCAGAGCTCATCTTTCTCTGTCAAGATTACAAGTTTTAGATACTTGCTTTTCTAGTCTCCATTGAATTTAGAGGGTGGACATGCAACCTAGGCTTAACCAATAAGATGGACTCACTCTAGTTTTTGAAATAGAAGCTGATTAGACAAAGAAGCAGAAGCTCTGAGGAGAATACATTCTGGACAGGTAGTAGTCACAATATTAAGTTTCCAAGGCAATGATCATAGTTGTGGTGGGGGAATCTCTTTTTTCAGTACTGTGATGGAGCAAACTGGTGTCTTTTATTCACCAGGGCTGAACTATAAATTTAGGTAAACTATTTAGCGTCTCTAATCCTCAGGGTAAAAATCTGTAAAAATAAATACTTATTCTCTGTCTAAATGTTAAGTAAATAAGTTTGGCAAAGAGAAAGCTTTGGAGGAACATAAAATAATCCCCTTAAAGTTTTATTTATTTCCTTTTTGTTTGTTTCTTGTTGGCGGGGCCAGGGTGGGGGGTGGGAGGGACCCTTCCTTTCTGATAAGTAGTTATTTTGATCTCTCCATACAGTTTTTTTTTTTTTTTAATGAATTTTCCTCTGTACAAAGTCCTCTAAGCATCTAGTAAATAGAGGTGCTATCGGTGCCTGGGTGGCTCAGCCAGTCAAGCATCTGACTCTTGGTTTCAACTCAGGTCCTAATCTCAGGGCTATGAGATAGTGAGATTAACCCCATGTTGGGCTTTGTGGTTAATAGAGGGTCTGCTTGAGATCTTCTCTCTCTCCATCTGCCCCTGCCCCTGCTCACTCTTGCTTTCTCTGTCTCTCTCTCTGTCAAATAAATAAATATATATTTTTAAAAGATCTTAAAAAATAGAGATATCAGCTATTACTTAAAATAAGAGCTCTTCCTAGAAAAAAATATATTGATGTTGAATTGTGATTTTAGTGTCTTTCCACTCCTTTTGCGTGTCTTCCTTTTCTTATTTGGTAACTAGGCTGTCCAACTGCCTCCAATGCCCAGTGTGCCCTACCCATCACTAGGAGCACCCTCTCTTCCCTTCCCTCTACCCCACTAATAGGTCACTGGCACAACTCCTGGGCCCAGTTCGTGGTAGGAAAATTATATACCCATAAAAACCAAGGAATTAATGGAACATTCTTTAATTAGACACTCTTCCCACACAGAAGTTTCATTCGAGCTAAAGCCTTTTTATTGAGTTTTCAGGAAGATAATTAATAGTACACAAGACCCATTGAAAAACACACACAGGGGATAAATAGGGACTAGCATATTCAATTTACTTCCCTTAAACCTGAACTTGAGAATTTAACCTGAATGTCATGGTAAAGTGGGTTTCCTAGGGCTTCCTCTACTCCCTGTTCCTCAGCATACCATCAAGTTCAGAGCTGAAGACCCATCTGAGTGCGGGAAGTATCAGTTTGTAGAGAATGCTTATCCAGCCAGCTGCATGGAGAACTTGTCTTTTCCTTGCCAAGAGCAAGGACGGGGAGCTTGAGGCCATATAGATATAAAGACCTTTAGCATATAACACTGCCAGATAGAAAAATAGAAATGAGTAGAAGTCATACTCCTACTGCCTCATCAATCAGATAAACCACTTCTCGCATAGAAAAAACAACTGAGAAATGGAAGAACGTCTGGATGTTTCTACCCATTATATACAAGAAGTCAGAGTTTCCTCTAGTATGGACAAGCAGGAATCTGAGGCAGGAAGTGGTTTATTCCTCCTGCTTTTCTGCACCATAAGAATGAGCTTAGAAACACAGGAAACTAAGGTGTTTTTCAAGGGCAGATACAGACTAATAAAGGCTTTCCTGATGCCATTTAATCATATCTCCTATGTAGAAATTTCCTCTGTTTTGTGATTATTTGTCATTTTGCCTAATCTCTGCTGTTCCCTTGACTTTTAGAAAAAAATCTAGTCTTTCATAATTGTTTTTTTGTTTTGTTTTGTTTTGTTTTTGTTTTTCTTCACACAACTAAAAGGGCCAATGGAACAGGAGATAATGCATCTAACTGTAATTGGAATATTTCACATTCACTCCTGGTTAGAATATTTACAACAGGTAGTAAGTCTTTTGAGTTCTGAAATAAATTCTTCCCTTATAGAAAAGTCCTACCACAGTGCTTAGCACATAGTAAATATTGGATACTTAATAAATGAATGAATTAACCTCACCCTATTCCTTTTCCTCTCTTCTTAAAAGGTTATTTTAATTCTTAACACTTCTTTCCAGTTTCTTGTGATCGGAATAAACATCCTCATTTTCTTTTCCCTCACTTTTCTTTCTTTTTCCTAGGCTACTGCTTTGTTCCTGTAATGTTCCATTCTGTCTTTCTCTTCCTCTTATTTTCTCTTCCCATTTACACTTCCCTTTGTTTCTACCTTGTCTTTATAATTATTTAAAAATCACCTCTCTAACCATGACTTATATAACTGGACAGGAACATTATGAGATATGAAAATTGATATGAGATATTGAAACAGATAAATTACTAATTGGTCATGGGGAAGGGCCACAAATCCATCTTGGACTGCTCTGAGACAAAACTGTACCAGTATCTATTTTGGTGTCACAAATGTTTTCAATGGACTGTTGGTCTTTCTTGATTGGGCATTTACTTGAATCTAAAACTCACTCCCAAACACTAATCTATACCTTGCTAGCATGTATATTTATGTGGATGTACTTATAGAAATAATAGTTTGCATATTATGTCTCTTCCTATCTACATAGCTAAATTAAGAAATTCCAAATTAGGGATCCCTGGGTGGCTCAGTCATTTAAGCATCTGCCTTTGGCTCAGGTCATGACCCAGGTCATGATTGGGTCCTGGGATCCAATCCCACATCAGGCTCTCTACTCAGTGGAGAGCCTGCTTCTCCTTCTCACTCTTCCTCTGTGTTCTCTTTCTCTCTCAAATAAGTAAGTAAAATCTTAAAAAAAAAAAAAAAGAAAGAAAGAAGGAAAGAAAGAAAAAGAAATTCTAAATTAGCAGAAGGGATAATGCCTTTTAAGTACTGAGAACAAATAGAACCCATCTTAAGACTTTGGGTAAAGTAATAAATATTAATTTGAAGTAAGCAATTCAAATTATAACTTTGCAACTCCCCAATTGACAGTATTTTGAATTTTCAATGGATCTGAAGATATATGGAATATTTGCTATCTTTTCCAGTAATTCTCCCAACCATAAAATTATTGAATTTGATTATAACCTCACCAAAGACAAAACAAATAATAAGGAAGAAATACAGTTACCTGGGGAGATGTAACTTTCTCATGAGAACTGTATGCTAGAAAATTGAAATGAAGCTTATTATTGGCAGATGAAAATTAAATTTAAAAAAATCACCAAATAAACCTATACATACTTAGTAAGGGAAATTATTCAAAGATTGTTGATTGAGGCATCGAGCCTTAAAGAAAAGTATTAAGGAGATAAGAGGGAAAGTAAGAGATGGTGACCCATATTTAAGATCTAGTCATATGGGAATGAGAAAGAATTGAGAGATTAGATTAACCCCCAAACAAATGACAGTTTGAGAAATAGAGAGCAGACAGAAATTCAGGGAGGTCAGGAGTTGACAGAAAAGGACAGCAATGATTATCAGGGATCAGTTACTGGGTTTTAGGAGCAGAACTGTGTCTATTTTAGTCTCATAAAGACTGGGGAATCATCCAAGAAACCAAAGGAAAGACTTATATAATAGGAAGAATAGTATAGCCAGGATTTGGCTGGCAGGAATAAGAGGACAACCTAATCAGGCTCAAAACCAATGTTAGAGCAGAAGCAGAAGTCAGGATGCGTGGCTTTTGATTCTCTAAGCTATAGTCTTCAAGGTCCTAAGATTTCCTGTGGCCAGGGACAGAATTAGTTTCAGGGAGAGATAATTCTTTTCCTAGTATGGATTTTGATATTTTGCTCTGTGACTTGATTCTCAATTACTGGGAAAAGGTTCCTATTACAAAAAATGAAAGGCAAAAATTTCAATGACATTAAATTTAATCACCTTTTATTTACTGACAGGCACCATTGGCAGGGATGAAGACGAAAAAAAGAGTTCAGTGAAACACATGAGTATAGTTGATAATAGAAACACAGATGGAGCCCTACTCAGTGCACTTGCTATTCAAGAATCTTGCTATTCAAGAACTGGTCTTCCCTCTGTTGAATGTTAGATATTACATTAGTTCATGGATATTAGATACATCATTAGCTGCAAAATATATCATAGCTATAAGATATATAATACATATTAGATATTATGTTAGCTTTATATTACTGCAGCTTAAAATAACAGAAATGTATTATTTCACTTAATAAACTTAGCCTACAGTTACAGCTTACAAATTAGTTTTAAATGAAGAACATTTATTATTTCAGTTTCTGTGGGTGGGTGTGCAGGAGCAGCTTAGTTGTATGGTGCTAGCTTAGGGTGTCCCATGAGGGTGCAGTCAAGATGTCAGTTGGGGTATCACCATCTGAAGGCTTGACCGTGGCAGGAGGATGTGTTTCTAAGATGACTCCCCCACCTGACTGTTGGGAGAAGGTTCAGTCCCTTGACACATGGACCTCTCCCTAGAGTTGCTTGCGTGTCCTCTTGGCATGACAACTGGCTTCCCCCAGCATGAAGGATCCAAGAGAGGAGGAGGAAAGAGCCACGTGCCTTTTGTGACACAGTCTTGGAGGTTGCACACTTTTACTTCCACCAATCCCTATTTCATAAACCTCTAAGAATGATTTTCATTCAAGGGAAGAGAAATTAGACTCCCTTTCAGAGGAGAATCAAAGAATTTGTTGATGTTTAAAAATCATTATGAATATATTTAGTTTTGGGCCAAAATATATAGGTCATTCTCCCCATTATTTAAGAATTGTCACTGCAGCTGTATTCTGGTCCTATAAGGCCACAGTCCATGATTTAATAATCATGAACAATTTTGTTGCCTCCATGAAATGACTTTGTTTAGGCTGCTGGGAAATATGCCAAGAAGGTAATGATCTTCTTTTCTCCCATCTCCTCACTCCCTTTCAGTTCTCCGCACTCTCTTTCTTTCTCCTGTAAGCCCCCTTTTCCCTGCAGCCTCTATAGCAAAAGGTACATATTTGGACTGAGGGATAGCATATTTACGCAGATGTGGGTGGTCATGCAGTTCTGTAACAACAGTTGACTTTTGGGTAATTAGCTATAACCTGTAACATGACTACCTATAAAACTTAGAGAGAAAATCAGTGAGCATCTGGTTTCTTCATAGGCAGCACATTGCCCTTTGCAGTTACACTCATCCTAGCCTTGATGGTACACTTTTATATTCTAAATGTGTGACTTTCTATTTCATCTAATAGTGACTGAGCTTGGATCATTTCACCATTTTTACAGAACATTTTTTTTTCATTTGTGCAATTACATTCTCATTCATTTATAGTGAATTATATTAAAAAAAGTCTTAAATATAATATTTTACCTTTCCCTAGTCATTGCTGTTGGTAGACAAGCTGTTGCTCTGCCCTGAACTATATTCCCCCAAATTTCATTAAACCCCCATGTGACTGAATTTGGAGATAGATTCTGTGTGGAGGTGATAAAGTTTAAATGTGGTCAGAAGGGTGGGGCTGTAACTTTTTGTGAAGAAAAAGAAATACCAGGGCTCCCTTGCTCTGTGCCATATGAGGACAGAGTGACAGGCTGTCATCTGAAATCCAACGAGAGAGCTCTCATCAGACACTGGCCCTGGTGTCACCTTGATCTTGGACTTCTAGGAATAGTGAGAAATAAATTTCAGTTGTTGAAGCCACCCACCCTATCATATGTTGTTATGGCAGCTCAAGCAGAGCAGTACAAGTGTTATCCATTTCTATCCCCTTCCTCCCCCACAGATTGCCCTTTTCCAGGGAGGGGTGGCAGCATATTCTTGCTTTCATTTCATAAAGTGTTCTTTTCTGTATATGGTTGTATAGCTATGCTATTTTTAAAAGTCCTTACTGTGAAAAAGAAAAGATAAAAAAGGATAAAAAATATCTTTCCTTTCCCCTTCTTGCAAATGTTGTTACTAACTTATGAAACCCTACCATCTATAAAAGATTGGGCAAGTACACAGAGCTTTCTGGATTTCCATGTGGGGGATTTTTTTTTTTTTTTTTTTTTTTACGTTTTAGAAATCTAGTGTTATCACTTTATAGGGTATTAAAAACCTAATAAATAATCTTGTCATGTTTTTCAAGTCTTACATTATGACATTATATTCTTAAATTTGTATGAAATTAGCCTCCGGAAATAGCCCTGGAAACTTTCTAGTGAAATGTAGATCCCCAGAAAGATTTCTAGCTTAGTACATCTTCATATTCTATGAATGCATTCACTTTAGAGGTTTTAACTGACTTTACGCCCAGTCAAGCAGACTGAAAAGTAAATTCCCTAGAGAATGAGAAGCCACAGACTGGGAGAAAATATTTGCAAAGATATAAGTGATAAAGGTCTATTTTCCAAAATATACAAAGAAATTATAAGACTCAATAGTAAGAAAACAATCTGATTACATAATGGGCCAAAGAACTTATAAAGATATTCCATCAAAGAAGATACACAAGGGGTGCCTGGGTGGCTTAGTTGGTCATGATACTGCCTTCGACCCAGGTCCTGATCCTGGAGTCCTGCAATGGAGTCAGGCTTCCTGCTCAGTGGGGAGTCTGTTTCTCCCTCTGACCCTCCCCCCTCTCATGCTCTCTCTCTCTCAAATAAGTAAAATCTTTAAGAAAAAAAAAAAGATACACAGATAGAAATAAGCATATGAAAAACACCTCCAATCTTAAGTCATCAGAGAAATGCAAATGTAATAACAATGAGATAGCATCACACATCTATTACAATGGCCAAAATCCAGAATACTGACCAAATCCTGGCAAGGATATGGAGCAACATGAGTGCTGGTGGGAGTGCAAGATTGTACAGCCACTTTGAAAGACAGCTGGGCAGTTTCTAACAAAACTAAATATAGCCTTATCATACGATTCAGCAATTTCACTCTGGTATTTACCAAAAGGAGTTGAAAACTTATGTCTACAAAAAAACCTGCACACAAATGTTTCCAACAGCTTTATTCGTAGTTGCCCAAACCTGGAAGTATCCAAGCTGTCCTTCAGTAGGTGAATGAATGTATAAACTGTGGTACATCCAGACAATGGACTATTACTCAGCACTCAGATGAGCTATCAAGTCATGCAAAGACATGAACTTTAAATGTATATTACCCAGGCAGAGAGGCCACTTTGAAAAGGCTACAGACTATGTGATTCAGACTATAAGACATTCTGAAAAACTGAGGAGACTGTAAAAAGATCAGTGGTTTTCAGGAATTGGGGTGGGGGAGGGATGAATAGGCAAACCACAAAGGAATTTTGAGGATTACTAAGTACATGTGAACTAATGACCTATTCCTTAAAGTGCTTCATTTCCCCAGGGCTTAAAAAAGTCTGTGCACATATCAGAAAGTTTTCCTCTTGCTTATGGTTATTAGTTATGTTGTTAAAGGAAAGTATATTAGAATGATCGGTAAACTAAGAGAAGTTTTGGAGGACAGTTTTTTTTTTTTTATGTATAAAATTCTTGGGATTCATGTTACTTCATCCAATTTTAACTGGTTTGAGACTCAAGGTTGTCAGACTTATCTTAATTCTCCCTGTAGCATCTAGTGGAATTCCTGGTAGGCAGTAGAAATTGAATAGCTAATTTTGGAAATGAATATTTTTTTCCTAAAATTTAACTCCTTAACTCCTTTACCCTCTTTTCCTTGGGTATCTTTGTTTCTATCTTATGAACAGCGTTCTTACTGTAGTACACATCCTGACAGATGCTGGCACAGTATTTGAAGTTGATATCTGATACACTGTCTTCAAGGTATTGAATGTCAAGATTTGGGTAGGGATATCCTAGTTGCTTGTTTTAGAACAGGTGAACCACCAACAAGAATTGCTGTGATGGGGAAAAGGACAGACTTAACTACTTAATGAAGATTCACAGTGTTGTGCAGAACTGCCTCCTAGGGTTTCTCCACCAACATGTCATAAAAAAAGTTAAGGTTTCTCCACCAACACATCATAATAAAAGTCAGCTTTGTCACCATGGACTCTGGAGAGACTAGCAGGGGTCTCTGGCAGGTAGAAAATATAACACAATAGGGCATCAGAATGCAAAGCCTTAGCTATAAAGAGCAAGCACATAGGCGGAGATTCTTTTATGGTAGGGAATGTCATTCAGTAACAATCATTCCACAAACATCTTGAGCATGTAGATTGTACAAACAACTTGGCCACATAATAAGAGTCCCAGGGAGAGGGGGAAAGGGGAAAATGGTTCCAAGGTTTTTTTGAAGAAATAATTAATAAAAATTTCCCAAATTTCATGAAAACATTAGCTTATCCATTCAGGAAGCTTAGCAAATCTGAAGCAAGGTAAATACAAAATCAAACACATGTAGCGATATCATAGTCAAACTTGTAAAATCCAAAGACAAAGAGAAAATCTGTGACGCCAAAGAAGATAATTTACATACCAGATAATTTACTTCTCAGAAACACAGAGGCTGCAAGACAATGAAAGAATATCTTTCAAATAGTGAAAACAAATGTCAACACAGAATTCAAGATTCAGCAAAAATATATTTCAAAACTGAGGGTAAAAGCGCTGTTTCAGATAATTAAGAGCTGACAGAAATTATGCCCGTACACCTGTCTCAGGCAAACTGCTAAAAAGAAGTTCTTCAGGCTGAAGAGAATGACATCAGATGAAACTCAGATCTACAGACAGAAACAAAGAGCCCTGGAAGTTGTAAATGTGTGACTTTTTTTTTTCCTTCTCTTGGCTTATTTAAATGACACCTGACTATTTAAAGCAAAAAACAAAACAAAACAAAACAAACAAAAAACCCACACAGTATTGTAATTTAGAATTGATAACATAGGCAAATATGATATCTATGATAGTTGCAGAAAAGATGAGGTGCTAAGTGGAATTCAAGTGCTGCATGTCCCTTAGTTTTACATCAAGTGGTACCATCTTACGTCTCAGTGGATGGTGGTAAGGTAAGGATGCGTATTTTAAGGACTAGAATCATCCACTAAATATAATACAAAGAACTAAATGGAAAAACCAATAGAGGAAATAAAACATAATACTAAGCAAATATTCAGTTATCCAATAAGAAGTCTGAAACAGAGGAACAAAAACCAGTTCAAACAAGTGGAAAACAGTAGTATTAAACCTGGCCATATTAATAATTACATAACATATAAATAGACCAAGGACTTCAATTAAAGGGAAGAGATTTTAGACTGGATGAAAATGTTTTATTCCCAAGGTGTTTTACTACCTATTGATGAGAGAAGAAAAAAGACATAGCAGGTACGAGAAATGTCACAGCATAGGCCAAAGCAGAAGTTTCAGCCACTTCTTAACTGACTCTGTTTTTGTTTGGTTTTGACCCTTGTAGAGTGAACTGTGAAGACAGTGTTTAAATCCAGATTCTATTGCTTACTTGTGACATGACCATAAATATGTCACTTAACCATTTGGTGACTCCTTTTCTTTATCTATGTATAGAAAGAGAGAGGAAGAGGGAGGAGGGAGAAGAGAGGGGGAGACGGGTTTATTATCAGGAATTGGCTCGTGATTATGGCAACTGGCAAAGCTCAAGAGCTGGGGCGAGTCCGCAAGCTGGAGACCCAGAAGAACGATTTGTGTAGCTCCAGTGTAAGGGCTAACAAGCTCAAGACCCAGGAAGATCCAAAGTCCCAGTTAAAGTCTGATGGCAGGAAAAAAACGATATGTCAGTTCTTTTTTTTTTTTTTTTTAAGATTTTATTTATTTATTTAAGAGAGAGAGAGATACAGTGAGAGAGGAAATACAGTCATGGGGAGTGTGAGAAGGAGAAATAGGCTTCCCACAGAGCAGGGAGCCCGATGCGGGGCTCAGTGATGTACCAGTTCTAAGGCAGTAGGAAATGTTCTTTCACTCAGGGAGGGATCTACCTTTTTGTTCTATTCAGGCCTTCAGCTAATGTGGATAAGACCAGGGTCCACATTAGGCATTAGGGAAGGCAATCTGCTTTACTTACTCTACTAATTTGAATGTTAATTTTACCAATAAATACCCTACAGAAGTACTCAGATTAATATTTCATCAAATATCTGGACATCCGGTGGCCCAGTCCAGTTGATATATAAAACTAGCCATCACGACTGTTACTTAATATTAAAAAACCAAATCAAAATTTTCACTGAAATCATAAGGGGTTGGCTAGGTCATAGTGTTATGGTGGCCAATTGAATTAACTGAAGAACCCAAAAAGGTAAGCCATTATACTACCAGACATGGCTGCTATAGATCTGGCCATAACATACACATCATGCATCATGTGATAGTCTTAGACTGGATGAATGAGAACTTCTGAGCTAGCTGTATCAACACACACACACATGCACTCTCTCTCTTACAGTAAACACAACCTAAATCTAAAAAAAAAAAAAAAAATGAGCTAATGCTACTGTGGTGAAATCATATCTGAATTTGAGGACTTGCTAAAATTTGTCTCAGATAACATTTTTTTTTTTTTGTGGACTCTGTTAAAAATCTCCATCTAAACAGTATAACTACTATTTTGCACATGTATTTTTTGAAGTGGTTGGGTAAAGGGTACCATAAAAACTTTTCTAAATAAATTTAAATGAAATCTGTATTTTTCCAATATTAAAATTAATTTGTGTTGATTTAAAAATTGAAATAGCAGAAAGAAGAAATAATTCATCCTTAACCCCATTATCTGGTGATACCTCAGCTATTAGTTCAGTTGTACAAGAGTAATCATCAGCACTCTGATTAATTTGTCATGTTCCTCACTAAGTCACTTCCCCCAACATTAATGCAGAGGTAGTAAGGACACTGGGTTGGGAAATAGGAGACCTAGATTTTTAGCTCCATTGCTTTTAATGTTTATCGGCTGGTATTAGGCTAGTCTTAGGATATCGTTTGTCAAGGAAGAAGTTGGACTAGATGACATTAATTACTTATTTTGACTCTAATGCTTTCTGATGCTGTCATGCTAAGTATAGCTTCTGGTATACTGATTAATGTCTACCAAGAGAAAATTGGCTGTCATTTAGTTTAAGGAGTTAATGTTGAGTATAAATACTGATCTTTTCTATCCTCCCATTTTTCTCCTCCCCAATCCCTTGAGCTTTGTTTCTTAAGTGTTTCAGAAAAGACAAATTTATGGTGTGTGTGTGTGTGTCTTTTAAAGTAGGTTAAATGTTACCCAGATTCTGGCATCAAGGCCCACATTGCTAATCACCATGTCTCTTACCAAAAATGAGCTGTGGTTGACATCATTAGTGATCCATATCTTAGGAACATACTTTGAGGTCATGCAGTGTGATTTCTTTAAGAGGTTGCTCTCTGGATTGATCAAATTTGGGATCGGATCTGACATCACTCTAGGCCAGATTTCATCCATGTATAAACTAGCTTCAGAAACGCAGTGTTATGATACCTAGCTTTTGAGTGCAAATATCAAGTGTTGTACAACCTACGGTCAGTGTTTCTCTAATTAGAACCTAGACCTTCGTATTTTCACACTAAAATGTCAACAAATGCATTCAAGGCAATAACGTTATTTTTAATTTCCAGAGTCCAACATGGCATTTTAAAGCTCAGTGAGATGCTTTCCTAGAATTTAATTTAATAAGACATGGTTGAGCAGATGGAACAGAGAAAGACAAGCTGTGTTCTAGTTTATTTTCTAAGCAGTGCCATTTCCCTGTAAACCAATCATTCTCTTGGACCCTGCAAAACATCAGCAAATCAGAACTATAGGAGAAGGTGCCAGTAAATTAAGTCTTATTGCAAAACATTACAAGTAAAGTGACTCATTTAAAATCACAAGGCCTCTTAAGGAACTACTAATTTGGTTAATGAAGGTGATATAGCTTTGGAAAGTAAATTATGCTTAAATGAGGTTCTGATGTGGCTCTAATCCTTTAAATGGCTCCCAGAGCATGTCTCTACTGATGACAGAATTACAACGGTAATTTCCTTGGATGCTGTGTGATCTAAGAGTTTCATGTCAGAGAGGGAAAGACTGAAATTCCAAGTTAAGCTATTACATATTGGATAATTTATAAAGGAAGATTCCAAAGCTTCTCCATGCAATTGTGAAGTCAGGAATCAAGGGTACACAGTCTCTGTCCTACCAAATATAGTGGGAATAAAGAGTTCTCTTTTCTTTCTAGATTCTGTCAGCCAAAATAGACAGTCTCACACTGCATATGTGTTAGATATGTAAGAGCCACATGTGGAAGTTCAGAAGGAAGAACAAAAACAGTGTGGAGAGGAGAAATAAAGTATTGGAGGCATAGAAGGAGCTCTAGGAGCCAGATCATCCTGTGGGAGGTGTGTCCATAACTTCCTTTCTTCTTTTAGCAGGACCTAAAGATGGTCCCACATACTTTTCTCTTTGGTACCAGTTTTACTTTTGCCTACCATTTCTGCTTAATACTTGGGTCAAAAACAAGTACCCTTTGCAATCCTTTGTTTAAAATGTACCAGTCATGAGAGGATTTCTTCTTCCAAATATGGTGATGCAACAGGGACCAGATTCACCTTCCTGATTTAAGCAACAAACAAAACAACCAATGTATGAAGCAACTTTTTTCAGGCTTGGACAACAGGAAGCATAGAAGAGTGATCCCTGAAAGAAGCAAAAGAAATGAATTAAGCCTTACCATTGCTCCAGCTCACTGCCTAGAGAGAGTATCCAGCCTGTAGAAAAAATGGAGGGGATCTTTAAACAGAGAAAGAGTACTCTGGAAATCTGCAGAGACTCCTTTTGCGTCAAGAGCAAAATACTGGTGATAAATGCATGCACATCTACCCAAGGCTGGGGGAAGAACCAATATAAAGGAACAGGTAGAGCAATGTCAAAGGGTCACAGAGAGCCAGGGAGAGTTCACAAAAATGGAAAGCCCTCTTAACATATGTGTTGTCAAGTAAAGTTCTCAGAAGATTATTACCTCAGTAGTGAGATCATGTTAGCTCTAGACTAAAGGCTGTTTGGCGGCAGCCTAATGCAGCTTAAAGGCAAGTCTCAAAAGGTTTGCATTGTTTCAAATTAACTGTGTCCCAGAACAAATCCCTAAAAATACAGAAGTACAGCAAAATGCAATACTCAATGGAATAAAATTTATAATCTCTGACATCTAATCAAAATTACCTAACAAGCAAAGACACAAGAAAATATGATCCATAATGAGGGAGAAAATCGATCAAGAGAAGGAGATCCCCAAAGGCAATAGAGGATAGAATTCATGCCCAAGGACATTAAGATGACAATTTAAATATACTCCATATGTTCAAGAAGGTAGCAGAAAGTGTGAGCATAATAAAGACCAGACCTAAAAAAGAAAATCAAATTTCTAGAGATTGAAAATATGTTGTCTTGGGATGGAAGCCCACTGGATGGGATTGATAGCAGATTAGACACTGCAGGAGGAAAGAGCCATGAACTTAAAGCTATATCAATATAAATCTCCAAATTGAAACAAGGTAAGAAAAAAGACTGAAAAAAAATGAACAGCATCATGACGTGGAGGGCAATATCAAGAGTGTTACAAAAATATGTAATCGGGAGTCCCAGAAATGGAATGAGACATCAAAATATTTAAAGAAACAATAACTAAAAACTTTCTCAGTCAGATGAAACGATAGATTTTGCTCTCTACCACAGATACAGTGAATCAGAATTTGTTGGTTAGGCTTGTGTCTCTGGTGAAAAATAGACCACTGGAATGGAAAAGTGGAATGGGAAAAGGGAAAGTATCTTTGAAGGAAGCCTGTAACTCTCAAATGGAATAGCAAAGTGACCTCCAACCTGAGGGTTTATCATCTTGGAGAAGCATCGTGCTTTGGTGCCGGTTGCGATGCACGCGTGTGTGCACACACACAAGCACATCATGTTGTGAATTCTAGTAAAGAATATTTAATAGGATTTTTGAAGAAAAATCAGAGCTTTTCCTAAAAATCCCATACAAACTCTTCTCTGTCTCTTGGCCCCCAGCTAAGTGGATAGGCTGTGTTAACAGGGATGAACGCTGTTTTTTTTTTTTTTTTTTTAAAGATTTTATTTATTTACTTGACAGACAGAGATCACAAGTAGGCAGAAAGGCAGGCAGAGAGAGGAGGAAGCAGGCTCCCTGCTGAGCAGAGACCCCGATGCGGGGCCCATCCCAGGACCCTGGGATCATGACCTGAGCCAAAGGCAGGCACTTAACTGACTGACCCACCCAGGTGCCCCAGGGATGAACGCTGTTGGTAATTATGCACACTGCCTCAGGGGAAGATATGCAGGTTTCAGATAAGGTGGGAAGTTATTAGGAAGGATTCATGTGCATTTCATATAGATCTGCTTACTTTAGCAGGATTAAACTAAAGATATGGTCCACGGGCTGGGCAGATACAACAGCATGCCTTTGTCCGAGAAGCAGGGAGAGGAAAGAAAACACAGGTAAAGTAATTGGGTTGAAAATAAAATATAACCTAAAGAACAAAAGAAAATTCCTCATTAATACTGCATTTCAGAAGAGGTTAATAAAAAGACAAATTCAATAAATTGAGAGACATAGAACACCAAAATAAAATGCAAAGAGAATGTACAGAATTCAAGAAAAAACCTGCAGTCCAAAAATCACCTTTACTAACTAAAAATATAAATTAAAAATACTAAGCAATGAAATAAACTGTATTAAAAATAAATTATTTCAAGGGAGAAGGTATTGATACAATTACTTTGAACATAAGAAGTAAACAAAGAGATCAAAGCAATAGGGCAAATATGAAGAAAGAACATAGACACCAGAAAATATGTGTTTCTAAATTATAGAACATGACTCAACAATGATAAAAACTAATTAAAAATAAAACATAAAATAATATTCTTTGAATTAATTGCACAACTGAATATAGGGACTGAAAAACACATTCATTTAAGAAAAACTGTTATAGAGTAATAAATAACAAGACATGCCTAATTAAAATATGGAGTTTTCAAAAAAAATCATTCTTTAGGCATAATGGTAGAAAGTACAATCACCGATAATGAAAAAAAAATCAGGGTTTTTTTTTTTTTAATATTTTCCTCAGCAATAGGCAAATGAGTTAACAGGATTCTGAGGAAAGAGAGACCCCAAAATATTGTAGCTGGCCAAGTTGATTTCATTTGTTATCTAAATTCTCTCAAAGCTAGGGTAACTGAGACAGAAGATAGAATTAGTGATCTGGAGGACAAACAGATAGAGAGAAAGGATCAGGAGGAAGCCTGGAACAAACAGCTTAGAAGCCACGAAAACAGAATCAGTGAAATAAATGATGCCATGAAACGTTCCAACATCAGAATTATTGGAATCCCTGAAGGGGAGGAGAAAGAAAGAAGTCTAGAAGATATAGTGGAACAAGTTCTTCATGAATATTTTCCCAATCTCGCAAATGGAACCAGCATTCATGTACTAGAGGCTGAACGGTCTCCACCCAAGATTATAGATTCCAGAAAAACATCAAGGCACCTGATAGTCAAATTGAGGAATCACAATTGTAGATATAATCTCTTGAAAGCCGCTAGGACAAAGAGGCTCCTTACTTACAGGGGAAAGCCCATCAGAATAACGTCAGACCTGTCCACAGAGACCTGGCAAGCCAGAAAGGGCTGGCAAGATATATTCAGGGCACTAAATGAGAAGAACATGCAGCCAAGAATACTTTATCCAGCAAGACTGACATTCAAAATGGATGGAGAGATAAAGAGTTTCCAAGACCGGCAAGGCTTAAAAGACTATGCAACCACCAAGCCGACACTGCAGGAAATATTAAGGGGGGTTCTATAAAAGAGGAAAATTCCTAAGAATAGCATTGAACAGAAATATAGAGACAATCTACAGAAAGAAAGACTTCAAAGGTAACACGATGTCAATAAAAATGTATCTATCAATAATCACTCTCAATGTGAATGGCCTAAATGCGCCCATAAAACGGCACAGGGTTGCAGATTGGATAAAACGACAGGACCCATCCATATGTTGTTTACAAGAGACCCATTTTGAACCTAAAGATACACCGAGACTGAAAGTGAAGGGATGGAGAAGCATCTTTCATGCCACTGGGCCTCAAAAGAAGGCTGGGGTAGCGATTCTCATATCAGATAAATTAGATTTTAAACTAAAGACTGTAGTCAGAGATACAGAAGGACACTACATAATTCTTAAAGGGACTATCCACCAAGATGATCTAACAATTGTAAATATCTATGCCCCCAATATGGGAGCAGCCAATTACATAAGAAAACTGTTAATCAAGATAAAGAGTCATACTGATAAGAATACATTAATAGTAGGAGATCTTAACATGCCTCTCTCAGAAATAGACAGATCATCGAAGCAGAAAATCAATAAAGAAACAAGAGCATTGAATGACACATTGGACCAGATGGACCTCATAGATATATACAGAACATTCCACCCTAAAACAACAGAATAGTCATTCTTCTCAAGTGCACATGGAACCTTCTCAAGAATAGACCACATACTGGGTCACAAATCAGGACTCAACCGATACCAACAGACTGAGATTATTCCCTGCACATTCTCATGTCACAATGCTTTGAAACTGGAGTAAATGGGCTATAATTCTTGAATAAAAAAGCAAGAAAACAAACTTTTTTGGATGCTATCTGGCCAGCACCTCAGTGGAAACTACGCAAAACTATAAATGGAGGCTGAGGTACCATATGTCAAAACTTAGAAGATTATGTCTAAGATTACACATACACACACATACATGTGTGTATATATACACACATATATATAAATAAATAGCTAAGAACTATAAAATAAAATATACTCTCCTCCTATCTTGATAAATATACTTCTCAACAATCTGGTTTAAATTTAGAATTTTTTAGCTCCTTAGAGGAACAAACCAGAACATGATTGTACAGAAAGAGCCCGTTGTGGCCCCAGGACACTTGTCAATGTTTAGCACCATGAGAGATGTCATATAAATACCTTAGTCCACAAGGGTTGTGGTGGCTTGGTCCACATTCCTGAGATAGACCTGGGGAAGACGTCTCTGTAGGCTCTGGAAACAGGTTCATGGTTGTTTGGGCAGAGAATGCTGGGCTTTCATGTGTCCCAAATGTGATCTAGAATAGGCACAAGCACAGAATCCCTTAAAGCTGCAAACCCTTTGCTCCATGGGGAAAAGATCTGAATTGGGATAAGCTAGTTCAAGGCACTTTAAAGTACAGGGCTTGGAGTGGGAATATCTTCTGCCCAGGCTTGAGTGTGCTGTTGTGGCAATAACGCCCATGATTTCTCCTCCTCCTCCCCCACCCCTCCTCCTCCTCCTCCTCCTTCCTCTTTTTTTTTTTTTTAAGAAAGGAATTTGTTAATTTTGTTTTAAAGTTTTTATTTATTTATTTGACAGAGAGAGAGAGATCACAAGTAGGCAGAGAGGCAGGCAGAGAGAGAGAGAGGGGGAAGCAGGCTCTCTGTTGAGCAGAGAGCCCGATGTGGGGCTCAATCCCAGGACCCTGGGATCATGACCTGAGCCGAAGGCAGAGGCTTTAACCTACTGAGCCACCCAGGGGCCCCTTCTTTTTAAGATTTTTATTTATTTATTTGACAAAGAGAGACAGAAAGAGAGCGCAAGTAGGTGGAGGGGCAGGCAGAGGGAGAAGGAGAAGTGTACTCCGTGCTGAGCAGGGAGCCCCACATGGGGCTCAATCCCAGGATCCTGGGATCCTGACCTGAGCTGAAGGCAGTCTCTTAACTGACTGAGCCACCCAGGCGCCCCCCATGATATCTTCTTGAAAAAACTACCGAGGATTAGCTTCTGCCAACCAATGAATGGACAAAATAGTAAATGGATTAAATCACCACTCGTGTCCAGAAGATGGGAGGAACGTCTGCAGTGCTTAGCAGGAAGAAGACCAAGCCAACAACTTTATAAACTTTAACATGTTTTTCTAGTATAAAAGGCAACAGACTGGCATTATATATATATATATATTTTTTAATTTTTTTATAAACATATAATGTATTTTTATCCCCAGGGGTACAGGTCTGTGAATCGCCAGGTTTATACACTTCACAGCACTCACCATAGCACATACCCTCCCCAATGTCCATAACCCCCCCCCCCCCTCCTGACCCCCCTCCCCCCAGCAACCCTCAGTTTGTTTTGTGAGATTAAGAGTCACTTATGGTTTGTCTCCCTCCCAATCCCATCTTGTTTCATTTATTTTTTTCCTACCCCCCAAACCCCCAACGTTGCATCTCCACTTCCTCATATCAGGGAGATCATATGATAGTTGAACAGACTGGCATTTTAAAGCACATACAAATTCATGGAATAGAGGAATTATGAGCCTTTCTTTAAAAACAACTTAATGATTAAATCCATTCAACCAAGAAATGACTACTAAAAAGTGTAGCAAAAGGACTGGTAGTTATCATTGCATCTATTTAAATATAGAAACTTAGGCTAAGTAACTGAGAGAATTATGGTTATAGAACAAAATATAAATGTTATAAACCCTGTAACATAAGAAATTATATAACCAAAATTAGGGGGTGGGATGTGAAGACTGAAGTATACACAAGAGTGCTAATTTCTTTATTTTTAAAA
Organism: Enhydra lutris kenyoni; assembly: GCF_002288905.1. Taxonomy (NCBI): domain Eukaryota; kingdom Metazoa; phylum Chordata; class Mammalia; order Carnivora; family Mustelidae; genus Enhydra; species Enhydra lutris. The sequence goes on along the minus strand of NW_019154134.1, from coordinate 13,849,870 downwards.
GCAGGGAGTCAATTATTCTGCCTAAAATTTAAACATGTCATTTACAAGAAATCATAACTCTAGATATTTAATGTCGCTCCATGTCTGTTTCTTACTCATAAAACAGGAAATTATAAATTGAAATGAAGAAACATGTATTTAAGTTCCAGCCATTTCTTCAGCTTCCCCTGGGTTTCTCCTTTTGTTAAATGCAAAACTTAAATCTTATACTTTTTTTTTTTTAAAAAGCGGCATGCAGAGGGTGATCAACTTTTTATGCAATTACTTTTGTGTTTTGATTAATCTGTCTTTTCCCTCCCTCCCCCTGATCTATGCACTTAGCCAAATTTCTGTTTACCACCATCTTTATCCATCTATCTGTCCATTCCTTGATCTAGACATCCATCTTCATCAAGAGATTTCTGGAATGATAATTATTTAATACATTTCTGTCATGGTATTTGGATTGTTTTGTTCATTTTTCTTCATAACAAACATAGACAAGCCTCACAAAAGGATTGTTATTTGAGCTACCTGGGTTTGCAAACAACTGAGTCAGAATATTTTTTGCCAATAAATTCCTTGTGGAAGTTTTTTTGGCAGATGCAGAGGACCAAGGAAGTGAAATAATAATAATGAAGGAAGAAGAATGAGATTATTGACCTCATTGTCAAGAGCCTATATTAAACTGAAAGCTACGCTTAGGTCCTGTTGATGCACACATACAGATCAATGCCATTGCCCATCTTTGATTAGAATTTTATTTCTTGTTTATTTATTTAAAGATTCCTTTATTTATTAGAGAGAGAACAAGAGCAGGGGGAGGGCCAGAGGGAGAGTGAAAGAGAGAATCCCAAGCAGACTTGCCCAGGACCGCAGGATTCAGAGGAGGATTTAACGTGCATCTCTCATTCTCTCTGCCTGAGTGGGTTGCTGAAATCCCCAATGGAAGCAGAGCTGATGAGAAGCAGCCACACATGAGAACGCTGGCAAATGGAAGGAGGAGTGCATCACCCCAGGGGATGTCTGCGAGGGGTTTTGTACTGTAGGGCTATGTCTTCCGGATTTACTGTGGAATTAGTCCTTTCTTCATTCTATAGAAGACAAACTGAGAATAGAGGCGTTGGGGGAAATGCAGCGGATACAAAGGTCCGGCAACACATTGGGGGAGTCAGAGGGCTCCTGGCTGCTGGGGAATTACAGAAAGCTAAAAGATCACAGAAAGGCTCAGAATGACAGAAGCAGAGGAAGAAGAGAGAATGAAGCCAGGGACCTTCAGGTTTAAATCTGTGGAGTGAAACTGCCAAAATAACTTGGACTGAGAATTTCAAATGATGTCTCTGTTCTTTAGATATGTGCATCTGACAGCTTAGTTTTTGAAATTGAAATATAGTTTCAGAGGATGTGTGTGGGGTGGGGGTTGGTAAAACAGAATCAACCATGGGAAATTGTTTTCAGCAATTTCATGTGGTTCAACTTAATATTGACCTCAGTATCCCCCTCATCTCCCCGAGGGTCAGACAGATTTGGGTTCGAGTTGTGGCTCAGTCACAGTCTAGCTTTGTGAACACTTGGCCAGCTTTCTCTACAAGATTCTCACTTTCCTTATCCAGAAAGCGAGAATAATATTATCCTAGGGCTGCAGCACCGGCAGAAGGTGTTCATGTTTACTAAGTATCCCTGGAAGCACTCAAAGGCAGTTCTTCCTACTTTTGTTGCCCTTAAACCCATCTCTCTGTCAGCCCTCCTTTTTCAAGCTCTTTCTCTGATGTCCCACTGCCCTTGAGATAAAATCAAACTTCTTGACAGGTCCGACAAGGCCCTTCATGGCTTCCAGCTTTGGCCTATTTTGCCACCCTGTGTTTTTTTTTCATTCCCATACAAACTATAAAGAATTTCCACACTCATGTTAAAGTGAAATCCTTCCATTCCTCAGCAAGCCACCATTTGCTCTCATTTCCTTGGCCTACAATACCAGTCCCACATCTTATCTGGGCCCCTCCTATTAACAGGTGCCTTTTCCCCTTGGAAACTTTTAGACTTCTAGCTACACACTAGCAGAGCTCCTTTGGAAAAATGTATTTTGCTCCTCAGTTCACTCGTTACACTGTAGTATAACGGTTTGTTTTCTTGGCTCTCTCCCCCTCTGACAGCAGCTATATCTGGCTTATCCTCCATCATCTCCCAAGACTGATAGCACTGGACACATTTTAGGGGCTCAGTCATTCTCTGCCAATGCTGCCACATCTTAGCAGCTCATGTTCCAGAAAATTCATTTTTTCTCCTATTCTTCCAGATACTTTTTCCTTTAGACACAGCTCACACATGTAAGGACAGGCTGATGAGGAGAAAAAAAATTCTGCATCACTACTGGGTATATATAGAAGATTTGTTTCATATAAATAAGCAATCCTTAAATACATAGGATTTTTAGTTTATTCTAGTAGGGAGTCCTTCTTTGTTTAGATCTCTTTGTAATTTAAAAGGTCCATGAATATCTCAAGTTATGAAACTAAAAGAAAATGTTCTAAACATAATTGAAAAATGTTATTTACAGGATATCTAGGGGTAATCAGGGAAGAAGGAGAAACTTAGTTTTCATAAAATGGTACTTTAATCAATCAATATTACAAAACACTGTTAATTTTTTCTTTTAGATTATTGTTTTCAATTTTTATTTGATTTATTTAACTTACTTTGCTTTTTATAAGTAAGAACTTAATTTACTCCAGCTCAGTAGAAGCAAAAAAACCAAAAACAACAAACAAACAAACAAAAAAACTCATGCAAGATATTTGAATTTAAAAAAAGAACCTTTTATTTCAGGACAGCATACTCTCCAATTTAGAAAGAGACTATAAAGAAAGAAATACAGTATCATTTCCCTTCACAGTACACAAAATAGTCTTAACACTTCTGTACTTCTGTACTCTGATCATCAAATGTGAAATAGTTTTCCCTCTCTCAACAATTATGCGATGCTAGGTTGTTTTCCTATAATTTGACTCAATTCTGATACTATCAACTTAGAGATACTCTCAAATCATGCAGATTAGGGTCTCTGTCCCACAAGACTACTTTTATTTAAGATGCCAAGTTTAAGTGCAAGTTGCTCTTTGTACTTCTGATGGACGGACTAGAAATCAGAGTCTCCCATGGCCCCCTCCCCCTCTTCAGATTTGATTAATTTGCTCAGGCAGCTCACAGAACTCAGGAAACCAATTTACTTACTACATTCCCAGTTTATTAGAAAAGAATGTAATTTAGGTGTGGTCAGAGGGAAGAGTCGTTTTCATGCCCTCTCTCTGAGCATGTTAACTCTCTTGGCATCTTCACAACTAGGACGTTCTCCCATCTCCTTCTTTCTGGGTTTTCTTCATTACAGAGGTGTGATTGGATAAATTACTGGCCATTGGTGATTCTTTTCTCTTGGTTGTATTGAGACATATTCACATATTGTGTACGTTTAAGGTGGACAACATAGCGATTTGATATTTCAAAAGGATTATCAAAATAAGTTAACATCATCATACAGCTACAAATATTTTTTATCTTATGTTTGAACTTTAAATATTTACCCTTAGCAGCATTCAAATATATAATATGGTATTGCTAACTATAGTTAGCACTATATATCACATTTTCTTTGTCCTCTTATCTGTCGATGAACACACAAGTTGTTTTCATGTCTTGGCTCATATAAATAATGATGCAATAAACATGGGGGTGCAGATGTTTCTTCCAAATAGTGAACGCTTTTCCCTTGAATAAATGCCCAGCAAGGAAATTTCTGGCTTATATGGTAGTTCTATTTTCACACTTTTGAGGAGCATTCATAGTGTTTTCTATAGTGGCCATATTTTACTACAATTTACCTTCCCACCAGCAGTGTAAAAGGGTTCTTTTTGCTCCATATCCTTGCCAGTACTTGCTATGTTTTGTCTTTTTGGTAATAGCCATTCTAACATGTGCGAGGTGATATCTCATTGTAGATTGGATTTCCATCTCCCTGATGATGAGTGATGTTGAGCACCTTTTCATGTACCTTTTGGCTATTTGAATATTTTCTTAATGTATTTTCAGGTCCTTTCCCCATTTTTAAATTGGATTATTTTTTGCTATTGAGTTGTATATATCAAATATATTATACATATATAATATATTTGGGTATGAAACCTTTATCAGATGTATGGTTTATAAACAATTTCTCCCATTTCATAGGTTTCTTTTTCATTTTATTGATTACTTCTTTTGCTGTGCAGAAGTTTTATACTTCAATGTAGTCACTTGTTCATTTTTTATTTCGTTGCCTGTGCTTTGGTGTCATTTCCAGGAGATTGCTAACAAGACTCACATCAAGTTGCTTTTTTCCTGTATATTTTTTTCTAGGAGTTTTACGGCTTCTGGACTTACATTTATGTCTTTCAACCATTTTGAGTTAATTTTTATGAGTGGTATAACATGGATATGTAGTTTAATTCTTTTTCAAGTGAATATAAATTCTACCAACACCATTTATTTATTTATTTATTTTAGTATATGTGCTGCTGAAGCGAGCGCTATTTATTTATTTTAAAAAGATTTTATTTATTTATTTATTTGTCAGAGAGAGAGAGAGAGAGCACACAAGCAGGCATAGTGGCAGGCAGAGGCAGAGAGAGAAGCAGGCTCCCTGCGGAGCAACAAGCCCGATGCAGGACTCTATCCCAGGACCCTGGGATCATGACCTGAGCCAAAGGCAGTGGCTTAACTGACTGAGCCACCCAGGCCTCCCCCAACACCATTTATTGATAAGACTGTCATTTCCCCCATGAGCATTCTATGCTACCTTTTCAAATGCTAGTTGACTGAATATGCATGGGTTTAGTTCTGTGCTCTTGATTCTGTTCCATTGGCCCATGTGTCTGTTTTTATGCCATTACCACTCTGTTTTGATTACTTATCACTTTATAATATAGTTTAAAATCAGGAAGTGTGATGCCTCTGGCTTTGTTTCTCTTTCTAAGGATTACTTTGGCTATTTGGGGTCTTTTGTGATTCCAGGCATATTTTAGGACTGTTTTTATATTTTTCTAAAAAATTTTGTTGGAATCTTAATTGGAATTGCATTGAATCTAGAGATGGCTTTGGGCAGTGTGGACGTTTTAACAATATTGATACTTCAAATCCATATACATGGGATATTTTTCCATTTCTTTGTGTCTTCAATTTTTTTCATCAATATCTTGTGGCTTTCAGGGTGGAGGTCTTTCACCTACTTGATTACATTTATTTTTAATTATTTTATTGTTTTTGATGCTATTGCAAATGGCATTACTTTATTTCATTTTTAGATAATTTGTTGTTAGTGTATAGAAACTATTTTTTGCATGTTGATTTTGTAACCTTTAACTTTACTGAACGTGTTGAGAGATTTAAATGATTTTTAGTGAAATCTTTAGTGTTTTCTATATATAAAATCATGTCAACTGCAAAGAAAGACACTATTATTTCTTCCTTCCCACTTCTGATTTTTCTATCTATCTTTCTATCTTTGCCTAACTGCTATGGCTAGGACTTCTAGTGTTATGTTGAATAGTGCTGATGGGAGTAGGTACCCTTCTGTTGTTCCTGACCTCAGAGGAAAAGTGTTCAACCTTTTAGCTTTAGCTTTAAGTATAATGTTAGCTATGGGCTTGTCATTATACTGAGGTATATTCTTTCTATACCTTAGTTGTTGGGAGTTTTTATCATGAATGGATATAGAATTTTGTCAAATGCTTTTCTTCTACCTATTGAGATGATCATATGAATTTTATCTTTCATTCTAATTCATGTGATGTATCATATTTGTTAATCTGCATATGGTGAACCATTCTTGCTCTTATGAATGAATTCCACTTAATTATAGTGTATGATCTTCCTAATATGCTATTTAATTTGGTTTGCTGGTATTTTGTTGAGGATTTTTGCATCATATTCATCAGGGGAATTGGCCTATAGTTTTCTTTTCTTGTGGTATCCTTTTCTGGCTAGGGTGTCAAATGTTTGTCTTATAAAATGAGTTTGGGAGTGTTCCCCCTCTTTAATTTGAGAAATTTCCTCCTGTCATCAGTTTCTAGTGTCATTACATTGTAGTTGGAAAAAAAAATGTGTGTATGATTTCAAGTCTCTCAAATTTCTTTACTCCATGAAGTTGACAGCATTATCAATGTTCACAATTATCCAATCAGATATATAGAAAGTAAAGTTTGTTTGTTTGTTTGTTTGTTTGTTTAATATTCATTTGTTTGAGAGACACAGAGAGAGAGAGAGTGAGCACAAGCATACAGGGTGGTGGGGGAGGGACATAGGGAGAGGGAGAGAGAATCCCAGGAAGACTTCATGCTGAGTGTGGCACGATTGGAAGCTGGATCTCAGGGCACTGAGCTCACAACCTAAGCTGAAACCAGGAGTCAGATGCTTAACTGACTGCATCACCCAGGTGGCTGGGGAGTTAAGTTTTTACCCATTTGCTCCTAGAGACTATAGGATATAACATGAACCATTCCTTGCATTTTCTGTAGCAAACTGCTTCAGTGTTTTGGGCCTCTCCTTTGGCTTGCATTTACTGTAGAAACATGTTTTCTAATCCGACTTGAAAATGTGCATTTGCTCCATTACCACTCTGTTATCACCTTCCCAAATGCTGTCTTTGGAAAATACAAACAAAAAAAGTACTTGTGTGAATGGGACTTAGAAAAGAAATTGTATTTATTGCCTGGTGTTTAGCATTCTCAGAGGACTTTTAATAGTATAGACTATTGATAAAAAGAGAAAACCCTTCTACAATTATTGCCCTTTCACACTGTAAATGCTTAACCTCCAACAAAACATTATTTGAGATTATTCTTTTCTCCTGAGGAATACCAGGGAATAATCAAAATTTTCAAGTTTTATATGAAGGAAGGAAGGTTTCCCTTTTATTTTATGACTGGCTTTTCTGATCATAAAAAAATAAAATGGACATTGCTGAATATTTTTTAAACTTTGAAGGGAAGAAAGAAAGAAAAAATCCCTGTAGTTCTACCTACCAGAAATATTATCCTTAAACTTTCATTTCCATTTTTTTTTTTTTTTTTTATTCCTAGAGAGAGTAAAAACAGGAGAGGAGGGTGACGAGGAGTGGGGAGGGGCAGAGAGAGAATCCTAAGCATCCACCCTGGAGCCCGACAGGGGCTCTATGTTCTGACCTTGAAATCATGACCTGAAGCAAAATCAAGGGCCAGATGCTTAACCAACTGAGACACTCAGGTGCCCTAAACTTTCCTTCCCTTCTAAGCAGCTCACTGCCTTCAAGCACTCCCTGCCCAGCCCCTGCCAAGCCACCCTTTTAGAAACTTCTGTGCCTGAGACTCTGTGGGCACCAACGTGATGCCTCGTATTTTCCACTCCTTTTTTTTTTTCTCTCTCCTTGTTATCCTTCTGACAACAGGGAAAGAGTGTGTTGCTGGAGATGCAGCCAGACGGATCAAAATTTCATTGCCTCGGAATGTAGGCCCTCCTCCCCCCGCCCCACCCGCCTCCCGCGGCCTGGAGGGTGCCTGCTGGTTAATGCAGGTCCTAGCCTTTCTGGGGGCTTATGTTAGATTGTTTCCATTGTTCCCGATTTCAGCTTACCTTCTCATCATTGCCCTTTGGGCCCACCCCTGCACCCCATGGCTTTATAGCCTGTTAACTGCCATGACTATCAGTGAACTCTTAGAACCCTACCTGGCCTTAGGACACTACTTGCTTAAAAATGGTGTTTGGACATAGGCATTCTGCACATACTGCCTTCCTTCTGATTCCTGAAAGTGAATTTGTGGGGTTACTGGTGAAGTAGTAATTATTCTTATGTCTCTTGATACATATTGCCAAATTACTTTTCTTTTTAGTTAGTATACCCTGTATATTAATAATAAAATTTTATCTGATGTCTTTTTACTCCAGAATTTACCTAGTTTATTTCTGCCTTTTAAAATGTTTTTATTCAGATTTTATTGAGTTCTAATCTTCTGCTTGTTTTTTGGCAAATGTCTTCCACTGCTTTTATGATTATAGAAATTCTATATACACTCTCAAGAGGCTCTATGATTTCCATATACTTCCTGTTTTCTTTTTGGTTTCTTTAATTTTGTCTATTTTATTTATCTAAAATTTTAGCATATAGTACAACGTGGCACAGTAACACAATTATTTTAAAATTTCCAAACAGGGGTGCCTGGGTGGCTCAGTCATGATCTCCAGGTCCTGGGATCAAGCTCCACGTTGGGCTCCCAGCTCAGCGGGAGTCTGTTTCTCCCTCTCCCTCCGCTTCTCCCCCTCCTTGTGCTTTCTCACTCTCTCTGTCTCTGTCTCTCTCTCAAATGAATAAATAAAATCTTTTAAAAAATAAAAAAAAATAAAATTTCCAAACAGATAATTGTTCCAACTTGAAACCCTGGGAAACCCAGATCTAAGTCCATTCAAATCATCTATATAATAAAGTAGAAGTCACACTCTATTAAGTTCTATTGTGCTTTTTTGTTTGTTTGTTTTTGTTTTGTTTTGTTTTAGAAAGGATGGTTTTAGAGGCTGGTTATTTAGCTCGTGGTAGTAATCCATTCCCTTGAATGAAATGATGATGAAAATTCCTGAAGCCCTACCAGTATAGTTGGTAGAATCATAAAACAGCCCTAGATGAGATAGCAATGGAAATGAGAATAAACATGAATGTTTGTGTTTATATATAAAAAGAGAATCAAAAATGTTTCCTTTTAATGTCCCAATGAGTGGAGTCAGAAAGCAAGTCAACAGACAAAAACCTGTGGATTTGTACAGATAGATTCATTCAAGCACTCTTGTAGAGTTGTCTGGGTCCATACATGCTGTTATGTTAATATAGTTTTTAACCATGTAGCTGTGAACCCACATCCCCTCTCTGCTCCAAGAGTCTGTGTTCATAGAAAAGGCATCATCTCACTCTCTTTGTCTATCTCCTTGTATGAGTTAGTGTGGGATTGGGGCCCTCGAGACAATCAACAATTTAGGTTATTTTCTCTGCCATTATCATGGTCCGGGAGGCTGGCAGGTGCAGAAGTGTAGGACTGGGACCAAGAAGACTTGATTTAAAAATCTCAGAGCAGGGGTCAGAGTCTTAAGTGTTTCCTAATTTTCTTGGTGATTCTTAGGACTGATTAAGTATAAAAATTATGACAGCAGGGTCTGCATTTAAGAGATATATTGTTTCATTTTATATATGATTTTTGTTTATTCTTCACAGTTTTAATTCAAATGTTTTTTGATATATTTTATTCATCTAGCAGGGTAAGATTTATTGTAATTCTTTTTATTTATAATTTTAAAATGTGCTTTGTCTTCTAGATGAATTTTATAATAATTTCCATGGGAATTCAGTTAAAATTATAATAGTGCCATAATTGTCATTTAAAAATTTTTTTTCTATGTATTTCAGGAACATAAAAGATTTATGATTGGTAAGGATTTCTCTTATTTTTCTAAGTGAAGTTATATTATTTTCTTTGTAAAGGACTATAATATTTCTACTTGTTATTATTAGTTATCTACGTTCTTAGTCACTACTGTGAATGAATTGTTGTTTTACCTTTTTATTTTTTTAACATCTTTGGTTACAAGAAAATAATTACTATTTTGTACCTAAGCATTTTAATATTCTCTACTCAAGCAGAGTATGTTTTAAATTTTCACTCACATTTTCTTGGATTTCTCCAAATAATGATACGTATCTGAAAATTCCTTTTGGTTTTCCTGTACAGACTACTTACCACAAAATTCTTGGGTGAAACTCCAATCTCTGTTTCTGTATTTGGATGCTAGTTTCTTGAATGTGTCCACTCTGAAAATTCATCAGGATGTACCCTTATAAACTATGCACATTTCTGCAGTAACTTTTTTTTTTTAAGATTTATTTATCTGTTTCTGAGAGAGTGCATGCATGTGCACATGGCAGGGGTGGGGGCTGGGCAGAGGGAGAAGATAATGAGAGAAGCAAACTCCCCACTGAGCAGGGAGACTGACTCAGGCTGGGCTCCATCTCACAGTCCTGAGATCATGACCTGAGCCAAAATCAAGAGTCAGATGCTTAACCCACTGAACGCCCCCCAGGAACCCCTACAACAAGTTTTTTAAAGCCCTCATCGAACCTTGTACTCCTGTACAAAAAGGCAGAGTGTGTAAGAAGTATCTGGATGCTCATTAAAAACATAAACCCTTGGTTCCACTGTCTCAAAGATTCTGTCACAGGAGCTGTAGAGTGGGCACAAAACACACGGTTTTGCTGAGCACCACAGGTGATTCTCAGGAAGCTTCCATCACATTTTAGGAATGCTGCTGAGTATATTGTTTTCAGTGCTCTGTAGTGTTTCAGGGAAGAAACCTGAGATCTCTGTCTTCCTTCCTCTACTTCCTATCCTTCTGTCACCTGAGACTTGTGTCTCATTGGTAAATAGAGAAGAAGTGGGGTGGGGGAGAGTATGAGGCTGGTGGAGGCAGCCTATAGGTAAAACTCAGACTCCTCAAATGTAGCAGCACCTGAGAAATGGGTCACGGCAGCCGATGGGGAGCCTAAGAGAGGAGGGTCCTTTCCTCTCTCCGGAGATAAATGCTGCAGCTACTGTGTTTTAGAATCTGAAGGAAGCCTGTAGAGCCTGATTGAATTCTTCAATACTGCTCTGTTTACATTCATCGGACAGGAATCCATCCTGATCTCCTGTTAATAACTTTCTTTGTTCAGAGTCCTGTCCATCTCTCCCTCCATGCCTTCATCATCCAGAAGTCTGGAATCATAATAAAGTAGAAATTTCAGGGGAACAGTTTTCATAACATCTTTCGTCTTCTTTGAAGTGGCAAAATAGTTAACCAAAACAAAATTTACCAGAACAGTTATAGAAGTGATTGGCTGTAAATATAAATATATAGTTTTATAATGTGAAAAGAACTTATACCTTGGAGTCCTAACACATTAATCTCTGTCTGTAACATAGTCAGTATATTTGAGCACCATCTCTTTGACTGGAGTCATAAGAGAGGTTTTAAACCAGGTTCTGTCACTTACTTTCTGTTTAATCTTAAACAGGTCCCTTAAACTGTCTGGGTCTTTCCTTGCAAAACAGGGTCTGGAATCTATCATCACTTAGGATAATTTTTAGGTGTGTGGCTCTGTTATATAATGAGGTCATGGGGCACTCTCAGGTCTTAAAGGATGGAAAGAAAGCTTAATTACTGTTATGCTTCTTATAGACATACACTGCATTTTAGAAATTTTCAATAGAAATGTAAACAAACTATGTAGATTGACTTGTAGCTCCATGTTCTCCTTAACTAACATTTATATGTCTGCTTAGAATTTTGAATAGCATTTTCCTATACAGTTTTGAATTATGAGATGGGCACGATTATGAGAGTTCCAAAACACATATGCTGTATTTTTAAATAATTATATAATATCTATCACCTGTCATCTACGTATATGGGTAGGTATACAAACAAACATGCATTTAAAATATTATTTGAAGCAACTTCTAGTTAGCTTAGCTTTTCTGGATACCACATTTCTTCCTTTGGTTGGAAAAAAAAAACAGTTAAATTTGTTTATCTTTAGTGATCCTGAGTTAGTGGAAGCATAAGCATTTATAAACCAAACTTGAGAGGCAGATTTGAAGATTCAAGGAATACAGAGTGACTACTGACACTCAAGTCATGGAAAATTACAAGTTCTAGAATATCCAAGGAATTTTGAGAAACAAACATGTTGCTCAACAGGCTTTGTTGTGATCCCAAGGAGCCAATAAGACATTTTTGACATTAAGAAGGAAACCATAATTTGATTCTCCCTGCTAAGGAAATAAAGGAGAAAGTTTTCTTAATTTCTGGGAGTTAAATAGGAGGACAACAAGTAGAGAAGCTAGAAAGCTGGGCAGTCTGATTTTGAATTAGGAACAGAAATGCATCTCCAAACCCATTATTTATGTTACCCATCCATACAATAAAAATGTAGTAGGTAGCCTGCCTAGAGAAGGCATAAAAAGGTAAGAAGACAGTAAGTCCCACACCTCAAGGGGTTTAGGAATTGGAGGAGATAAATAGATAAGAACATAAAGTTTAATAGCCCCTGCAATAAAACTCCACTTAGGGAAAAAGGCAGTCTTAGTATTTGTTTTAAAGTATTTTATAAAGCTCCCTGGCCATTCTAACATACTTCCACAGGTAAGAAAAGTTGCACAGGTAGTCATTTAAGGGTTGTTTCCAATGATTATGGCTCCAGGGTAATGGGGAGAAAAAGAGTTACTCATATCTCTGGTATGGTCATTTTTGTTGACTTCATTGGACACATTTTCTTTTTCATTTCTTGATGTATGAAATTGGCACTAGATCCTGGCATTTCCTCTAATTTGCCCTAAGAATTCCTGTTGTCTCAAGTAATTTTCAGCTATCACAAAGATGTCTACAACTACCTTTCCAAAGTCTTCATTGTACGCATTAGTACATGTATAAAATCACCTCTATGAAATGAACACTCAGTCAGGGAGGCACGAGTTCAAGGACGTAAAGAAATTAGAATAAAAACACTCCATGGGTTTCTAAAATGTTAAGTCAGTGTCACGAACTCTTCATGACCCTGAGCAATCAGGTACCTCCTATTTATGAACAGATTACAATTAAATCTGAGAATTTGAAACAGCTAACCCAAACAATACATAACTGAGAATCCTATCAAGAATGAAAACATGGATACCTTAAGGTACGGTTCGTTTAAAGGGCTTTTGACTGGGGATTGACCACTCAAAGCTTTAGAAGACATTCATTGACTGCTTTGTCTGGGAAACTTCTATCCCACCTCAGGGCCGGCCACTGTGATTTTTACTTCTTCTCCCAAGCTGTAATCTTTCCCTTTTCACTGATCTCTCTGCCAGGTTGCAAACATTTGCCCTCATTTGCTCTTTGGCAGAGAAGACAGAGGCTGGGGGGATGGAGAGTCCAGTGCTTGTTATGTGTCCTGTATTCCATCAGCTGTGTAATACCTTGTTCTTTCTGTAATTGGCTCCAACCAATTTATCCATGTCCTTAGTTACTAGTTTCTTCTGTGAATCCTTTCCTTTATCCATGTATTAAAAGCAAAGTAAATTGTGGTACTAGCACAACAGAAAAATGAAAAGAGAAACAATATTCAATGTAAAATTTTGAGGGTTCAGCCTATTGTTCAAGGAGATCAGGATTCCTCTAAGTAAAAAAGAAAAAAAAAAAAAGAAAAGAAAAAGGAAAAGAAAAAAAAAAAAAAAAAAAAAAAAAAAACAATGAAAAATTTAAAGGAATAAGCCTATTGTTCAAGGAGATCAGGATTCCTCTAAGAAAAAAAGAAAAAAAAAAAAAGAAAAGAAAAAGGAAAAGAAAAAAAAGAAAGAAAAAGAAAAAAAATCCATGGAACTAGCAAAATAAATAAATAAATAAAAAAGGGAAAAAGAGAACAGCTTTCTCTCTTTCTATGTATGTCTAGTGTTTCCCGAAGAATTTTTAAGCTCTTGCCCCACGGACTATTCTCTTCTGCTGGAAGACCAATGGATTTCTCCTGGTAGAAAGTGTTTTCCTAGTATCTATAGTTATCTCCCCCAATATCTAATCCTCAACCAACCCGGAAGTAGATGAAGCTGCTTTGCTGCGTCACTGCTGGAGTCCCTGGATTAGCTCAGCTCAGTCAGGACCAACACTGTCAACTCCGTGGTCCTCCGCTACGCCTTATCTTTCCTCCATCTTGGAACTTTCTAGGCCTCAGTACGGAAGCATGCTGCTGCAGAGCAGAATGGCACTTTGTTTTGTATCCTTTCCTGGAGCATTTGGGCACGGTATTCTGCACCTGAGCTTCACTAGGGGAAGTTATGGTGTTTGCTCTCTGAGAGTTTCCCCTTCTAGATTTCTTCCTGCTTTAATCGTACTGAACAATGTATGAGCCCTAATGGCAGCTTTGCTATGACCCCTGGGTTTCTCTCCACATCATATCCCCCCAACCTGTTATTTAATGAATTAACCTTTCTTTGGAAGAGATTCCTCTTCTAGCTCATTGGCCAGGCTTTTTGTTTCACCTTTCTTGGAATCCTGACTTGACTATAAGACCAAAGTGTATTTTTATGTGATTCTTTTTCTCTTGAAGTCACCAAGGAACCTCAGTTCTAAGGGAAGATGTTCAGAGATGAGTATTTCTAAACTTTTTTAACCTTTGGATCTGATGGGGCACCTGGGTGGCTCAGTGGGTGAAGCCTCTGCCTTCAGCACAGGTTATGATCTAAGGGTCCTGGGATCGAGCCCCGAATCGGGATCTCTGCTCAGCAGGGAGCCTGCCCCCCGCACCTGCCTCTCTGCCTGCTTGTGATCTCTGTCTCTCAAATAAATAAATAAAAATCTTTAAAAAAAATGAAATATTTCCATGAGGTTTGACCCACCTTTGTTTAGGAGATGATGTTATCCCCGTGTTGCCTGTTTATTGACAAGAGACCGTAATCACAGGTTGAACTCATAGTTTATAACACTTAGCCATAACTCTCATCAAAAATAGTCAGGTGAGACTTTAGAGAACACGTGGATTGTGTTGGGCTGAGGGGAGGGGTGTTGAAATCCAGGAGCCTCGGCATATATGGCACAAATCCAAAGTTCGCTCTAAATCTCACCCTCCATTGACAGGCTAATGGGTACTCTTACCTGTTGAGACCTAAAATCTGGACTGACATGCAATATAAAGGTCTCTCTTCAAAGACTTTAGAACACAACTATACCGTGAAACTCTGCTTATTTTTGCTCATAAGTGGTACTTAGTCACTGTCTGAAATACAAAATTCCCCACAGCTCGGTTACACTAGCAGCTATGTTCAAGCTGCTGTCCACTCCCTTGTTCAGAAAGCCCCCATCTTTCACTGTGATGCTTGATCCCAAATAGCAGTCCTTGGTGCTTTTGTTTTTCTCAAGTTGGTTTTCTGCTCTGGGCCCTGTGTGATGAAGATTGGAAGGTATCAACATTTGTTCCTTCTTTCACTGGTCCTGATCAGTGGAATAGAAACACAAATATAGCAGATAAGGCTCAAAGTATTGGCTTTATTAATAGCTGGGAAGCATCCTCTAACCCCAAAATACAGAGCTACTGAAAACTGCTGCTTGGTTTAAAGCACGTGCCAGTAGCTTTCTTCTCTTGACTTCTAACTGTGAATCTAAACAACCACCAAAAGACTCTAGCGGAGCCTGCCAGGGACTCTGAGGTCTCTTGCAGTGGTCTGCAAACTTGAGTGTGCATCAGAATCACCTGGAGGGCTCCTTGCAACAGATTGGTGGGCTCCGCCCCCAGCGTTTTGGGACCACTAGGTCTGTGGCAGGAATGGAGAATTTGCATGTCTAACAAGTTCTCAGGTGATGCTGGTGTTGCTGCTTTGGGAGTCCCAGGCTGCAAAAATTACTTTGATTTATTTTGCAGCAGGTGGAGGAGTAAGGCTGATCAACTACCGCCATTTCGGTAGTCTGAGAGGTTTGAATTGCTTTTCCAACGCAATAACCCTACCCCCCTTCTGACCCTCCAGAGCACGTGGCCCTGTGGATATCAGATTTAATTAATTTTGCCCATCAGGATGCTTGCTTTAAATCCTAGTAGGGGAAGCAAATAGTAGGACTGGCATGAAAACCCAAAAATATACACTCAAGTTGTGCTTTTTTTTAAAAAGCATTTTTGCTGTTTTTGCGGAAAAGAGAAAGGTGAAGTAAGGGTTTTTCTATAACAGTTAAGAGTAGTGACCAAAAAACAATTTTGCTTCTTGAGGAATTAGGTGTGGGAGCATCCCAGAAGAATATAAATTTTGGAGGTGCTGAAATGTTTGATTCTCCCTGCTAAGGAAGTAAAGGAGAAAGGTACCTTACTTTCTGGGCAGTAAACAGAAAATGACATTTTGACGGGAACACTGGGCTACTTAACTGTTTTGTGGTGAGTGGATGTTGGGATTCCAGAAGATTATAGGACTCGGTTTACCACTGGACTACGGAAAGGTAAGGAAGATTTTTTTTTTTTTTTTTTTTGCTTGTGGGTATTACGCTGGAATTTATTAGCTGTGTGCTTGGGAAAGGCACTTAATTTTCTTAAGCTCCTGTTTTCTCATCTAAAACATGGGAATAGCCTTGCTCTGAGAAGGGTGCTTTTGGATATTAAATGAAACAGTGCTTTAAGATGCTAAGTACATTGTTTGGTCTGCAATATACTTTGTCAGTGGCAGCTACTTAAGTAAAAAGTTAATGATTTAAGAGAAGTTAAACACAAAGAGTTGTAAAGGGAGTGTATCAGTTTTCTAGTGCGGTTGTTAAAAATTACCGTAAATTTACTGTGTTAAAACAAGACACATTTATTCTTCTAGTTCTCTAGGTTACAAGTCTGAGACCCGTCTTTCCGGGGTAAAAGCAACATGTCAATAGGGCTGTATTCCCTTTTTGAAGACTCTAGGGGAGAATCTAATTGCTTTCCATGTCCAACTTTTAGAGGCTGTCCAAATTCCTTGGCTAATGGTCTCTTTCTTCCATCTTCAAAGCCAGCAAAAGAGTGTTGCCCTGCTCCTGCTTTTGGTCATTACATACTTTTTTTGGATTCCACTTGTCTTCTTCCTAATGTGATTACACTGGGCCCATGAAAGTGGTTTGGGATTATTTTAAGGTCAGCTGATTAATATCCTTAATTTAAACTGCGACTTTACCTGCCTCAAAGTGTAACGTACTAATTGGTTCTGAGAACAAGATGTCACCATTTTTTAGAGATGGGGTATTATTCTGCTTTCCATAAGAGGGAAAGTTCATTTTCACTGTGTTCCATGAAGGTGCATTAGAGGCATGGAATTGTATGCATTTGCTCATTCGCTAGCACATTTTAAGTATTGTTACCTATTTCATCACTGGAAATTAAAAAATATGAGCAAGATTATTTCTTTTTCTTTTTTTTTTTTAAAGATTTTTAAAAATTTATTTGACAGACAGAGAACACGAGTAGGCAGAGAGGCAGGTGGGTAGGGGGGAAGCAGGCTCCCTGCCAAGCAGAGAGCCCAATGCAGGGCTTGATCCCAGAATCATAACCTGAGCTGAAGGCAGAGGTTTCAACCCACTGAGCCACCCAGGCACCCCGTAAGATTATTTCTTATAACAGGCTAGAATCCTCTAGTGGGATATAGACTATACATAAGTGAAATCGTGAAAAAGTATAATGGAGGACCCAGTGAGGGAGTCGTGCATTCTAGTAAGAATGAATTTGGGAGGACTTCAGGAAAGGTTTAACAGGAAAGATGCTTGGGTCTTGGAATTTGTTTATCCGTAGTATAGGGAGGCAAGAAAGCCAAGAATGCAGAGAGAATATAATTACCTAGTGTAATGAGGAGTGCCTGGAAAATATAAGTAATTAGGCACACCAAGAACATGCCGAGACATAAGACTAGAAAGATAGCGAGATTGGAGATTCTGATTCCTATTTATCTTCTGCTCTTTTGGTATAACCTTGCATTAGCGGAATTACAGCACTTTGGCTTTATCTTAAAGCCAGTGGAGGACAGTCATGCTAGGCAGGATGAACCCAGATACAGAAACTCTCAGATTCCATGCGGAGGCTGCATCCTGGTGACCATGATCGCTCACCTGTTGCAAATCCTCCAATTACTCCTATGCCAACCCTATGATAAGTGTTTTTGTTCCAGAGATAAGATAAAGGAAGCCCTGCCCATGGCCTCGAGGCTTCTCAAGACAGGAAATAGAATTATGGCAATTGTGATAAGTAATGGAAATGAGATGTCCATGGTGCTTGTTTGACCTTATCACCCGATGCTTTGTGATCTTCCCTTGTGTGTACTGGTTTTGTGTCCTTAACCCTATCAATGTCTTTGAAGGCGGGGGGGGGGGGGGGGGGTGCTTTGGCTTAGCAGTTGCTCAGAAAACCAGTACTAACTCTCTTGCTCCTTCATTGGACACAACAATGGGAAATAGCTGCCATGGATGGCTTTGCATGTTCTTTCAAACGAATAATTATTTAAAGAAACTGTTCTGTCATTTCTCAGTCATGGTAAATCATGGTTTGGGTTTTAGGGTCTCTCTCAGCACAATCTCTTAAAATGTCCTTTCCCTTTTCTCTCCCTAACACCTAACTTTGCAAGTTGCTTTTTGTTTGTATGCTTGTTTTCCCCGAACGATAGCTTTGAGAAGAGTAGAACTTAGCCCGGTTGCACTCTTGTGCTGCCTGGAAAGGGATGTTGGATATTTTTGCTTAATATTAAAATAAAACATGATCACACCTATGAACTTCCTATTCTACCTACCAGTGCTAGAAACTGCTTCCTTCCTAGACCAGACCTGCATTGAGAATTTTTCTCAAGATAAGGGGTTCATGTTGACATTCTGTTATAATGGACAGGTGGGAGATGGGGCAGACCCCATTGGTCTTCATAATTCACTATAAAAAATAACTCTTTGGGGAATACTTCTTTCCCACTAGTTGCAATTGACTTCTGATCGCCTAGCATTCATCACACTCAGAGAGAGCTGTGAGACCTGCCCATGCTTCTTCTCTACCTGGTAACCATCAGTGAAGACTTGAGCGCCCACATAGACTATGCACACAGTCATTGAGCCTAAAAATAAGCAGTGGTTCTCTATCCCACTTTACTCATCTATCCCAAAGTACATACAGAAACTTTGAATTACTTCATGTTTCAGTCTTAATATTGTTTGCAGAAATCTCATTTGCTCCTTTGGATCTGTCGTCTAGTGTATCCGTGCATTCAGGATCTCCTAAGAAAATAACATGAACTGGGTAGTTGAGGCTGGGAAGTCCAAGATCAAGGCACAGGCAGAGTGGGTCTGTGGTCTAAATATAATTCCTGGTTCATTGTGTCTCTGGGGAGCTCTGTGGTTTTTCTAAGAGCAGTAATGTCACTCATGAAGCCTCCACCCAAAGGGCCTAATCTTCAAATACCACCATCTTTGGGGGTGGGTGGGTAGGATTTTAACATACTAATGTCAGAGAGACACATTCATTGCATTGCATTCTTCCTGACCCTTGTCTGTGCCCCATAAGGGTGACCTCTTTGGGTTGCATCGATGTGCTCCCTAGCTCTTCAGCTTCCAGTTTGCTTCAGCAAACAGTTCTAGCAGATGGGATAGAGGCAGAAAAATGAAATCCAGGAACTTGCTCCTCTTGCACTCTTCATGTGGAGTTGCTATTAGGATGCCCTTAAAACATAGTTGCCTTCTCTTAACTACTTCCTCAATCTACCACTTCAGTTGGCCTGAAGCGTGAGTACTCTGGCCTGGTAAAAGTACTCTGCTGTTATTATGCCCAGTGAATTGTGTTATTCCTATGGCTTCTGTACATACTGCACTTGCATAAACATTTGTGTATGGTTCATTAAATTCTTCTTAAACTACCCGACATGAGCATTCCATATGTTTTCTACAAGAGCACTATTACACAGATCTTCTTACCCTAACTCTCCGTGTACTGCTTTCAAATCTCAACTTGTCTGTCAGCCAATATAGCAGTGATATCCAGGTTTTCTTTCCTGTGTAATGCAGATCTTGTGGTCCTTCCTCTTTTTGGTGTTTTCTCCTAATTCTGTTATCCCTCATAATTTCAGTCCTACAACCATCTAGGTACATGAAGGATTTGATTCTGTCTCCTGTCCTCTGAACATTACTGGACAAAAGCAAACAATTAGATGGATTTGTGTCCCTAAAAGTTCATGGTCCTGTATTGCTGCTGGACTTTCAATAACTGTCCAGTTATAGTTCTCGTTGTGGATATTGGAAATGCAGACATTTGTACTGCTGTGTTCTTTTTTCCCCTGCTTTGAGTTGATAATCTACTTGCTAATTTAACAAAAAAAGCTATCTTTGAATTAACAATTCCCTAGGCTCCTCTCTGTGTCTCTTGAAATTCTTCCTTCTTAAAGTTTTGGTGGTTGCAAGGAAGATTTTGGAAAGTAACAGAGAACCAAACCCAAAGTGGTTGAAGCAGAAGGTTATTTATGGAGTTAAATGTGAGACTTTGAAACTGAGGTGGAAGGCTGACTTAGGTGTGTAGACTTCATTATGAAATGGACTTCATTTAACCCATCCGCTCATGCTCATTTCTAATGGGAACAATAGATTCTATTCTCCTGGTAACAATCAAGCAGAAGTTCTGGGCCTGCCTCTAGTGAGCTTCGAACTAACCATTCCTGAACCCATCTACCTCATCAGTTTAAGTACAAATTAGTTTAAATCACTTAGTACCTGATCTCAGATCTGAAGATTGGTTCAAATACCCACAAGACTTGTGTTGAAAAATGTTAATACATGGTTCAATTGAATGAGTTTCTAGGCTAGTGGCATAGGCGGTCTTAAGTCTAGTCAATGAAAACTGAAGCAGAGTTCCTGGCTCAGGAGCTAGGCGGTGGGGGTACTATTTACACAGATTCTGACCTGGACACTGAGGAACACATTTCAGATTTCCCAGACTAGCACAGTAGGGTAGGGTAGGGTCGGGTCATTCTCAGTACCTAACTTGAACCCCTGATTTTGCTTAGCTAAACTGTCCTAAAGTTTTCCTCAGCCATATTTAACTGCAAGGAGTAACATGAACATTTCCTGAAGAAAAACAAATCTAATAATATTGTATCCAAGGTACTTCCTAGATAAAGTGTTCCACAATTTAATGATTTCACTGATGGAAATTGCACCAAAAGAAATTGTACTGTATGATATTATTAAGCTATTTATTTCCTTTAGTACTTCTTGTTCCAACCTAATCAGTAAGACAAGATAAAACATGGTTATTAGAGTTAGGCCAACAAAGAATCTAGTTTTTCTGGGGCTATCTAGTTAGACTCCATTTACTGTGCAGCATTGCTGAAAA
Source organism: Enhydra lutris kenyoni (assembly GCF_002288905.1). Lineage (NCBI taxonomy): Eukaryota > Metazoa > Chordata > Mammalia > Carnivora > Mustelidae > Enhydra > Enhydra lutris. Next base: position 13,828,986 of record NW_019154134.1, on the reverse strand, counting down.
TTCAATCAGAAGTCAGATGAGTCTCGATGGTTTGTTTCATTCTTTCTTATAAGATACATTAAGATTGGCAAAGAGAACATAGGTAAGCTGTGTCAGAACTCCTGGGCTTTTGTGCGGTATGCCACAGACATTTTCGAGGGAAACATGGAGTTCTTAAATTCATGTGTAAGTACTAAACAAACAAAGACCTTGTGCTTCATCAGATGTCAAACATTTAATATATGTTTCTAGTATAGTGAGGAGTTTCTGAGCTACTGCGTATGCTTTTGCCTCTTAGATACCCAGATATTTTCTTAGTAGAGAGAAACTTAATTACAAGAACTGTATTATAATTAAGTTTTCCATCTAATTCTGAGTCAGTTACCTAATTTCCCATTTACTTAGGTTTTTGGCTTGGTTTACAGTATGCAAATGAAGAAAGAGAAAGTGAAATCCTTAATGATGCAATTTACTTTTTCCTCCAAAGTTTGGTTAGAGGGGAACTAGGTTTTTTTTTTTTTTTTTTTAAATAGTTCTTTTTTTTTTTTTTTTAAGATTTTATTCATTTATTTGACAGAGAGAGATCACAAGTAGACAGAGAGGCAGGCAAAGAGAGAGAGAGAGGGAAGCAGACTCCCTGCTGAGCAGAGAGCCCGATGCGGGACTCGATCCCAGGACCCTGAGATCATGACCTGAGCCGAAGGCAGCGGCTTAACCCACTGAGCCACCCAGGCGCCCAGAGGGGAACTAGGTCTTAAGAGATGGCCAAATTGTGTATTTTTCCCCCTCACTCGGGTACATCATAGTTACACATATTTCTAAGTACAAAAATAGGGTGAAGAATAGATGACCAAGGACCAAATCTTGGCTTTGAGTGTTGGCATGACCACTTATTGTGAAATCTTGAAAAATTTTACCTTTCTGGAGTTGAGTTTCCTGACTAATGAATAGTTAATTCTCTGGTTTATTATATATGAATGATAAAGTATAATAATCATGTGTAATACATTAAATAATTTGTGGTGGTCAGAGTAAGATTTTAATTCTAGTTTGAGATCATTTCTTTTTCTTCCAAATGACATTTCCAATATAAGGAAGTAAATCAGTTGTGCAGTTAATGTTTTATGGATTCAAATGCTCAGGGGGAAAAAAAAAGAAAAGCTATTTTGAAAATACCTTTATTCCAGGACAGTTTGTTCCCTCTTTAACAAAGAGATTTTTTTTTTTTAAATAGTAACAATACAGCTTAGCTTCTAGTTTGCAAATCACTTACCTCATTTTGATAACACTTTTACGGCCAAGTGAGAAATATGGGATCTGAACATTCCGTGTTCGCTCGCAACACAAACTGTGTGAACTATTTCCCAGTGTAAGTCTTCAGGGTCATTCTTGGCAACTGGCATTATTCAGGTAATGAGACAAGAAAACTATGTTTAAATACTGGAAAAAATGTAAGCTTGACAGCCTTGCTTCTTACCTTCTCGGAAATCCTAATCACCTCAGAGAGATGCTTTCGTTTACATATTTTAAAGAGCGCTCCATTTGTGGGCAGTCCTGACGGAAATGCTGATTAACCACATTCTTGGAGTGAACAGATTGTTCTGTGATAGGAGAAAATGGATCCCTCTTTTTCCAAGCAAAAGGTGAATTTGATTTGACAGATTGTTACTTGACAGATCTTGCTGCAGTTGTCCCCACGGCAGAGATGATTTGCGTCAGTTAACATGGAAACAGCCGGTTTGGCTTCCAAGCCTGGCAGCTACTGCTGTTAACACCTGTGTACCTACCTTTGTTCTGAATCTTAGAGAGACCCCGTTCCCTTGTCCCCAGATTGCTTTTATTCTACGAAGCATTTTTATGAGTATATATTTATGACTACAGTAGTGAACATGGAGAGGACTGGTTTGGAACTGGGCCTCCCCACATTCCAGCTGTGCAACTTGGCCTTTGGGCAAGTGTCTCCTATTCCCTGTGCTCATAAATATTCTCTAGCTTCACACTTCATGAAGCAGTAAAGGACCTGGAGACTTTCTGTGAGGAATAGATTAAATACACTACACTCTACTGGGTGTAGAGTGGGATAGAGGTATGGGGTTGTACCATAAAAGTGAGAGAGCAGAGTATTGGGGGAAGGGAAGGGTTTTCATCACCATAAAGTTTATGAGACTGGGAAAATTTTGGATCTTCACTGATCTCTTGGAATGCCCTCAAATTCATTCATTTAACATAGATGTGTTTATTCATTTATTTAACATACAAATAGAGAGCACTTTTTAAAAAAGATTTTATTTGAAAGAGCGCGAGCACAAGCAGGCAGAGGGGCAGAGGGAGAGGGAGAAGCCTCTCCGCTAGACTGCTCTCCCTAGAACTTTTTGAATGTGTTTCCTTATATATCAAAAAAAAAAAAAAAAGTTTTAGCTTCAGTGAGAAAGCCTATGTCAAATACAAACACTGTTTCAGGGACTGTATAATGCTCCAATAAAAACCATTGCTTTTTGGGCAGGTCTATGTAACAGAACAGGAATTATTGTAATCCCATCTCTAACAGTGAGGGTTCTTAGAAGAAACAGAACAGTAGGATCCTTTCCCTCTTTTACCTTAGTTATCTATAGAGAAAAAAACTCAGTATCTCTAGCAAGGTATTACACATATCTATATACAATACAAAGTGTCTCTCTGTTTAGGTATTTCTTGATAATAATTACTGGTGTTAATTACTGAGGTCACCTACTATTATCAATGAATATTAACTATCATGACTAAGATGGTGGGTGCTAGCGAGTGTGAAATCTAAAGGAATGGCCAACCAGCAGGCTAGAAATTCAGAAAGAGGTGATCCTATAGTCTTGAGATGGAAACCTGCAGGTAGAACAGTAGGATGGGAAGTTCAGTAGCATTTTTCTGTTGTGGTGGGGCAAAATTGCTTTTTCTTTAAGAAATCTCAATCTTTACTCTTAAGGTGTTCAAGTGATACCATGAGAACCTCCAGCATTATAAAGGGTAATCTGCTTTAAAGGGAACTGATTGTAGATGTTGAGGATGTCCACGGTTAGCTTCACAGCGACATCTAGACTCGTGTTTGACCAAACAGTGAGGTGCGATAGCTTAGCCAGGTACATATAGAAAGTCATCATACTGGGGAAGAGTGTGTGTGTGTGTGTGTGTGTGTTAGGGTCACCAGTACTTGGCTAAGTGTTGTAGTCTGCTGTCTTAAGTTATTCAAGATAGCTTGAACACATTCCAAAGTCAGGTGAGATTGTGAGGGGAAGGGGACTCAAAGGAAAAAGCACAATGCTTGGTGCTAGAATTCATGGGGCTGATAGTCTGTAGCTGTTAATTGGATAAGGAGGGCAGAGGGGAAAATGGGGAGGCGAAGCCTGGAAAAGCCTCCTTTGATTCTTTCAAAGGTGCTTCTGGAATCTTGTTATCTTTATCTGAGCTCAAACCAGATCCCCTTCCAGGATTGAACACTCCTCCCACAAACGTGTCCTTATTCCTGTCAAGTGAAGGCATTTCCCTCAAGTGAGCACACTGAACTCCACGATTATGCCAGAATGATGGTTACATCCCCCTTGACAACTGCTATGGCTGCTTCATTCCCAGGAAATCGCTTGCTGATATGAACCACATCTGAGCTGTAGTTGGTCCTTTGGAGGGAAATACATGGGAATTAGTTGCTCTCCATTTCTAACTAACATCTTGAGACATCCTTCACAAGGCGATCATTCCAGTACTGTCCTTTTGAAATTAGAGCCTAATAGACTGCCATCTGTAACCCATTAGGAGTCTCCTGACCATATGCTGAATGGACTCATAGCCTTCTCTCTGGGGATACATGTTCTTGAAAGAAAGTAAGTACTGGCCATCCAAGCCCTACAGCAAAAATGTTGTGAGATACTAGGTGGTGTTGGTGGCTGCTAGCATCTCAGAGTAGTTAGAATGATCATCTGTCACATTACAGGTTCATTTGGGGCCAGTGTATAGTGCCTTAATTTTCTTAGTCATTTTTTTCATAGGCAGAACACTGTAGGAGACCAGAACCCTGTGCATACATTTAAAAGTTTTTCCAAAACGAAAGCCTGTATCTGCAGGATAAGGAATAGAGTTCAGACAATGGTATGTGGACATTGTTCTGCCTATGTGAACTATCTCTCTGCAAAGATGTAAAGAAAATAATGCAATTGATTATTGGGAGTGAGAAATCCCATTGAAGTTCTTCATCTTCAAAATGATCCCTACTCCTCCCTTGAGGACAGACAGGTGTCTGTGGGGTAGTTGCATGGACTGGCTTTGGAATAGGATACTTGGATGAAGGGCCCACAGTAAAATCATCCTTTCCCTGCAGAGGGGCAGCTGTGGTCTTATTAGGGATGAGAAGCCACTGATGGGGTACCAGGGTCCTGCCCCTCATGAGACATGGCGCTGTGGCATGACAGGATGGAGGACAACTGCCTGCCCACATGCTCTCCAAGGGTGGGGTCATGGTAATGGCTTTGGAAGCAGATTGAAAGACAGCTTTTGTGAACACTTCCTGGGACCATCAAATAGCCTTACCATGTCATCTTGAAATGGGATCAAGTTCAGAGGTGATGAAAATGAAGTCCAGGTTCTATTTCAAACTATGGCCTATACACAAGGATTCTGGTGGCGTTCCAGCAGAAGGCTTGAATCAAAGTGTTTCTACTTGCTTGCTTGATTTTATTTATTTATTTTTTGGTCCTCCTTCTTGAGGAACCTGGGGGGAAGAGAGCTGCTCCAGGGATGCAGGTGAGGGCTATGTCCTGACTGGGCACAGCTCCCCACCTGTGCAAAGTGCCTTGCAGTGAACTGTGTGGCTGCGAACTCTGGCAACCATTTAAAAATTAATCATTAGGCCATCGGAGTCTTGACTTTGTTTAAAACTTGAAGGGTAGGGGCGCCTGGGTGGCTCAGTGGGTTAAAGCCTCTGCCTTCAACTCAGGTCATGATCCCAGGGTCCTGGGATTGAGCCCCGAGTCGGACTCTCTACTCCGCAGGGAGCCTGCTTCCTCCTCTCTCTCTGTCTGCCTCTCTGTCTACTTGTGATGTCTGTCAAATAAATATTTTTAAAAAAACTTGAAGGGTTAAAAAAACAACAAAAGAACATTTTGTTTATTGGCAGATCTGTTATCTTTGAGACACAGGCAAACGTGCTTTCCTTGGCCTACCCCATCTTCTCAGTACAGTGACTTATTCTGACATTGTCAGACTAATCAAAGGATCTGATCAACAAATGTTATTAACTCTACCCTCGTGGGAGAGACAGCTTGATAGAAGAGTATCAGGGCTTTGTCTCACAGGGCTGGGCTTTTGCCATCTCATTGAGTCCTTGACTAATACACCTGTACTTGGACAGAGCTGATGCTGAAGTTTAGAAGGGGAAAACTTGGATTCTTGGAGGATTGATTTCCGGGGGGTGATTGAGTAGGACCTCAGTTAACTTTATGAGTGCTTTCCAAGGGCTGTACCTATATGACAGGGGTCATTTCAAGGCCCCATATCCATAGCATATAGCTAAGTGACGTGAATGGTACCAATGTTCTAAGAGAAAAGAGGGAGGAATTTTCAATACTGAGTTTTAAGTTTTCTGTACTTGTCAGGCAGTATGGGGTTACTTGAAAGTGAACTTAGTTTAAAATGTGCATTTAAATTCTAAGGTAGCCATTTAAAATAGTTTAATTTGTGTATCAAGACAGGAGGGAACATTGGATCACATAAAATGCTCAATTAAAACCAAAGAAGGTAAAAAAGGCAGAAAATAAAAGATGAAAATAAACGATTTGCTGACAGGAGATACAGGCATAGGGGACCATTCAGACTTCACTTCATATAAGTGGGCTGAACTTTGAGGGCTTCTCTGGGTGATAACCTAAATACTAATATGTGCATGAGTGCGAATTCCCACATGAAAGGCCTTATTTTTCTTGGTTTACTTTCTTTATAGAAGAGTCCTCTTTTTTTCTCTCAGGGGTAACCCCTAATTTGACTGCAATGCAGTCATGAGCTGACTCGAACATATAGGTGTTTAAGTCTGGTTTCCCATTCTATTCCTCACCCTCCGTGCTGGCTCCTAGATTTCCAAGAAGTAGTGCTTCTGGTTCCCAAGTAGAAGTAAGATAGAGAATTGGGTTTGAGGATGCATGAAACGTTAGCCCCTATACCAAAAAGTTACTTTTACTCTGTTAGGTTCAAAGGGTCTCTCCAGCCAAATGTACCAGAGGTCAGGACACTTCTCTTTTCACCTCTACTTTCCTCAGAGAGGAGGATTCTGGGAGTCAACTTTGAAGCACCAGAGCATGCCGGGCTCTTCCACCATTTTAAGCCTCCCCATGTGTGTTTTAGGCTGCTGTTTGCTCTACTTCCCTCATCATGCCCCATGACTGCTGCATTCCATCCTCTAGAATTTTACTGTTGTTGCTTAACTTCTGTGGACTCAACTCTCCCCAACTTTATTTATTATCTAGAACTGGCCCTTTTGTCCCTCTCATTTCAATTATTCTTGAGAGATTTGAAGCTCCGTGTGGAGAGGAACCTTGTCTGTTTTGTTCAGATATATACCCAGAAACTAAAACAGTCATAGTCACATAACATGCTCTCCACAGGGGTGCCTGGGTATCTTAGTCACTTAAGCATCTGCCTTCGACTCTGGTCATGATCTCAGGGTCTTGAGATCAAGTCCTACATTGGGTTCCAGCACCCTAGTTCTAGGGGTCTAAGAGAACATAAATGGTAATCATCAAGCATTTTAACATACAGTGCACAATGGAAAGAACCAATCCAAGTAACTGGATCCTCCCGTCTCATTGTAATCCAAATTTATTCGGGGCATCTGTCTTATACTGACAATGTGATTTATTTAATTCTAATAGAATTCATTTCTTAACATTAAAATCATCAGTGCTAAGCATTTTCACTCTATATAGTTATAATAAAATCAGTCACTACATTTAAAAAAATGACACTTAGAGGTTTGTCTTCTGAAATAATGTACTAGACTTAAGACTGTATTAATGTTATAAGCCATTTATTTTCCAGACAAAGAGTGCGATGTAAGAGGTTACTTTTGCCTGCCTACATGCGCAGAATGCTCTATGATAGGGCTTTGGAGTTCTATCTTCTGCATTTTTTAGATGCTTCTATTAGAAAAAAAAAATTGCATAGAAATTGAGGGTATGATTTTAAGTAATACATTGCCAATTATTGGCATTATGAATATGGGGCCGATTATTTTACTTCTCTATTGTTTTCTTTCCTATAAAATGAGGATTAACACAGTGCCTCGGGGATGACTGAGTCAAATGAAATCAACGTCAGTCACTGAACTCTGGTCTGACTGAGGAAATAGCCAATAAATACTAACTTCTATTGGACCGGTGGATGTTTATTTAGCGCCCGCTGTGTACTAGACAATGATGCAAACCTTCTGCACTTCATCTTCGTAGTAACTTTGAGCTTTTTAACACTTACTTCCCTTTTACTGATGACAGTATTAACACATGTGTAGGTTAAGTGACTTCGCAGAGTCCTACAACTAGTTAGCATGAAGGGGAATGTCCTTTCCAGTAGTGCCGGCTGCTCACATCAAGGTCTAGGTAATGCCCGACTTGTTCAATTTCTGAAAACCCAACGCAAACCTATGATCCTTGTGGGCCCTCCTTTTATCTTCACTTAATAATGTATGTTATTTAAGCTTCAGGCTGGGCCAACTACTCTTACAAAACAAACTGCAGAGATAAGGCCTGCCTATCTCCACACTCTAGCCCAGCCTCCTGTCTGTCCTGAACAGAGAAGGCAGAGATGTCACATGGTCAGAGAACTGGGGGTCCATCTTTTCTACCTCAGATTTTCCATTTTTATTTAGAAGCTGTGGAAATAAGGGCTGTTGGTTATGTTCAAGGGGAGATTTTTTTCTAAGGGAACAATGAATCTTAGAATCTGCACCCTTTGAATAAAGTAGGTGTCAAAGCACTTCTTTTTCTCTTGATAAGAGTGTCTTCTATTCCACCTATGACCTATGTGAACTGCAACTGATAGTTTTCTTATCTATAAAATTGACAAAATGTACCTTTACTATTTTGAGATTATCTTAAGGGTCAAATGAAAAGAATTTTGTTTGGAAACTCCTAAGTGCTCTAGTTGTAAGGCGGTGTCATCAAAGTGAGTATTTATGCAAAGCAACATTAAACCAAAACTAGAAACCTTCCAGATCATGATACCTAAACCACTTTCTGCCTCTAACTTTTTCACAAAACCTCGAAGAGGGCAAAATACAAAGCCTGTTAGTATAGAACTAACTGGCACTAGAGTACAGAATTCCATGAAAGCTGATGAATGCTACTAATTTAAATATTTAGTAAGGTTAACTTCTTTTTGAAATATGTCAAGAAAATAATGTAAAATTAAAGTGCCTTTTTAAAAAATACACTACAATGGTATCACACTCCTCCACTAGTTACAGAAAGCAGATTACATTTTTTAAAAAATTTATTTATTTGAGAGCTAGAGAGCACAAGCAGAGGGAGCAGCAGAGGAAGAGGGAGAAGCAGGCTTCCTGCTGAGCAGAGAGCCCAATGTGGGGCTCGATCCCAGAACCCTGGAATCATGACCTGAGGTGAAGGCAGATGCTTAACCGACTGAACCACCCAGGAGCCTCCGGACTACACATTCTTTTTTTTTTTTTTAAGATTTTATTTATTTATTTGATAGACAGAGATCACAAGTAGGCAGAGAGCCAGGCAGAGAGAGAGGCAGGAGGAAGCAGGCTCCCTGCTGAGCAGAGAGCCCGATGCGGGGCTTGATCCCAGGACCCTGGGATCATGACCTGAGCTGAAGGCAGAGGCTTAACCCACTGAGCCACCCAGGCACCCCCGGACTACACATTCTTAATGTGGTCACCATTCTTTACCAAGGAGGTCCTTTTGTGGAAAAAAAAAAAAACAAAACACAACACAACACAAAACAAACTACCAAGAAAATGCTGTTTAACCAAGTTAAGGGAAGGGGCGCCTGGGTGACTCAGTCAGTTAAGGGTCTGACTCTTGATTTTGGCTCAGGTCATGATCTCAGGATCCTGGGATGGAGCTCTGTGTTGGGCTCTGTGCTCAGTGGGAAGGAAGTCTGCTTGAGATTCTCTCTCTCTCAATCACCCTCCGCTCCCCCCACCCCATGCTCACTCTCTCTAAAATAAATAAATGTTAAGAAAAAGTTAAGGGGGAGGCATGGATGAACTTGGGAAAACAGGGCAATGTGGAATTAGGAGGGCACTTGCTGTTCCTATGCTTTTTAACACTATGAAAGGAACAGTCATTCCCAGGGTCAGGAAATATTTCAGAGATCACTGCTATCCAGTATTTCAGCAAGTGGCACAGATGATAATTCAAGCATTATGATTTTCAGTTATCATAAATGAAAAAGTCCATTCAGTTACACATAGAGCACCAAGGAAGCCAATGAATTTGAGACCAAAATAGGGTTTTCAAATACCTCCAAGCTTGTTCTTTCCTGAAAACTTACATCAAAAGTTACGTGAAGGGGTGCCTGGGTGGCTCAGTGGGTTAAAGCCTCTGCCTTTGGCTCAGGTCATGATCCCAGGGTCCTGGGATCGAGCCCCACGTCGGGCTCTCTGCTCAGCCGGGAGCCTGCTTCCTCCTTTCTCTCTGCCTGCCTCTCTGCCTACCTGTGATCTCTGTCTGTCGGATAAGTAAATAAAATCTTAAAAAAAAAAAAGTTACATGAAAAGCTTAAGTTTAAAGTTGTAGATCAAAAATGCACAAGTGGACTTGCTTCATCTCGTATCTGATCATAAGGGGTGTGGGCAAGAAGGAAAGGTATCACGTTGCAGGACTTGTTTCTGTTTATCAGGCAGTGAGAACTAAAACTGCCATCACCTTCCCCAAACCATGTGCCACGAGCCTGCTCATCCTTGTAAATTCCAAAGCTTAGGTTAGGAGCTATTCTCAGAATTGATTAGGTATTAAGATAATCTTGGCGGCACAAGTAGGAACAATGCCATCTGTGGAAGCACTCAGTCCTATTTCACGCACTATTTAAAGCATGCACGCGGCATATCTGCAACATCTGGACATTCTTCTTCCTCTGTCATCAATTAATGGTAATCTAGTGTCTTTGATAGGCTCATCTCTGTATTAAGCACTGGGTGGAATAAAAGCCCCAATAGAGGACCTGTCCCTCAGACACTTGATAACCACATAGGAAGATGACAAAATAGCAGTGAACCATGCAAGATACAATACACTAAAAATGTGAAGGAATGTATTCAGAACCACAATATGGGTGTTCTGAAGAGAACAAAATCTGTAACGGCTGGAGAAGTCAAAGAAGGAAAGGGATAGAAGTCAGTCAGTTGGATCTACATAAAAGAACAAAGTGTATCAAAAAAGAAATGAAGATAAAATACGGTAGTTTCTTGGGATGCCTGGATGGCTCAGTTGGTTAAGCGGCTGCCTTCAGCTCAGGTCATGATCCCAGCGTCCTGGAATTGAGTCCCACATCAGGCTCCTTGCTCAGCAGGGAGCCTGCTTCTCCCTCTGCCTGCCATTCTGTCTGCCTGTGCTCACGCTCTCTCTCTCTTTGACAAATAAATAAATAAAATCTTTAAAAAAAATACGGTAGTTTCTTATTCCCAATTGATATAAAAGTGAACTGCTTAATATAGAGGACCTCCAACCTACAAAGATTCAACTTTATGATGGTCCTAAAGCAATGCACATTTCATAGAAATCATATCTCTAACTTTGGATTGTGATTTTTTTTTTTTCCTCCTCAAGCTAGCCATAGGTGGTATGGTCCTCTCTCATGATGTGGGGCAGACACATCATGATGATGGTAAACAACCGATTCGCTTGTAACAGTTCTGTACCCATATGACCATTCACGGTGTTTTTCACTTTCTGTGAGTATTGAATAAATTACGTGAGAGATTTGGCACATTGTGATAAAACAGGCTCTGTGTTACCTGACTCTGCCCAACTGCAGAGTGCTGTAAGTGTTCTAAGCACACCTAAGGTAGGTCATATGAACAGCTGTCTGTGAGGAAGATGCTTTGTCTCTGGCGTCTTGATTATCCTAAACTTCTCTCTATATGTCTGTGGCATGATCATCTATTTCCGTTTCATTAAGTATCTGTTGATAGCCTTTTGCACTTTTGCCAATTATTTCCCTCCTCTGAGAAAGGTTTTGTTTGTTTGTTTGTTTATCTTATTAAAAGAATCCGATAGCATAATTAGGAAGTTTTCTCCAACAGCCACTGGAAATAATAACTGGAAGTTGGGACATGTTGAAATGAGTGGCCATGTGAGAGGTCATAGCTATAATGAGAATATTATGACTAGTTGCCTGAACTCACACCCTAGAGCTGACAGAAAAATCCAAATAATCACACTCAGAGTGCTGGGAGCAGTTACACTTGAGTCCTGTTGTAGAGGTCAAGGATTTACATATAATATAGGCCATAGTCTCTGGGTGAAGTGAGTGTATGTGCTGCTCTGTGCCTTATCTTTGTTTAAAAATAGTAATTAGTCTTTAATCCAGCTCTCAGTTTCTGAAAAAAAATCTATTACTTTTTGATGTACATAATATGCTCAGGTATGTATCTAGACTCTTACTCATCTAAATATTAATATTTGGTCAACAAATCATAGTTGAACTTCCCACCATTGGCTCTCTGAGGTTAGGCTGTAGTTGAGAAGCTTTCTGAATTTTATGTTCCTGCAAAAATGCTGAATACTTTCTCTGGCTGAAGTGCTTTGAACTAACCTTGTGCCTTTGATCTCATGGTCTTACAGTGTCCTCAGCTATTTTCTCATTTAGACACATGGCTGCCTTAGGAGATGGAAGGAGTAGAATGGCAGCAATCCTTTGTAGATAAGGACTTGGAATGTAGAAAATTTGAAACCCCATGAGATAAGCTGGGAGGGATGGCAATAGAAACTAAGATTCCTACACTGTGCTGAAGATGGATTAGAATGTGTTCTGTATACCAGGCAAACTTGCTTCCCTTGGTTCCAGCACACCCTGAGGGTCTCTTGGGCTAGCAGAAATGTGAAGGTTACTCTAATCATTCATAAACGTTCATTTTCGAATTCCTAAACTCATTTGACCTACGATTGCATGCAGACTGTGGGCATTTTAAGGCTCTCAATACCATAATGACCCAGGCCTTTTCTGATCCCAAAACCGTATAGTAAGATTATCCTTGGAGAATCAGTACCTGTCAGAGTGAGCCATGCCTGCCTACGGAATGACGATCAACTTCCTTCAGAAAAAATGTTCTGGTTTTTGACCGCCTACCGATTATTCTCAAACTACTTAGTGATTCTTGATCAGGGTACTGCTAACCTTTCACAGCAGTAAAATCATGATGTCTTCTAGGAATCCTGTTCAATTACAGATTAACCTTCTGTGTCTTTAGTATCTTCATATTACTCATGGTGCTAGTAAATATTTAAAACTAGCTCTCTGGAAAAAAAGGTGTATACGCACACAAGTTTTTGATACATTTTACTAATATAAATAGTGTGTAGCACACAGTTTACAAATAATGATACTCTTTATTATAAATTCTTATAATAAGAAATAAATTCTTACATAAATTCTTACATATAAATTCTTACATATAAATTCTTACATATAAATTCTTACATATAAATTCTTATATATAAATTCTTATATATATAATTCTATTATAAATTCTTATAAATTTTAAAGATTTGCATAGAACATTTTTTTTTTCTTGGCTGAACTCTTGTTACTGATAAACAATGACTACGAATGGTTGTAGTTCCAACAGAAATGTTAGTTAATACTTTCATTTAGATTGATGAGGAAGGCAAAGTGAAACCATGAAAGCAAATGTCAGATTCAGGCTTAATTTGCAATGACGTGAATGATTTCTTTGCCAAATCAGATTGTGGTTTCAAATACCAAGAGAATATTTTCCCCAATCTTTCTTTGTGCTACTCACCATGAAATGGCTGCAGATATGTAGCCATTGACATTTCTTACACATTGGTAGTTTAATCTACATTATTTTCTCCATTATTTTTTTAAGTCTAAACAAGGATTTGGCAATTTTAAAGAGCCAGGTGGTAAACATTTCAAATTTAATAGCATATGGTTTCTCTTAAAGTTACTCAATGCTGTCATTCTGGTGGAGCCACAGACGATACTGTTGGCTGTATTCCAGTAAAACTTTATTTACAGCAGTAGACAACAAGTGGAAAATAGTTTGTTTAAACAAGTAACAAAACAATAAACTGAACCCTGACCTGTAGCATTTACGTTTCCATAGTGTAAAAACTCCATCATGTCCATTTCAAGTTGCTAAAACAATGTTACTGAATGGGGAGTTGGGAAGGGATGGGCAGTAGCACTCCATGATGTAATATTTCAAAATAAGTGGGAATAGGGGTACTTGGGTGACTCAGTCAATTGAGTGTCTGCCTTCGCCTCTGGTCATGATCCTGGGGTCTTGGGATTGAGTTCTGTGTCAGGCTCCCTGCTTCTCCCTTTACCTGCTGCTCCCCCTGCTTGTACTCATGCTCCCTCACTCTCTCTCTCTCTGACAAATTAATAAAATCTTTTAAAAAAAAATTAGGTGAGACTAACCTCAAGAGTATAGGTAATAAAATGCAGTATAGTCATGAGCAAATGAGGGATTTTGAGTTTATGTTGATTTTGGTTTTAATACCACTGCCTTAATTGTAAGCTCACGTAGTGAAACCTCAGTTGAACATAGGCTTTGCTATCAGCCCTGAAAATTTCTGAACATCGTGCAGCTGCTTCTTGTGAGCTACTGTGAGCTGTTGCTCCCACAACTTTTCTCTGGCACTTTCCCATTGCAGTTTCATTCTCTTTACCATAGAACTGGGAAGCAGGACCCATAAATTCATTCCATGGATATTTTATTAGCTGCCATTTGTGCAGACACTCTCTTGTCATTCTCTTGACTCCCCATTGCTACTTTTAGTTGAATTATCTTCAGCTTTTCTGTAAAAAGCCTGACCCTTTGAAAATGGGCCTTGTTCTGACCAATGGACCCCTCTATGAATGTGACATGCATATGACTTCAGCTGTGGATGATTCCATTAACATTCCAAATAATTTCTTTAATTCCTATTTTCTTTGCCATTATTCTAACAATCCACTTCCATATGTGTTTCCTAAACTTACTATCCCCACGAAGAGTACACTCTCTTGAACTTTGATACCTTCCTTTGTGACTTAAGCCATAAAATTAGGTATTCTCTTCATAAACTTAGGACGCCTAATTTTCAAGCACACTGAAATGTGACGTGCTTGACGTTTTACTTGCATCCGCCTGTTGGGATTAGTTTTCTTACACACCGTGGGCTACTGGCATCACTGTAAGCAGTCTCTACAGCGTTTGTTAGGTGTCACCCTCTTGATCTACAGCCGTACTTGGAAGAACATGGTCTTGGCTTTCTAGAGCCGTTCCCCCCCCTTCCTTTCTACCTCTGCTGTTGATCACAGGTGGTTTGGGATATTAAAAATTTATACACTTCCTGTTTTGTTACCCCCATTCCATTTTCCTTCCTCATTGTTTATTGCAATTCACTGAGTTTCCTGTTTCATACAGCTTACATTCCAAGCCTGAACCTCTGTTCTCAAGCAAGTGATTCCATCCCTACCTCTCAGTTTCGTGCAGGCAAGTTTGCCACCCCAGCTCAGGGCCTGGTGAGTGGAGCTGCTGTAATAGCCCGAGTCCGTTCTCTGAAACAGTCGTCAACAGCGGACCCACCTACTTCTGGGGAGAGCTGAAGACTGAATCTCAAGACCTAAATAGGCTGGGGAGGATATGAAGAGTAGAATCCTGAAGAATAGTAAGTAACAAATAGGCCATGATCCACTTCACCCCTGGGGTTTTGTCTGTGGCCCGCATCTTTAACTCTGCAAACTGTCCCTGAGCCATCACACTGATGATTTTAGCTAACGCCTGAAAGCTCATGACATCCTAATGTTTCCTTTCCTTCTTGGGCTTCAGAATTTTACTGGGAACTACACATCTTTTTCTGTAATCTCCAAAACCAAACTAAACTTGACAAGTTTATTTCCAAAAATGATGTTTATGTACCTCAGCCTGTCCTGAGACTGCTCTTTGTTCTGAAACTCTTCTTAGCGACCGGTAAGGTAGACAGCTGGGAGTGTCCTTTGCTCCTCCCTCACCCACATTTGCCCATGTCCATAGGTTTTCATTTGCAGAAAATTGCATCTCCTAAAATCTTTCATCTGTCTCCTCCTTCCTATCCTGCATTTCCTCTTCTTCACTTGAATGATTCTTGGGTCTTCACGTTGCAGTAAAAACCAGACTCCTCTGACCTATTTGACTGAGCCTCTGTGGGGTTGAAAGAGTGATAAGCCAACATGCAAATTCTGAATTCTGTTTTATTCACCTTTTACAGATTATTCATTTGTTCAAAGAGGCCTCTGCTTGTCACAATTCTGAATACTTTTCTGCAGTCTTTGTTTTCTAAGATAAAATTTTTTTAAAGATTTTTTTTTTAATTTATTTGACAGAGAGAGAGAGAGAGAGAGATCACGAGTAGGCAGAGAGGCAGGCAGAGAGAGAGAGGAGGAAGCAGGCTCCCCGCCGAGGAGAGAGCTCGATGCGGGGCTCGATCCCAGGACCCCGAGATCATGACCTGAGCCGAAGGCAGAGGCTTAACCCTCTGAGCCATCCAGGTGCCCCCTAAGATAAATTTTTGTTTGACTTTTCACACTATCAAATGTACCACACCTCACTGAGGAAAAATTTTGAACAGGTATATTACCTGGATTCAGATCCAAGGTGTATAGTATTCAGAAAGTTGAGGGTTTCCTCTCTATGACTCCTGCATTCTACTCTTGGGAGTAGACAGAGTGCTTTTGCATTTTTCTCCTTTCTCATCTTGCTAAATGCAGGCCAAGATTGTAGTCTCAGAAAGAAGTAAAAATAAAAAGAGATTAATAATACTGAAGTACATTTCGAGAGCTCAGTTTCATTGTAATTTTCATTGTGATTGTGTATATAAATTAAAAACATCATAGGGATTACCATATCAGAGAACTAGCTAGAATGTTAGCAGGGAGTTGCCACCCACATGAAGCAGAGGTGACATGGGCAAAGACTCTGGAGACAGAAATTTGTACCAGGATTTCAAAAAAACAATCTACCTAGGCTAGGGATAGGGAAAGACGATTCTGTAGCTACAAAGTAGGTGGACAGCAGGACCAAAGGTAATGTTGAGAATAAGTAGGAAGAAAGGATAATTTCAAAATTATTTCATATTCAGAGAAGGGGAGCAGCATTTGGAAGGTCCAAGGAATGAACTTTCTGGTGGGAATCACTTGTAGACTCAAACCGGGCAGTTGTAGCCATATAGAAGCCATGGTATTGGGGAAAGAGGAAAAGAAAATAAATAGTATGGGCTAGAGAGACCGAGATCATCCATATAAGATGCAAAAGGAGATGCCTGATGGGTAGGATTGAGAGTAACAGATAAAAATTCACTTGGAGGGCAGAGGAGAGTAGACTTGCTCCTGAAGAAAACCAGATTTTTAAACGTGAAGGAAAAATCTCCACTATATTCTGGACAGAAAGTCCATTTAAAGGAAAAGGGTGAAAGAGAAGGTCATAGATAAGGAGGAGAAAGAAGGCTCAATTTTCTTAAAGCTTCTGTTTCTGAAAGAGCCCAGAACAGAGGAGACAGAAATAGTAACCATACAAAATAGATGGTAATTTTCCTAAGTGGAATAAAGCAGAATAATTGGTTATACTTGGACATTCTGTTTTGAGCCTCAAGAAAATATATATTCTATGAAAAATAGTAACATGTAATATATTATAAAATATTATATATGGACCGGAAGTAGGATTTACTGGTGGGCATGAATACTGAGGGAGCAGTGGGGAAGTTCTCCTGAGTGCAGAGTCTCCCATTTGTCCAGGGGGCCATGATTAGGGATATATTCGACCCAACAGTTATCTGGGATGAGCTGTTTTTCAGCCACCATGTATTTAAATTCTTCATCATTAAGCTTACTAAATCCCCACTTTTTGGAAATGTGGATCTTCTGGTGGCCGAAGAACTTGAACTTGGCCCTGCATAGGGGCTCCATCCTATGCTCCTTGTTCTGTAGCTTGACACTGATGGACATGATGACTTGGCCAATGTGGACCCTGGCCACTGTGCCCTGGGACTTTCCCAAGGCATTCCACATTTCTGTCTGGAGCCTGTCGGCCCCAGTACAGGTCAACATCTTTTTCTTTCTTTTTTTCCAAAAATTTAATTTATTTATTTGCCAAGGGGAGAGAGAGAGAGAGAGAGAAAGAGAGAGAGAGAGAAAGAGTGCATAAGCAAGGGGAGAGGCAGGCAGAGGAAGAAGCAGG
The DNA here is from genome assembly GCF_002288905.1 of Enhydra lutris kenyoni. Classification (NCBI taxonomy): domain Eukaryota; kingdom Metazoa; phylum Chordata; class Mammalia; order Carnivora; family Mustelidae; genus Enhydra; species Enhydra lutris. The sequence goes on along the minus strand of NW_019154134.1, from coordinate 13,811,582 downwards.
CTCCCCACTGAGCAGGGAGCCCAATGTGGGACTTGATCCCAGGACCCTGGGATCATGACCTGAGCTGAAGGCAGCTGCTTAATGAACTGAGCCACCCAGGTGTCCCACAGGTCAACATCTTATTTATTATATAATACACAATAAAATATATATAAGTAATATAATAAAATATACAATTTTTTCCAAATGTAAAGTATATAAGCTTGAAGAGTGAAAAGACTTATCTATAAAGGCAACTGGCGACCTTGAGGGAAGTCTTGGAGAAGTGTAATCTCCACTCCAATAATCTCCAGTGAGCTTCCAAGCCATTCTGCATGAAGACAAAATCATTCATACCCTTGCAGTGCCATCATGGTTTTAGGTCCCCAAACACCCTTTCTATCACCCATCTTCACCCCTACTTGACTGCTATACCTAATGCTTCCTTCCAGTGAAAACATTCTGAAACCAACACTCTTAAAGACATATGGAACCAAAGGGCAATGGGAACCAAAAAGTAAATGAAGAATGGAGGCCACATGATAGAAAAATTACTGGTGGTGAATGCCAAGAAACAGCCATTGAGTTTATTCACTCCAGCAGATACTTACTGAGTGTCTTTGATCCAAGAGCCATTGTTTTAGGACTTAAGAATCACATAGCAAAAGACAATGCCCCTGTCTTGTGGAGAAAACATAATATAATGTCAGTAGACTCTATTTTAATGCCCTTACGTATGAGACATCTACATGTTTCCAAGAAAACATCAAGAGAAATAAAGGACATTTCAAAGTGCCTCAAAGGTGATGGTTATCCTTGAGATTTCTTTTGCTTTCCAGTTTTCTTTTTGAGACTTTCGTGATTTATCTTTAGGGGAAAAAACACTAGAAGCTGCAGCAGGTCCAACTTAGAGACCATGGTTTGCCCTCGGGTTTGCAAGGGTCAAGCCCTCTCAAAACAGGATCATTTCCTGACTAAGTTTACTTCTTGGGAGACAGAAAACCATCAGTGGAGTGTTGTACAGGCCTTCTGCCTGGATCTGATAGAATGTTGGAATGCCATACAGTCAGCTCAGCAGTTAAGACAGAAGGTCCTCTTGGTTATTCAGGGAAGTAGTTTAAATACTGAAAGCTCTGTACTCCAAAGGCAAATCTTGGCTTTGCCACAGTCTGAGTGATTGCTGTTGAGAAATTACTTAACCTCCCTTACTTGCATTTAATCTCTATGTGTAAGAAAATATTTTATTTGATAATACATGTATAATTGTAGGGATTACGTCTGTGCACAAGTGTCCACATTTTTTTTTAACTGTCCTTACTTATAACCAGTAGTAACTCTTGATCTGATGGAGATAGAATTTCCTTGCCCAAGTTATTGTCACAGCTTTTTGTGTGTGTGTGTGGTTTTTGTTTTTGTTTTTTTGTTTGTTTGTTTTTTGAGCAGGGGTGGGGAGAGAGCAAAGCAAGTGAGAACATGAGTAGGGAGAGATAGAGGGAGAAGCAGGCTTCCCACTGAGTAGGGAACATGCGCTGAGCTCAATCCTAGGACCCTGGGACCATGACAGCTGAAGGCAGATGCCTAACTGACTGAGCCACCCGGACGCCCCTTGTGGTTGATTTTTGAAGCAAGAGAAATACAGAGATATAAGTATATATGGAAAGCAGTTTCCAAAATCAATCATGGAAGAAGGAATAAATAACCAGAATAAAACACACAAACCTAATTTTGACTATTTGGAGAACATTTACTCCTGTATTGATTTGTACTGAGTAAAAAGCGTTTAACAATTAGCAAGAGGGCTTAAGTGTTTCTGAGTTTTTATAATTGGGTAGTTAACATTGTACTTAAACAAACATTGCTTTTTGTAGGATCAAGGCAATGAATTTTTTCTTTTTTAGAAGGATTCTTTGGCATAGCTATAGATTTTATTTTTCTCCCCAAAGCAATCAAAATCTGGACAACTTGCTGTGTCCTCTGGAAGTTTTTGTATTTCTGATACTAAATTGGAACTTAAAAGGCTAAATGAATTTTCTTTTTATAAAAAAAAGTTCTTAAGTGTTTAAGATTCTAGTGTCTGGGGGAAAACATGACTATAGTTTTATCTTGTTTCACTCAAAATAAGAAAAATAATTAAACGTGGGTTAGGAGTACAATTACTTTGATGCTATTTTAAGATGATTTGCTTTGGAATAGGAAAGAGGTCTGATTGAGATGATGTGTTTGTTTCCAAATGCCTTGTTTCTAACATGGGTGAATAAAGATTTTACAGTTGTTCTATGTGTTTCAAAGTGGACAATGAAAAACTAACTTTCCCCTCTTTCTTGTGGTGAGGCTACATTTTTAAAATGACTTTTTAAAGAGCTCGTAACCCAGATTTAACAACTCTGTAGGTATATATGTGGTGATATTTACTAGAGATCATGACTATAGTTGGCTTATTCTCCACTTCTTACATTTTGTATAAATACTAGTTCCAGTCAGAATAGCGTAAGGCAGCCAGAGATGGTCAGAAACGAATCCTGCCCTTACAAGATGAGTTGGCAATTCATGGCCCACAGACCACATCTGGACAGCTGTTTCATTTGTCCACATACTGCTTATGGCCTCTTTGGTGCTGCAAAGGCAGCACCCAGTAGCTGTGATAGAGCTTGTGTAGCCTCTAAAGCCTAAGACATGTAGCATCTGTGCCTTTTTGCTGGTCTCCTCTTGAGATCCTCCACTAGCCAGGGCAGAAGTTGAAATGAAAAGTAAGGAGAGGGTGTCTGGGTTACTGAGTCAGTTAAGCATGTGGCCTCAGGTCGGGTCATGATCCTGGAGTCCCAGGATTGGGCTCTGCTTTGGGCTCCCCACTCACTCAGCGGGACGTCTGCTCCTCCCTCTGCCTCTGCTCCTCCCCCAACGTGTGCTCACTCTCTCTCCCTCTCAAATAAATAAAAGGTCTCAAAAAAGAAAAAAAGAAAAGTAACAAGAAAAGTTGACAGAATGGGAAAGGCAGTGATAAAGGAGCACATGGCCCAGATCAACTTGTGACCTCTAACATCTCCCAAAGGGAGGGGAGACAAAATAGGGATGTTGGGGAAATTAATGAACCACATGGGGGTGGGGGGACATGAGGAGCAGGTGTGAGGCTAGGAAGATGCCAGGACCTGCTCTTTGATTTCCAGACCTCAGCAGTTCTCCTTGGGCCTCCTGTTGTTGCCAGGGTATTGATTCACTGGCACTCATGACAGACTCAACTAGGATCAATTTTAGAACAGCTAAGGCTGACCTTGGGTCAGGGACTTGAGCATATCCCTATTTTCTTACTGCATCTTTTCCAGCTTGGTCTAGTCTCCTTTCTGGATTTTCTCCCCTCTCTTCTTCCGTTGGTGTCAGATCATTCCTTTCACTGTACACTCCCCCTTGTGTGATGCCATACCCTCAAGTGGCTTTAGGTACTGCCTATGTGTTGCTCACTCTGTACTCTTTTTAATCTAAGGGTAGTAGGCTGTATTCCTCTTCTCTGCTAAATAAGGCCATACATCCTTGTCCCACCGACTCAGGGTTTGGCTCTGTAACTTGCTTCAGCCAAAGGAATATGAGTAGATATGCTATATATACCATGTCTGAGTGGAAACTTTTAAGTTGTGAGTCTGGCTTGGCTTGGCTCCTCATGCTTGTGCTTTATGCCACTGAAACAGCATGTGTCGGGAGGGGTTGCTCCTTCTGACAGTGTTGTGGAGAAGAGTGTCAGCCCATCTTGTCATAGGTCTGCCAATGGAATGTCTGTTGTTGGGAGCCATGGGGATATGGGGGGGCGGTGATTGTTCTACAACAACATCGGCTAATTAGCAAAACTTTGGGTAGGTAGTTTTTCTTAGATATTTTTCCAGATGCCTTAAAGTCAAAATATCCAAAATTGAACTGACCTTACTTGAGGTCACTCACAAACTTTTTGTCCTCAGTGTTCCCTATCTCAGTGAAAGCTTCCGTCATCCATCTAGTAACCCAGCCAAAACAGTTGTCTTTAACTCATCTTTGGGTATACATATCAGATAGCATTTCTGCTGGGCAACTTTCTATAGCTGTAGACAGAAATGACAGTCCTTGTTCTTTGTCCCAGCTCTCCCTAAGTTGAATTGTGAGAGCCTCTAATAAGCTTCTGCTCTATCCTCGGTCTACTTCTATCCATGGCACTGATCAAATGGGATTGTGTTGTCTACCAGTCTTTGGATCTTCTGGTCATTTGACTGTTCTCTCAGACTCCTTCCACTTCTTTGCACTTTTCCTTAACTCCTCTTCCCACATGTATAATCCCTAACCACTTGTACTCTTTGAAAGTGACCCTGAGATACCTGCTGGATTTCACTTAGGGAAAAGGGGCAAAGGTAGCTGAGGAAGGGTTAATATGACTACAGATCTGGAATTCCAGGCCACTTTATATAAAATTACATACACATGTCTAAAAAGCCAAAACCACAGAAATCTTTAAGATCATTCAGAGCCACTTTTGGATGCTGCTTGTAAAGGACACAACTCCTGTGCAAAGAACAAATATGATGGTTAGATGGTAGACATTGGAAAATTTTTGGTCTGTCAAAATCTTTTTATGAAGATATACCCAAATACATGATTAAATTTAAAAATATAGCCAGTATCGTTAAGCTCATTATGAGAATGGCTCTCTTAATATATTCTTGACAAATACAAGAATTAAAACAAGAACTGGGGGCGCCTGGGTGGCTCAGTGGTTAAAGCCTCTGCCTTCGGCTCAGGTCATGATCTCAGGGTCCTGGGATCGAGTCCCGCATCGGGCTCTCTGCTCAGCAGGGAGCCTGCCTCCTCCTGTCTCTCTCTGCCTGCCTCTCTGCCTACTTGTGATCTGTCAAATAAATTAAAAAAAAATCTTAAAAAAAAAAAAAAACACAAGAACTGGGAAAGTAATTTCATTCATAAGAATATCCATGACTTCCTATTCACTAACTTTATTTTCAGGAAATGACCTTATGTAAAATATAAGAAGTATATTACTGTTATTATTTTTTTAAAGATTTTATTTATTTATTTGACAGAGCTCGAAAGTAGGCAGAGAGGCAGGCAGAGAGAGAGGAGGAAGCAGGCTCCCTGCTGAGCAGAGAGCCCGATGCGGGGCTCGATCCCAGGACCCTGGGATCATGACCCGAGCCGAAGGCAGAGGCTTAACCCACTGAACCACCCAGGAGCCCCAGTATATTACTGTTAAATACTCAAAAAATAGAAATATTAGAGATGCCTTAATGTGGTTTCACATTTTTAATGTAAATTAAAATTTAATGTGAATTTGAGTGAAATTAGAAAACATTAGTAGAATGTTACTCCAATCCTGTAATTGTGGAGAATGTTCATAACAATGATAATAGCAAAAGTACATTGAACATTTTGAAGAACCAAAGAAATTCTATAATAGCATTAACTATTAATTAGAGACCATTCCATGACAGTTGCTACATTAGGTACTTGGGATATAGAGTTGCCTAATACCCAGGCCCCATCTTCAAATCCATTAACGAGAGAAAGGGTATTTTAAAAGCTACCTAGAGTAGGATGATATGCAGTCAGAAGTAGAGAATGAGTGACTTGCACACTGTTCTCTGAAGCTGCAGGGTCAGGATCTCACAGCACAGTTAGGCTGATTTGGCATCCTTGTATAGCTGTATTTACAGATACTTAGAAAGCATAACTACTGGTTTGGGGTCCATTAAGATACAATAGTTTTGCAATGGTGCTAGGATACCATGTTGTCACTGCTCAATTTACTCAGAAGACTAGTAAGTAGTTTCACTGCTCAATTTACTCAGAAGACTAGTAAGTAGAATACTGTATTGCTCTAATCTTGTAATGATATAAAGAATATTACTAAGAACGATACCTAACATTCATTAAACACTTCGCCTGGCCCTGTTGTGAGGCATTACATGTATTGTGTGATATAGACCATCTAATGACTTGAAGTTACTATCCTAATTTTTCAGATGTGACAACTGAGATATGGGAAGTTGAGACAATATATCTAAGATAATAAAGCCTATATGAGTTGGGACAAAGATGAAAAGTTAGTCTAGATCCAGAATCTGTGGTCTTATCCACAATTCTAATTGCGTCCAGAGGAAAATTCTCTTCTAATAGAAGTTGTCCTTGCTCACTCATGAGTGACCACAAGAAGCCTAAAGGATAATCCTAAGAACAGCCCATTTAGAAAGTGCATATTACTTGTGTAACTCTGGCTTCATTCTTGGGTTTGTTTTCTTCGATGTTAGAAAAACAATTTTGAGCTTCTGTATGTGACTAGACTTGGGATCCTTGGTTTCTTGTACTAGTATCCAAGCTTCAGTTAAAGGGAAGTACCCTTCATCCTAAGATGAGACTAATTTTTATTGCAGTACCACCCAATTCAGTGTTATTGCATACCAGTAGATAAGAATAAGGGTACAAATACATTACATATACTGTATAACAGGCACTGTGATAGGCACATGAATGTGAATGCAATCTGTTTCACACTGTGAAACATTTTACTATCAGTGCATCTCTCCACTTTTTTTGTAAAATGTATTTAGTTACTCAGAAATTTCGAGAAAATTATAAACATGCAATAAAAACAGCGAGTGGGAAACCCATTTGTTAATGAGATAGTTTTAACAAACATCTATATGGTGGAAAGCAGAAGAACCAGTGATGACTGACAGGGCAATGTGGGGATGAGCTCCAGGGAAGACGGCTGGTTTAGAGCCAGGAGAAGCAGAGACAAGAATAGGTCCTTCTCACTCTGCCTTGCTATGGCACATCCAGAATGGCTGTTCACTGAACTTGTGTCAGGGAGAAGTGAAAGAAGACTTTTCAGTTAAGAAATAGAAAACACAATTAAAACCAAGCAAAAACAGAAACAGGATCCTTACTTTGAGAAATAGTGCCTCCAAGGTAAAGCTCTCTATATTCTGAAATAGGTAAGCTGAGGTCCTATAATATCAGTGCTGATCTGCTCATCTGAAAATTAAGTTTACCAATAGATATACATAAATTGCTCTTAGATCTTTTTTTTTTTTTTTAAAGATTTTATTTATTTATTTGACAGACAGAGATCACAAGTAGGCAGAGAAGCAGGGAGAGAGAGAGGAGGAAGCAGGCTCCCCGCTGAGCAGAGAGCCCGATGTGGGGCTCGATCCTAAGACCCTGGGATCATGACCTGAGCCGAAAGCAGAAGCTTTAACCCACTGAGCCACCCAGGTGCCCCACTCTTAGATCTTTTTAAATGTAGATGAAGAAAAATAATCATCACTTGTTATTAGATTCATCTAATCAATATCAATATCAATAAAAAATCAATATCAATAAAAACTGACCCTGAAAGAAAGAAAATCAAGGGAAAGAGATGAGGGGAAGGGGGGTTTAAACAGGTGGCTGATGGTTGCTCACATGACAGCAATGAGAACCACCAGATAAAATGACAGATTTACCCAATTACCATTCCAGGTGATGAATAAGGTAATTAAATAATAACTCGAGAAACCAAAATTCCAGAAGAGAACGGTTAAGACATGGCCTGATAACTCTGCAGCTAACATTCTCTGTGATCATTTGCTGACTCTGGGCAATAGTCTGTGAATGCACATTCATAAATCAGACTTTAGAGACTTGAAAAATAGGACTAATGTTTCTTCCTCTAAGATACTAATTAGATTTGAGGCTGCGTGGCAAGAGAATGGTGGTGGTGGTAGCAGAGTGACAGATGCCAGTTAAGTGTCCCACACCCCGTCAAAGAATCACTCAAAGTTGCCTTGAACTGGCAAATAAAAGCATGGTACTTACCCATACTCGAAGATGAGGAAGTAGCAATCACAAGATCAAAACCAAGAGCAGTAGAACATGGTTATCATGGGAAAGCAAAAGACTATGTTACTTGGAAAATTTAAGTATAAAACTAAAACTTGAACACACACATTTCCAAAATTGCAAGTCCATTTGTACAAAAAGTTTTTGCAACCTTTAAGTAAACCAATAATCCATAAGATACCTGATAAAACAGAAAAATAACTTAAAACAGAAAAATAACTCAATTAGTATGGTTTCTGTACTTTGAAGGCCAATGCCAACTGAGGAGAAGAGAAAAAAAAATGTTATTTTTGGGGCGCCTGGGTGGCTCAGTGGGTTAAGCCGCTGCCTTCGGCTCAGGTCATGATCTCAGGGTCTTGGGATCGAGTCCCGCATCGGGCTCTCTGCTCAGCAGGGAGCCTGCTTCCCTTCCTCTCTCTCTGCCTGCCTCTCTGCCTACTTGTGATCTCTGTCTGTCAAATAAATAAATAAAAATCTTTAAAAAATTAAAAAAAATTTTTTAAAAATGTTATTTTTTCACTTAAAAACTTAAATGCAAAAATCCTAGTAAGGATTAACAAACTAAAACAAAAGGTACTGTGTTATCTAGATGTTATTCCAATGATGCTTTTATAATAAAAATCTTTTAACGTAATTTGCTCCATTAATTCATGAAGAGAGGGAAAAATTATGGTGGACTTTAGTCCCACTTTGCCAGAGAAAATGATGGTTTATTCACATTGCTCTGACACAATTACCAATAGCGCCTTCTTTCACTGTCAAAACTGTCTTGGTTTGGATGACAGAATAAATGCTCTAAGAGAAACCATGTGATTATCTAAATTGTGGCATTAAAAGCATTTTGTGAATTTTAATGGTTCTCCCTAGTTAAAACTGTGAGCAAAGAGTAGACAATCCTACAGTCTCATCTGTACTAGAGAAAAAGATGGGTTCTCTTTAAATTCCAAAGCAAAACAAAACTAACAATACTTTTATTTCATGCTGAACTGCCAGGTCTTGTTAAAATTGAGGCTAGAATTAAAACACAGACATATGTGTGTGTGTGTGTGTGTGTGTGTGTGTGTGTGTATATATATATATATATATATATATATATTATATAATATATATATTATATAAAAGCACCAGAAAGGAAGGAAAAATACTTCTCATTTGCTTTATAAGATTATCTAGTGGGAAGTTGCAAGATTGCCTACAAGTAGAACTAATAAAAACATTCAGTAAGGTTTCTGAAAGAAAGATATTTAAAATCATTTGTATCTCTGTGTTCTAGCAACACTCATCAATAAAATTTCAAAAAAGACTGTAAAATCAATAGTCCAGTTTTTCCTTTCTGATGGAGGCTGCAAGTCTGTGTTCCAGACTCCCTTACAGTGAATTTGCCTCATTGGTCCTCATTCAATGAGGCAGACTTTTGAGTCTGAGACTGAGAGCTGGCAGTGATCAGGGCAGGAGGCAATGTACTCAAGATCGGTGGGGATGGTAAGGCTAGTGATGTCTGGTTCTTTGGCAGTTAGCTACCAGCAAGGTTCTGTGGGCAGTCCCTAGTGTTTGAGCTCTCTTGAGTAGAGTGGATCCAACAGTAGCAGGAGATTTCCTCTATCAGGAAATCTATCAGCCTCTATCAGCCCAGGGCTGGACTTCCTTTGGTCCTGTTCCTTGTGGCAAGAGCGCTAAGCTTGCTTCTTTGGTCCTCTCGCAATTTCTACAAGCTACCTAGTACTCTTTTAAAAAGTTTGCTTTCTGATTAAACTATGGAGAATGGAGTTTTGTTTTCTGAAAGATAAGATCCTTAACAAATAAAGATAACCAGAGATATATTGAACAGAAGATACATGAGACTTAGAGTCATCTGCTGAGCATGAAAATATCTAAATAAGCTGGGAGACCTTGTTTATTCATGGATAAAGAAACTTATATATCATGAGTATGTATGTTCTTCCCAATTAATGTATAAAGGTGATGCAATTACAGTTAAAGGTATAATAAGATTTTTTGTTTTAACAGATCTTGACAAAGTAAATCAAAGTAAATAAAAAATTGGTTTGGATGAGTGCCAAAGTAGCACAGACAACTATAAAGAATAAAGTGAGAAGTGGGAGGGAAGTTACTAGATACCAAGATCTCCCTAACGCCTATTAATTCCCATAGTGCAGTATTAATGCCAAGACAAATGATTGACTAAGATTGTCAAGGTTTTGGAAGGAGTTTAATTCATTTTTTAGTTAAAATTCAATTAATTAACATAAAATGTATTATTAATTTCAGAGGTAGAGTCCAGTGATTCATCAGTCTTATACCCAGTGCTCAGTACATCACATGCCCTCCTTAGGGGGTTTAATTTTATACAGTTAGTTTGCAATGCCTTGTGAAGTTAAAGATGTGTATAGCTAAAAGCAAAAATCAAAACAAAAAAATAGCTAACCCACTAATTCTACTTGTATTTTCCCCCAGATGCACAAAGAGAAGTCTCTAATCATGGTTACTAGAACATGGGTTTTAAGATACAGGTATATGTTGAAACTTGATAAAATTTAAGGTGTTAGCAATAGATGGTTGTCAATTGTGTTTTTGGTTTGAAGTATTTAAAACGTTAAGTAAGTGGTTGCCTCTTAAAAGCGGGTCTGGGCCCCTAACTATAGAGAATTCACTGAGGGTTACCAGAGGGAAGGTGCTGGGAAGGTGGGTGAAACGGGTGACAAGATTAAGGAGGGCACTCATGATGGCCACCGGGTCATATTTGGAAGTGTTAAATCACTATGTTGCCAATCTGAAACTGATACTATATATGTTAAGTAACTGCAATTTGTTGTTTGAAAGGTTTTATTAAAACAACAACAGAAACCCAAGCAAATAAAGGAAAAAATGTGGGTCTGGGTCTGGAGAAGTGGGGTTATGAAAGGTAGTTTTCCTTATGGCATCGACACTTCTGTTTCATTTTTTCCAAATACATACTTATATTACTTTAGTACAATATTAAAATGTTTATAATTTATATTTCTTCATTATTTCCTTGATATATTTTTATGGTTACTCAAGAAGTGAACCAAATGAGATTTAGACCAAGAGCTTGCTACATAAGGCCAAAACAGGCTTATAATGCTAAGTAGATGGGCTGCTTACATGTGATACTTCTTGTCAAAACTTATTTTTTCCAGTTTTATTGAGATATAATTGACTTATAATTTTGTATTAGTTTAAGGTGATTAAATTAGGCACATGTTATAAAATTCTTACCCCAGTAAATTAACATTCACAACCTTGCATAGTTAAAATGTTATTTTGTGTGTGATGAAAACTCTCCTCTATCATCTATATTTACTACTTTAGCAAATTTCAAATATACAATATAGTATTTGTAACTGTAGCATGAATACCTACAGTATGAGCTACAAGCATGAATTTATTAAAAATTAAATTTGAGGGGCACCTGGGTGGCTCAGTGGGTTAAAGCCTCTGCCTTCAGCTCAGGTCGTGGTCCCAGGGTCCTGGGATCGAGCCCCGTATCGGGCTCTCTGCTCAGTGTGGAGCCTGCTTCCTCCTCTCTCTCTCTCTCTGCCTGCCTCTCCACCTACTTGTGGTCTCTCTCTCTCTGTCAAATAAATAAAATCTTAATAAAAAAAATTAAATTTGATACGGTAGAATTTTCATTTATTTATTTGACAGACATAGATCACAAGTAAGCAGAAAGGCAGGCAGAGAGAGAGTGAGAAGCAGGCTCCCTACTGAGCAGAGAGCCCAATGCGACAAAGCTTTAATCCACTGAGCTGCCAGGCGCTCGGATACAGTAGAATTTTCAGAGTATGTGTTGTATGGAAGATGCCAATGAGAAATATAGTTCATTTTCAGTGAACTAGAAGCCCTGGGCCCAGAAGCTAGCATGTTCCTATAGAATGTCCAATCTAGAGCATGTTTTTGTTTCTTAAGTCAGAAAGTACTATTTACGTTAAAGGAGAAGAAAAGAACTAGTCTGTGGTCAATGTTCTTTTTAGGTACAATTTTTAGCTGTAGGTGGAGCTATGACTGCAGCAATTAAGAAAATTCAAAAGTTGATTGAGAGATGGAACAAAGTAGCTATGACTTAAATGGGCAAATAGCTAATAAATGAAAACAGATTTGTCTCTATGTTGGGGCCCACTTGCTTGTTCTGCAATGATCAAGCAAAAATCTGGCTAAGCAAACATGGTCTGAATCATATTCTTATCACATAAAAGTTAGAGAAGTCACAGCTGGAATCCATCATTGAGGTTCCGAGTGTGGGCTTTGGAATAAGAGCAGGAGAAGGAGCATCTGGTTTTCCACCTAGTGGCCATTTTCACTGATGAGAAAGCCTCAAGAAAATGTGTCAAGAATTAAATGAGATAATGGACATAAAGTACTATTCATGGCGTGGTAAATCTTTTCATTTGTGAAAAGAATCTTTCAAAAGAAGGCAAACTTGTTGAACTTGAACTCAGCTCATAAATTCCACCATTTTAGTTTCTCTTCTTTAAGACATAAATTGTTTAAGAACTCTGCCACAGGGCTGTCTCCACTTACCTCAGCTTTCTCTTTGCAATTTAGGACCAGGTAAGAACTGTGTGTGAGGGATGGATTCAGGAGAGGGCCACCTGACTATTCTCAGAATCAGATTTTGAACAGTCTTCTGCTTTCAAGTGAATTATCTGTGTTTCCCTCTTTGTCAGACTGAGCGCAAGTTGAATGCGTAGGGAGCATTTCCTTTTTTTTTTTCTTCCATGTGATACTATCTGGTATAGAAACTTGAAACTCAGGGTGATTAATTGCGTCAGTGTTGGGCATCCCCTGTGACAGCAGAACATTTTCTAGTGAGGCGTTGGTGACAGTCATTCAAATATCTCGAGGTTGTTACCACGGAACTTGTCTTTTGGAGCTGGCTGTGTTCTAAAGCAAAGCAGGCAGAAGAGCAGGCCTGGTTCCTCATTCTGTTCTGTTTTAAACCAACCACTTGAAAGTTGTTTCAGGATAGTGGCTCACGAAGGGTTTGAATCACTACTGTGCCAGTTACTCATCAGGAGAGACTGGACAGTTTACTCTGCTTGATTTTTCTCCTGTGTTTCTCTCACATGTTGTGAACAAATTGGGATCTTACCTCATTATTTTGTTGTACAGTTTTAATAAGTTAGTACATGGAGAGTCAGGATGTCATAGGGATTGAGATCTGCGTTTCATGGACCTTACCATAGATTCAGACGCCTGTATGGGGATTTTGTCCAAAGTCAGATCTTGAGCCAGTAGATCGGGGGTGGGGCCCACAGTTCTGCATTTGTGAGAAACTGCATTTCTCACAAGCTCTTAGGGGTGCATGGAAGCTGCTGCTCCACAAACCACATTTTGAGTAGCAGAGAGTTGAAATTTAATGCTGGTCCTGCCTCCAGCTAGCTGTGGGATTTTATGCAAATCACCCAAGCTCTCTGTGCCTCAGTCATTTCATTAAAGTGGAGATAATAACGGTGACTACCTCATGAGGTTTCATGAGGATAAAATTGATATTTGTGAAGAGTTTGGAACAGGATCAAGTCACACGGTGGGCACACAAAGCACATTAGCTAGAGTTACTGCTTTTATTACTGAATAATGGGAGGTATCTCCTTCATCCTATCACCACATTTTAAAAGAAAAGGAATATATTTATCAGGGTAGAGGGATGTTCTTGCCAATTAAAACATTGTCCACAAAGAATGTAAGCAGACACAGCCTCATTACTCAGTATATTTATATAGTACTTTTACTATAAATAGTATATATATAGGAGACATACGTGCATTAAATATATTAATACACTAAAGAGACAAGAGTAGGGGCGCCTGGGTGGCTCAGTGGGTTAAAGCCTCTGCCTTCAGCTCAGGTCATGATCCCCGGGTCCTGGGATCGAGCCCCGCATCAGGCTCTCTGCTCAGCGGGGAGCCTGCTTCCTTCTCTCTCTCTGCCTGCCTCTCTGCCTACTTGTCATCTCTGTCTGTCAAATAAATAAATAAAGTCTTTAAAAAAAAAAAAAAAAAAAAAAAAAAAAGAGACAAGAGTAAAGAGCTTTGGCATAAACCGCACCATCCACCTCACCAGACCCTGGACTCTGGGAGGTAGATGTTGTTATTATTCTGTGCATTTTACATATGAAGAAACCAAAATGTGTGGTGAGAATAGTAAGTGGAAAAGTCAGGATTTGAAAATCCTCAGTCTAGTTTCAGACCTTGCGGTTAACTACATCACTTGTGGTTTGATGGTATTTATCATTGTTTCTTAGTCTTAACTTTATTGATTTTGATTCCACACTTAAAATTTTCTGATTAATATTACCTTCATATGTAGATACACCCATGGAGAGAAAATGAACTAATCAGGCCAAGTTGGTGTTTTTGCATTTTGTTGTTGTTGTTTTCAAACCTAATAGCAATTGTACTTCTGTCTTAAGAAATACACATCTAACTTCTTTGGCATTTTTAGTGTAAACTCATCCTTGAATAATGACTTAACTTTCAGGGCACCATAAACTTTGACTTCTGGGACCTAGAAGGCATAGGGCCAGATCCTGAATGTGGTGAGTTATCCAGTAACGAGGTCTTTCAGGAAATAACAAGAGAGCTCCTCCTACTGATGGATTGAGTCTGAATAACATACCTTTCTGTCCAGTCTGCAGAAACATGACCAGTGAAATGATGGACCTACAAGGACTGCACACCAGCCATTAAACTAACTGAAATTCAACTTTTCCAGGTTAGAGAGAAGCAAAATTCCAAGGTGGCAAGGTTTTTGAAAGTCATGTGAATTGGAGAGCTCAAACTCCTCTGAAGACTTATTTTTAAAAAAATGGATCTGATTTTCCTATTGGAATTTTTTATTAGAGATAATTGGTAATTGATTCTAGAAGGTCTTGGAGGGTTTGCAATACTTTTTTCAGTAAGCACTAAAAAATAATCACCTGTCACGATACTTGGGGTACCTTATTTAACCTGGGGCATTCATAACTGGATCCACTATCAGATACTTGGAGCACTATGAATGCTGATGTGTATATTCTATTGTCCTGACTCAGGCTTTGATCTCACATGTTTATTTCATTTCCATTTGAATCAGGCTGGACTGTGGGCAAGCCTCAGGTGGGCTTCTTTTATCCCTTTAATTCAAAGCCTCTGGCTGACAGGCAATATAAAGAACCCACTCTTTCCCCTTTCTCTCTTCTGGACTGAGCACTTTTAACTTCAGGGGAAAAATAAAGCTATAAAATGAAGATTATTCTGCCAGATCATTTGTAACTCCTTAATCCTCCTCTCCAGGAGTTGACTCAAAGACTATAGCAGGTGCCCTTGGGAATTGTATTTATTTCCTACGGCTGTTTACTAAATGACTACAGACTTAGCTTAAAACAACCATTTATTAGCTAACAGTTGTGTAGGGTAAAAGTATAGCCGCCATTTGGCTTGGTTCTCTGCTCAAAGTCTCAAAGTCTACAATCAAGGTATCAGTTGGGTTTAGTTCTTGTCTGGAGGCTTGGGACAAAAAAAAAAACAAACAAACAAAAAACACAAACAAACAAAAAACCCACAAAAACCAACAAACAAATAAACAAAAAATGCCCTTCCAAGCTCATTGGCAGAATTCAGTCCTTGAATTTGTGGAACTGATGTTCCATTTTTTCCCCCTCTTTTTGAATTTTTTATTTAAATTCTAGTTAAGTTAACATACAGTGTGATATTGGTTTCAGGAGTAGAATTCAGTGATTCATCACTTACATATGACATCCCAGGGCTCACTATACAAAGTACCCTCCTTAATACCCATCACCCATCCAGCCCATTCCCCACCCACCCAACTCCCTCCATGAAACCTCAGTTTGTTCTGTATGATTTATTTTCTTCTTTCTTTTTTCTTTTCTTTTTCCCCTCCCATCTGCTCATCTATTTTGTTTCTTAAATTGCACATATGAGTAAAATCATATGGTATTTCTTTTATTCTGATTGACTTATTTAGCTTAGCATGATACCCTCTAGTTCCATCCACATCATTGCAAATGTCAAGATTTCATTCTTTTTGATGACTAATATTCCATTGTGTGTGTTTATGATCACATCTTCTTTGTCCTGAAAGACTCAAACAAAAAATTGCTAGAACTAATATATGAATTCAGCAAAGTCACAAGATATAAAATCAATGTACAGAAATCTGTTGCATTTCTATACACCAACAATGAAGCAGCAGAAAAAGAAATCAAGAAATTGATCCCATTTACAATTGTACTGAAAACTATAGGATACCTAGAATAAACCTAACTGAGGAGGTAAAAGATCTGAACTCGGAAAACTTATGAAGGAGATTGTGGAAGACACAAAGAAATGGAAAAACTTTTTTTTTTTTTTTTTTAAATGCCTGGCACCTAGGGGCTGTTCTAAGCTCCTAGATGTTGTTGACATCACTTGCTACTTGGTCTTCTCCTTCTTCAAACCAGTAGCATACCAAATAACTCTCAAGCTTTAAATCTCTAACTTCTCTTCTACCACCACCCAGAAAACAAAACAAAACAAAACAAACAAACATACCCCTCTAAGTGCCTGGAATGATAACATCAGACCCATTCAGATAATCTCACTTTCTTAAACTTGCTTTATTGTATAATACAATCCATCACAGGTGTAGAATTTATCCCATTCACAGCCCCATGGATTATATGGGCTGTGTACATGATGAGTGAGAAATCTTGGGAGCCATCTGTGGGAATAAAATAAGGGCTTAATGCCTAGAATGGGCTCAGGAGTTTTGAGTCTTTGGCCAATAGTTACTTGGGTGCAGGTTCTCCCTCCTTTAGAAAGAAAGCTATGGACAGAGCAATGTTGATGACAACCTTACCTAAATCGTGTGATCTATTTTTTTTTTAAATTGGCCTATTTGTGTTTCAAAAAAATCGTTTTTCATGGAATGGTTATTAAATGTGACAGTAAATTTGAACACTGTGGACAAATGGCTCTAATAGGATGTAACCTATGGGACCAGGCTGTTTCTATCACAGATTTGACATCCTAGGCCTCCTTTAGTTTGCAGTGTGAGTTTGTCTTTCTGAAAAAAATGGCAGCTCTGTCCTTAACTAAACCTCATGTGCTATCCCTTCAGGCTTTGTTAGGATTGCAATTATTCTTAATGGCTGTGTTCCTGTTTGATGCCTCTATTAAGCAATGTTAATTGAGCTTCAGCTCATTGTTCATACTTCATTTTTACATTGTTTTTGTGGTGGTGAGTTACACCTAGAACTAAAATTGTAGTCTTGGAAAACATATGCAATAATAAGCTTCGCTGAGATTTTGATATCACCTAATGTAGCAAAGTTGTCAATTGTATATGTTTCGGTCCTTGATGCTTATTTCCTCTAGAGAATGAGTAAATGGAGAAGACGGTGAGGATTGGGTTATTGCACAGGTGTCCATTACCCGATGATAAAATACTCTAGCATCCTGCGGGAGGGCCAAGTCTTGTCTGACCTTTCTGCAACTGAACTGACTAATGATTGTTAGTATAGATCCCTTGACTATTTCAATGGGATTTTGCAATCCTATGCATAGACAATCAGGGCAGCTGCCAATGTGATCAAGAATAATCATGAAGAATGTATTACTAGCATGAATGGATATGGCAGAAGTCAATGAAAGGGAGGACAGCCAGTGTTAAACCTTGTTCTCAGTGCTCCACATGTTAAGACACTCACTGGAAAAGACAGTGTTTGAAGTTATTCGATGCTTTCTGGTGTATAGTTATGCATGTTGATTTTCTGTCTGGACTTTAATTTTTTTTATGAAAATGAATAACTGCAAAAGTATAAAAAGTGAAATTAACAAACAATCAGTAATAAACTACAAGTGATTTAGAGAGCAACACTCCAATAAGAATGTGGGCAGTAAACTTCAATATGTAATTCCAAGGTCTTTTTGGCTTTATCTTACATAATTTCATAGCACTTTGTCTCACAGCTTGAACTATACACTAAATGCAACCATTTCTTTATTATGTATCCCAAATGATAGACAAAGAGCTCTGTGAGGTATATTTCTTTCTCACCATTAAATCTATCCCATTAACCAGTGTCTAGTAATGGCAAGTGATGAACAGATATGTTTAAAAATTAATCAGAGCTTAAGAAATAAATAGTTAATCAAATATAACAAGGAAAGATCACATGTGAACTATGAAATACAAACTGAAATACAAATGTATTTACATTCGCAAAGGTTAAAAACAAAAAACAACAAAAAAAGAAAATGTATCAGGGCTGTAGTGAGAAAAAAATGGCATTCTCATTCCCTTTGGGTCGATCTCAAATAATCTGAGCATGACTTAGGTGATAAGGACTCACTGATGAATAAAAACATCTTTTGGCAAGAAATAAGTATACTGGGGCGCCTGGGTGGCTCAGTGGGTTAAAGCCTCTGCCTTCGGTTCAGGTCATGATCCCAGGGTCCTGGGATTGAGCCCCGCATCGGGCTCTCTGCTCCGCGGGGAGCCTGTTTCCTCCCCTCTCTCTCTCTGCCTGCCTCTCTGCCTACTTGTGATCTCTCTCTGTCAAATAAATAAAATCTTTAAAAAAAAAAAAAAGAAAGAAGTATACTACAAAACACTATGAAGAGCAATCTGGCAACTTTGTATCAACAGAATAATAGTTGTATCAGAGACTCACTAATTGTAATTTTAGAGACTTGTCCCATAATATTCACTGAGGATATGAATGTTCCTATTATAAACTCAAAACATAGGAAATAACCATAAAATCAAATGAAAATAGAATAGTTACATTATTATATACCCATGTGATGAAATCCTTTAGGCTAATTTGAAGAATATCTAAGTACTTGGGAAATTGTTCAAAGTATGTTTGGTAGAGAAATAAGTGGATCCCAACATAATACTGATTAAATATAATATATGTATATGACAGGACAGATAAATATTCCATAGTTTTCTTTTATGAAGATGATAGGTGATTTTTTTGAAGACAGCTTTTTTTTTTTTTTTAAGATTTTATTTATTTGACAGAGAGATCACAAGTAGGCAGACAGCCAGACAGGCAGGCAGAGAGAGGGGGAAGCAGGCTCCCCGCTGAGCAGAGAGCTGATGCAAGGCTGGATCCCAGGACCCTGAGATCATGACTGAGCCGAAGATAGAGGTTTAACCCACTGAGCCACCCAGGTGCACCAAGACAGCTTTTCTTTTTAGACCGTTTTAGATTTCCAGAAAAATTGAAGATATTTAAGAGTCGACCACCACCCTAACTCAATTTCTGCTATTAAAATTTTACACAAGTATGATAGATTTGTAAAGAATGAATGAACTAATATTGAGATATTATTAATACCTATAGTCCCTACTTGATTTGGATTTCTTTAGCTTTTATGCAACTTCTGGGTCTTTTTACAGTATACTTTTTTTACATTCTTTTGTATTTTTCACAACTTCTGAAACATACTTTCAGATTCTGATGATGGCATAATAAGTTTGTGAAACTAATCCTCCTAATTTATGACCATACTTTTGCAACATAGATTTAAAATAAAGCTGTTTGTAGGCTAATTCCTTTCCTGTACCAATGTGGGGCAAGAATCTAAGCAACACAGGAAAGTAACAGCTAGGAGCTGAAAACACTGAGCAGAGTTAGCAGCAGAAAAATCCTCCTAAATTAGAAGGACTTAGAGAAATACACCTGCCATAATAAAACCTAAAACTAAGCCACAGAAGATGAAAGGGATCCACTAGTGATTTAATTGCATACTAGGTCATAACTCAATACTTTACAGAAGAAGCTAATAGAATATAGATTGTCTACCCTAAGTACACATTTATTGTACATATACTGTTATGATATATTGTACATATACTGTCACTAGAAAAAGACCCAGTGATGACTGATAGACTGCAAGTAATTTATGAAAAGTATGGTAAAAATAAAACACAGCAATAGGTGGACATAATGGGTAAAGAAATCGGAAATTTAAAAATATTAAACTGTTAGAGTAAACTAGAAAGTCTAGAACGGAAATCCTCAGTACCTCAAATCAAGAAATTCAGACTATGATATTAAAAGTGTATTGAACACAATAGAAGAACCAGTGGACTTGAAAATTAATCAAAAGAAATGATACACATTGAAGCACAGAATGAAATACAGACAAGCAATGAAGATGGGTATCTATGTTAGGATCAGATGAAATAGACAAGATGTAAAGGGTGTTACAAGAAATAAAGTGTGTCCTTGTGTAATGATAAAAAGGGTCAGTTTATTCAGAATACATGATCTAACAATAGTTTCACAATAGAACAAAAATAAAAATTGACATAACTAAGGGAATAAATAGAAAAATCTAAAATTATGCTTGGAGACTTTAATTTCTTCCCCTTTGTGGGGAAACCCTCCTACACTGTTGGTGGGAATGCAAGCTGTTGCAACCACTCTGGAAAACAGCATAGAGGTTCCTCAAAAAGTTGAAAATAGAGCTACCCTATGACCCAGCAATTGCACTACTGGGTATTTACCCTAAAGATACAAACGTAGTGATCTGAAGGGGCACACGCACCCAAATGTTTATAGCAGCAATGTCCACAATAGCCACACTATGGAAAGAACCTAGATGTCCATCAACAGATGAATGGATAAAGAAGAAGTGGTATATATATACAATGGAATACTATACAGCCATCAAAAGAAATGAAATCTTGCCATTTGCGACGACATGGATGGAACTAGAGGGTATTATGCTTAGTGAAATAAGTCAGTCGGAGAAAGACAACTATCATATGGTCTCCCTGATATGAGGAAGGGTAGATGCAACATGGGGGGTTTGGGGGGTAGGAAAAGAATAAATGAAACAAGATGGGATCAGGAGGGAGACAAACCATAAGTGACTCTTAATCTCACAAAACAAACTGAGGGTTGCTGGGGGGAGGGTGGAGGGAGAGGGGAGTGGGGTTATGGACATTGGGAAGGGTATGTACTATGGTGAGTGCTGTGAAGTGTGTAAACCTGGCAATTCACAGACCTGTACCCCTGGGGATAAAAATACATTATATGTTTATAATTTCCTCCCCTTTGTAATTGAACACGGAAGGAGAAAAATGAATCAGGATATAGAAGATTTGAACAGCACTATCAACCAACTTCATCTAACTGGAATATATAGAATAATATATCCCCCCAATTTTTTTTCCCCAAGTGCACATGGCTCCTTTCAGCTAGATAGTCCATATGCTGGTTGATGAAATAAATTGTTTATTATGTTTTTAATTGAGGTATAATTGACATACACTGTTATATTAGTTTCACATGTACAAGATAATGAAAAAAAATTGAGGTGCATATATCTTTTCAAAATAGTGTTTTTGTTTTCTATACCCAGTGGTGGAATTATCAGATTGTGTGATAATTGTATTTTTTTTTTTTTAATCATTTTGGGTTTCCATACTCTTTCCCATAGTGGCTGCACCAATTTACATTCCCCTCAACAGTGCATGTGGATTCCCTTTTGTCCATGTCTTTTCCAACACTTGTTATTTCTTATCTTTCTGATACTAGCCACTCTGATTAGTGATACCTTATTGTGGTATCACTAATTTAGGCATTTCTCTCACGATTCATGAGGTTTAGCAGCTTTGTGAATGTCTGCTCCCCATGCTGGAGAGCTGAAGTGGACACAGTCCAGTTCGTTCCAGGATGCTCTGTTTATTAAAATAAATCCTAATAAAATTGAAAGCACTATAGTCATAACAGTTTTAATGTCAACAGTGGACTTTTATTAGAAATTAGTAAAAGGGAGACTTTCATTTTAAAAATACCCAAATACTTGGAATTGAAGGAGCATACTTAAAAATGACAAATAGGGGGATGCCTGGGTGGCTCAGTTGGTTAAGCAGCTGCCTTCGGCTCAGGTCATGATCCCAGCGTCCTGGGATCGAGTCCCACATCCGGCTCCTTGCTCAGCGGGGAGCCTGCTTCTCCCTCTGCCTCTGCCTACCACTCTGTCTGCCTATGCTCATGCTCTCTCTCTCTCTCTAACAAATAAATAAATAAAATCTTTAAAAAAAATAAAAATAAAAATGACAAATAGGACACTGAAAAAAATAAAACTAAATTAAATTTTTAAAAAATGACAAATGGGCCAGGAAATCACAGTGTAACTAGAAAACATTTTTAACTGATAATGAAAATAAAACTCCTCATCTTCTGGGATACATCTTATGGAATCATAAAGAGGAAATTTATAGCTTTAAATATTTATCTAAAGACGAGAATAAATTTCTTGAGATTAAAGTAAGAGGAGTAATTTAAATCAAAATAAGTCAGATTATATCAAAGGAAGGAAACAAAAAAAAAACTAATAGTAACAAAAGTCATTTCACTGAAATGTTGATAAAATTGATAATCCCAAGACTTAAAAAAATGATTAAGGAATAATTTAAAAAACACAGATCATCAAACATCAAGAATTAAAGGAACTCAGTATTCTATTACATTGAAACAATGATGAGATATTTTCATCATTTTTAAGCCAATTTAAAAAACCTAGGTCATACACACAAATTCCATGAAAAAATAACTTCCATAAATAATAGAGAAAGGGATAGAATATCCAAAAAGTCATTTGTTTCTTGAATTTGTAATTAAAAATTTTCCACAAAATAACCTTCAGGACAAGATACCTTCACTAGTAGGTTCAGATATTTAAAGAAAACACAAAACATACATAAACTTGTCTGTGAAATAAAGAGAATATTTACCAACTTGTTTCATTTAGCAAGCACAACATTAATACCAAAGTCAGGTAAGGACATCAAAGAAATTAAAATTAGACTAATACTTTTCTTGAACTTGTACACAATAATCTGTAGCAACATATTTGGAATATAATCCAGCAATATTAAAATAATGTTAATGCACTAGAAACAGGTGAAGGTTATCCAAAGAATGCAAGGTAGATTTGATATTTGGTAATTTGATTCATATGAAAAGTGCTTAACATCATGTGTCATAAGGGTAATGCTAGGTAAAATCGGAGTAAAAACATTTTATGGATGACTCAAAGTTTTGAGTGGGCATTTTTTACATACATTCTCTTTAAGATAATTTCGGTCACTCTTAAGACATTACAGCCTTGTTCAGTTTATGAAATCTAAATGGAACACTTTCTTCAACCTTGAAAATTGGAAGATTTTCGGTTCTAAGATTCTTCTCTGCAACACACTCTATGTATTTTTCACAATGAGAGAAATAAACCAGAAGCACTGAAGGATTTCTTGGAGCTTTGTTAGAGAAGTGTCCAAAGATAGCTCATTTCTTTTTTCAAGCAATATATAAATAAGTTGACAGTGACTGCTATTAACCTCTTCGTAACAGGAAGAGAAAATCTATTATACGTTTCTGCAGCAGTGCAGATAAATAAAGGACTGGGGAAATACATCTGCTATAAATTACAAATGTATTTGGTAGAACATGTTGAACACAACAGAATCAAAGTAGCACTACTAAGCAGGAGCCAATGGAACATGCTTGGAAGACTTTTCTGTGACATTGGCTTTCTTATGGGGGCACATAGCTATCCATTCAGTAAGAATCTTGCCCAGTGCAAAGGACACATGGAATTATATCCCCATTGGGAAAAAAAAATTTTTTTTTAAAAAAACACATACATTAATAAGGCCATAAGCTCATTCAAAGAAAGAAAGCAAAATTGATGCTCGGTTGTCTCTGAACAACTTCTTGGTCTGCAGCTTTTCAGTGTCTGGGAAAGCAGAAAACTTTGCAAGTTGAAAGCAAGGTAAACACAGCATTTTACTCAGCATTTCTAGAGAAACACTTAAGAGTTCTTAGAAATGCTACCTGTGTTAAAAATCACTAACAGCTTTTCCTAAATAGACAAGTGGGTTTTTTTTTCTTTTGAACACTGCTGTATCTCTAAATCCAGTTTTATGCGGAGTCATAAAATAAGGTTACCTTGCCTCCTCCGTAGCTCTCTTAAAGTTTTTAAGAAAAAACCATGGTTTTCTATACTATTTACATTTATGTATGTATGTATGTTTTGTTATGTTAGTCACCACACGGTACATCATTAGTTTTTGGTGTAGTGTTCCATGATTCATTATTTGCATATAACACCCAGTGCTCCATGCAATACGTGCCCTCCTTACTACCCATCACTGGGCTAACCCAACCCCCCACCCCCCTCCCCTCTAAAATCTTCAGTTTGTTTCTCAGAGTCCACAGTCTCTCATGGTTCATCTCCCCCTCTAATTTTCCCCAACTCACTTCTCTCCATCTCCCAATGTCCTCCATGTTATTCCTTATGTTCCACAAGTAAGTGAAACCATATGATAACTGACTCTCTGCTTGACTTCATTCACTCAGCATAAACTCCTCCAGTCCCATCCATGCTGATACAAAATATACCCCATGTTGGGTATTCATCCTTTCTGATGGAGGCATAATACTCCATAGTATATATGGACCATATCTTCTTTATCCATTTGTCTGTTGAAGGCAGCTCGGCTCTTTCCATAGTTTGGCGATTGTGACCATTGCTGCTATGAACTTTGGGGTGCATATGATCCTTCTTTTCACTACATCTGTATCTTTGGGGTAAATACCAAGTAGTGCAATTGTACTTATGCTTACTTAGACTTGTAGCTTTCAGTTTCTTGTGTTGCCTTTAGTTTTTATTAATTTGTAATCTTTTTTTTTTTTAAAGATTTTATTTATTTATTTGACAGAGAGAGATCACAAGTAGACGGAGAGGCAGGCAGAGAGAGAGGGAAGCAGGCTCCCTGCTGAGCAGAGAGCCCGACACGGGACTCGATTCCAGGACCCTGAGATCATGACCTGAGCCAAAGGCAGCGGCTTAACCCACTGAGCCACCCAGGCACCCCATTAATTTGTAATCTTGTGGGAAACCTTAGCCTGCCAACAAAATTAGGGGCTAAGATAGTACATTGTGTGAACTGTAGTCTCATTGTAATTTCCTTAGTTGGAATTTAACAGTGAACCTTCAGGTCATTTTCAAATGTGTTCTTAAAAATTTAATTTCCTCTACTTGTGATAGCAGCATAAAACTAAGATACCCAGTTAAGTAAGGTCACTGTATTGGTACACTTTCTGTTTTGTTCTTGGCAGGTACTTTGAGGTACTTTGCAGGGTTATGAAATGTGTTCAGCTTGAGTGCAGCCCGAGGACTAAAGTAGACAGGAAAAGCAGTGGTTTTTCAAGGGTAGCAGAGTGATAGAATCCTGGACTGAGTCTGATTTTAGTGGTGGTTTTAATGTTCTTCTTTCTGCAGCACAAAAATTCATTGCCACTATGGTAGTTACATTCTGGCTAAAACAGACAAATATATTTTAATCCACAAATAGGCTTCTGCTATTAATTTTATGTAATCAGTGAATTATCCTGTGTACTTTGAACTGCAGAAGAAAAGTATTCTGTGTGTAAAAATGTCAGTGTTACTTTTGAATCCGCAGTTAAAAATCAAGTAAAATGTTTTCCTGAAGGTTTCTGGAATCCATAATACTCAGCTTTGAATCATTGATCATGCTATTAATAGATTTCTTGAATTAAAAATTAAGTTTCTTCCCCTTTGCTGTCAGAAACAAAACATTTCAGCAGTGTGGTGAAGGTAACTAATGATCATTGGCTCTTTAAAATATTCTTCTTCCTACTTCTTTTTCTATTTATTTGTTAGAACACAAGGAATTAGGTCCCTGAAACATGTGGAAGAATTAAGGTAACACAACCTGCCTTGTCCTTTTATGTCCTTGAATCAAGAACTGCTTAGCAACAAACCCAAAACCATGTTTTTGTTTTTGTTTTTGTTTTAACTTAGTGATCACCTGTATTTCTCTGGGTTCATTTTTAAGTCATGTTATTCTCCAG
Source organism: Enhydra lutris kenyoni (assembly GCF_002288905.1). NCBI lineage: Eukaryota > Metazoa > Chordata > Mammalia > Carnivora > Mustelidae > Enhydra > Enhydra lutris. The sequence continues at coordinate 13,785,850 of NW_019154134.1, read as the reverse complement.
ATGATTGCATTTTCCCAATGAACTTGAAGCTCACCTATCTCTGTAGTACACGTTAGATGACAGAGCCGTAGGCAAACCCTTAGCATTGCTCTAGCTTCTGTGCTATGTGCTCTGTAAGTGCACAGAAACCTACTTTCCTGATAATATACGTCACTCAGTGGTCTATATTTGATAGTCAGCAAATTTGCTTTACCTGATGGGAATTCCCAGCATTGTATACAGATTTTTTTATGACTCAGGTCCAGAAGGGAAACACCTAGCTAGTAACAAATTTCTTTTGCCTTTATCTGAAGACAAACTCAGAATTGGTTATATTGTAGAAGGTAAAACAAGTAAGATGAATATATTCACAACGTTACATGTATCCTCAATGGGAAGGTTTAGGGGAGATACATGTGAATGACAGTGTGGCTGCTAGAAAAACCTACTAGATTCAACCTAGTAACCTACAAACCTCAGGTTAGTGAATTACTTGGAAGCTCAGTTTCCTGTGGATTCTGTATGAACTGAATACATTTAAGCTAAAGGAACAAAGACTTGAGAGGCTTCTGTCTCTTTCCAAATGAATGAAAGATTGCACACTGAAAGAGAGGTTAGACTTACTTTGTTTCCCTTTAGAAGGTAGAAGCACACCCCATGGTGGCAGGTTTTTGGATGTCGAGCTTAGCTTAATTTAGTACTTTAAAAAATTCCGCCAAATGAGAGGTAGACATTAAGCCTGTGTGGACAAGCAGTGAGTCTCTATCTTTGACCAGTCTGCCAGGGAGGTTGGCAAGGAGACTGTTGATCTAGCAGAAATTTGCCTTTGTCACTTTTAACGTTCGTTCCATGGTTCTGTTGAATTTGTCCTTGTATTTGACAGCACTGTCTTTTCTCTGATCTCTCATTTTCCTTTGGTTTAGGACAGGATAAGACACAGAGAGGAGAGAAAAGAAGCCTAAATCTATGTCTTAATTACTACTACATTAATTTATTAATTAACTCATACAAACATTTTTATCATACAATTCCTTTGAGCTTCTGGGACCATTTCATTACCTTAATGCCCAGATTCTCAAACCACATATTCATGTGGCTCTAATTTAATTCTTTTCTTAGGCCATGTGTGTTTGCTTTCACTCTCTTTCAGTCAGCCTTACTTAATGTAGCAATTAGTCATCTGAGAGTGTGAAGTTAGGAACTCTTATTTCCATTTATGTAAAAAGAAAAACGACTTTTTTAATGAAGCAGATGATGTTTGACTTCTTAGAAGTCTCAACAATGCCTACGAATTCAAGGCAAGGATTAAAAAGTGACTTATTTAAGGCCCAGAATCAAATGGGCCAAAGAAAAGGAATGCACAATTTTTTCTCATTAAATGCATTCCTAATCCAGAACTTTTCATAATAGGCTTTCACGGTCAAACAAGTTAGAGAAATATTTATAACAATCCTATTTATCATTTATTAAGTATGTACTAAATGTATGGATTAGGTTTAGAGTTTATATATATATATGTATATATATACATATATATATGTATATATATACATAATATATGTATATATATACATATATATATGTATATATATACATATATATATGTATATATATACATATATATATGTATATATATACATATATATATATATTTCATTATTTTCACCCTATGAGGTCAAAGTTCTTATCATTGCTCTTGTTTCATAGAGGAAGAGTCTGAGAAATAAGAATGTCAAGTCAATTGCTCCTACCTCGGTAGTAAATGGTAGTGCCAGAAAGAGAAGCCCATAATTCTAGTTCTCCATGACTCAGAGACCTAATTGTACATTTGTGGTTCATTAATCTTTGTAAGAGAAAAATGGTTAATCAACTTTATTCCAAAAGTATTTGATCACAGGGCACTTGAGTGGGACCTGATGAGAGACTAGCTCTTTTCTTTTCAGAAATACCACCTTTGATTATCTTTCAGCTGTATCTCTAATAATCCTAGTCTTTTTGATTAAAAATAATTTTGATAGAGGAAAGAGTTCTAATTAGAAGAACCCCCATTGTGAGATAAAACCGGATGTTGTGAAATACTGGTGAAGATAATTTCTTATTACCAGAAATTCTCAAACAGGGCAGCCTTCATACTGGAAAGAGCAGCAAGTTCAAAGTGAAGTTTGCGTGAGTGGCCATGAATGACGGTCCTTAGGGGATGAGTTTAGGGGTGGTTTGATATGCAGCAATAGCAAATCAATACAGAGAATGTATGTGTGAGTTTTGTAAGAATTGGTAATAAAAGGGGGACCAATATAATTTTAGTGGATGTTACTTGAGTGAAAAGTTTGTTGACTTTTCCAAATCTCTGTTTCTGGAGAAGGAGTTAACAGTGTGAAATTGGTGATATGGCCATGCATTGAAGACAGAAGAGCTAGCCTTTCAGTTTCTGGGCTGCTGAGAGATGGAGAAGATTGGTCCTGCTCATTTTTTCTTAGGTCCAAAGTTGTGCTGTAGAACCAGTTGAGCTTGGAGGCTACTGGAGACCACCACATTTTGGACAAAAAATGACCTACATCTGAGGTTTGCATCATCATGCCTCCCTGATGGAGATTAAGTTGAATCTCACAGGGGTTGAAAAAATGTGCTTGAGAGCTGCTTGGGATTTGGCAACCCTGCAGACAGTGAGCTTAATAAGCCAAGGGGAGGGGAACAACGATCCCACTGCCATATACATAGGTAGGGAAACAACAGTGACAGGCCCAAAACATGACAGGTAACTTAACATGGACTGCTTCTCCTTCCCGGCTATAAACCAGAGAGGCAAACTCAGGAAACAAAGAGGGGATCTATAAGAAGAATCCTCCCACATTCACCTTTATGTCAGTCTGAGTTCTATGAGCTAATGGGTGAACAATACCAATAAGCTGTTATTGGTGCCTGGATGAGGAGGGCTTTGCACCCAATGTGAAATTAAAATATTACCTGTACTAAACCATCTTAATTACCTGAAAGTACCCAGAAAGTGATGAAAGGGTTCATAATTACTGTTAATGAAGCTTATCATGCAAAGGTAAAAAGAACATTCTCCAAGCACTGTTAGCAACAAATACGGAAAAATAAAAAATGTTTTGTATTTGTATTTCAATAAACTTTGATTCCTTAGGAAAACTGATGGAAGAATTTTAATTAAATATACTTAGTTGTCATAAATGGGTCTCTACTTGAAATTGCTGAGCACAGTTTTGGGGTTTTGGCCAAATGGTCTGGTTCCTTTCTTTAAAAAACAACCACTTAGGGAAAAGCTGAGTCATGTTATGTCGGTTGTGCTGAGAGATGTTCAGTTACCTAATTAAGAACAGCTGAGGGATGCGGGGTTATAATTTGTTGTGAGGGAAGAGATTGCTTAGTCCTAAGCAAGGGCCAAACTGTGTTGCCAAAGAATGTTCCAGAAGAGGCAATAGCTCCTAGAGCAATATATGAACTAAATGCCTTGGGTGGAGGGGAACCTTCCATGTAGGTGGAAATAGTGCAGTTAATTAGTACTTCCCATAGAGCTAAACCAGAAATGGTAGGTATTGATGGATTTATTTAACATTTCAGAGTAAATTGCAGTTACATGGGTAAAATCTGTACAAAGGCCTGAGGCAACTTACATGGTCATGGATGTCGCTACCAGGTAAAGCTGCAGCTTTGGGTGTATTTGAAATTATTGTCAACACTTGGGATTTTGTGTAAGGTATAGCAACTGTTGTTGTTTAAAGATGTTTGGTTTCTTATTAATAAATATCACTGTGGACTCGAAGTGTGGAAGAGCAGCTATGACAACAACTGGTACTGGGAGCAGAAAGAAGATACAGAGCACAGCTCTGAATGAATTGGAAGGGTGGGTGTGCGAAGCAAATGGGTCCAGTACGTGATGAAAATCAAAAGCATTTGCTGTGAGAGTAATAGCACAGTTAGGAACTAATGGGCCCTTGAAGCTCTATGTGACTTCAACATTGTTTCCCATTCTTCTGATTTAAAAAACATTTTTATAGGCAAGTTTGAGATGAACAATGAGACTGTTTGAGTTGTAATGTAGTTTTAAGGAAAAGGACACATATTGGCCTTACATTTTCTATCCATCTCAAAATGCAGGAATGTACAATTTGTCAAATACTTAGCCACAAAACTTTTAGACTAGACCTTTAAAATATATGTATTATTCTTCTTAAGGTATTATTCTTTGGGTATTATTAAGAGCTTTTCAGTCTTCTCAATCAAATGCTCACTTATAGGTAAAGGACTTACAAAATGAGAAATATGGTGTGAGCCCTCTGACTTTGACTTTATTGTAGCATCAGTAGTCAGTAAATGTGATCACAGAATTATGTAGCCCACACCTCCAAAATTAGGCTAAAGGGTATAGCTGCTTATACTTCTTAGAGTGAGCTCAATCACTTCATTTAAATGGAGACATAAAACAGGACTGCAGTTAAGCCTTATATCTGTGTCTAAAACTTCACATTGTGTAAAGCTTTTTTCCTAAAGAAAAGTGCTCTTGTAATTGAAACCCGGTGTGTGTGTTTTGTTGTAATAGTTAGAAAGGATTTAACTTGTGTTAGTCTGAGCCTTTCCAACATGTGACTATCTTCCTAGGGCTTCCTTAGTTAAAGACTACATTTTTTGAACCTTGAAAATGCATGGTTACAAAGATATTGGTAAGTATGTCACTGAAATGATGAAACACCTCAAGCAAGTTCGAAAAAAAAAAAAAAGAAGACATGAACTAAGGGATAAGTTCATTCTGTGCCTGAGGAAACCATTATTTTAAATCCTCTCATAGTAAGTTTTTAGAATGCTGATATCCTAATATATAAACCCACTGCCAGCTAATCCAAGGAAATCTAGTGACTAAAGTAGAGGCAAAACGAAGAAATGATAGGTCCATATTCTCCATTTGTCAACATTTAAAAGAGATTGTGTGGTAAGTGACATACTGATGTGACATAGTTGGAAAACCAAGAAAAACATTGATGACAATAAGTTGTGTAATCTTAGAAAAGTTAACCAATCTAAGTTTGTTTCCTCATACAGGAAATAGTACACATTACAAAGTCATTTGGAGTCTTAAATAAGCTCATGGGACAGTGTGACTGACAGTTACTACCAAAAGCTTTTGTTGGTGAAAGTACCCCCTCTTTCAAGGTCAAGCGCTATTTCTTCTTTGACTACACTGGATTCTCTTTTACCTGTAGTGTCTTACAGATGTTGCTGAGAGGACCGAAGCCCAGTCTGTGAACTTAAAAGAGTTCAGGTGGATTATAGAGATAGTGCTCATATACAGAGAATGAGACCTTGGCAGCGAGAGGATTCTAGCCAGTTCCACATGGATCATGAAACAACAGGGATGCCAAGTGAGCTCATAGTGAATTGTGGTGTTGAACGAAGCTTCACAAATACATAGGCTTTAGGTTAGATGGTGAACATCTTCTCTAAGCACAGGAAATTGAAGGGAAATACAGATGTATTAGTTGGTTGTGTTGTAATAACAGAAAACCATAGGTGTAAGAGAAATTTGTTTTCTCACACTACTGGGGACTGGAAGTCCAGTCCAAGATCGAGATGCCAACAGGGTTAACTTTCTCATGAGGCCTCTCTTGAAGTGTGCAGAGAGCTGCCCTCAGCTCAGAGCCACCTGTAGTGTGTCACGGTGCTGCCAGTTGTGGGTACCAGCATCCTTCTCTCCGAAGTGTCCAGGGCTGACAGAGGCACAGGCAGGAGGTCAAGCGTGATGGGCAATGAGGGTCTGCATGCTTGGGAGGCTACCACTGTGGGCCACAGCAGCGTGCTGGGGACAGTGGAACAGTCTGCTCAGCCAGCTGGACAGGCCTGACACCGTAGGGCACCCTCATGCCTGCTGCTGATGCTCATGTCCTGGTCTGTGCTCTCAGCAGAAGTGAGAGCCCCATTTCTAAGGCAATGCCTTTTCAGTGCTAAATTTCTGAATTCCCCTCTGACTCCAAGTCTGTTTGGTTTGATGTGCATGGATGTGGGGCTCAGGATGAAAAACCCAGGTTCTGGCTTTGCCTTTGACCTTTGAGAACAAGTGGCTCACATGCTCAGGGCTTTCCCAGGACTGCCACGTAGAGTCACCAGGAGCTTTGATGACAATAAAAGCCAGGCCTGCTGTTTAAAAAAAAAAAAAAAAAAGGTGTATGTTGAAGACAGCAGAGCCTTCACCAGCCTGGGTCTCTGAAAGCCATCACACCCACCTGTTCACCTATACACTAGAATAGGGTTGAACTATTTTTCATTTCTGTGTCTTTGTTAGAGTCACTAGCATTAGCCTAATACATTTTTCCATCATCGGCTTTCCCTCTTCTGCTAACACAGTATTCTCATTTTCCCATCTGAATTTACATCCTCATTTTTAGCCATATGATCCCCTAGAATTCACCCGACTGCCTTGTCTAATGAAGGGTCCTAATTATTTTAAGTTAATTCGCATATCCTGTCCCACTATCCACCGTGAAGGACTGAGCATAAAACTCAATGCAGGGAGATTATAAACAACTTGCTGGGATTTCCCTGAACCTAAGTTTCTTTGATTCTTAGAAGAGCTATAAGCAGAGACTTTCTAAAACTAGAGTCAGTGATCTTATGATTTGGGGCTTTGGGAGATTGCGTGGCATGTGACACACTGGTATGCCATAGTTGGAAAACTATGTAACAGTAATCTGCTTTCAGGATCCTGTTATCATCCCTATGGGTGAAGCTGACACAGAAAAAGTTAAATTCAGAAATAAATCCGGCCATCTAGTTTGAGCTGTGCTGGAAATACAAGAGAGACTTTTTGTTTTCATAGTTAAGAAGTCCTCTAGGTTGAAACATACATTGATGAATTTGACTGAATGTTATTTATTCATTAGTAAGTATATAGTAAATATCTCTTATGTCACATCCTTGGACCTCAGCTGCTTCATCCATAAAATGGGGTTATCCAAGGGCTAAGGACTAACCCAGAAGATACCATGTGGTCCTTCTAAATTAGCTATCAGTTTTTAATTTCAACTGGCTGCATATCCCATGACTTTTTATTTTTGTTTAATTATTTCAGTAAATATTTATTATAGCAAGGTTATGCTCTTAGTTTCCATTTCTGCTTTTTGAAACCCAAGCCTTTTATCTCCATTTTGTCCCAACATCTCTTTCCTATAGAAAGTACATACCGGTAATGGCACATTAAATTTCTGTCACATTGGAATTTTTCAAGTGAGAATTATCTGTCTTATTTATACTGTTGGGAAAGATTTTGTAAAACTGTGGTTTAAAGTGTATGATTTTATCTTTCACAGGTTTCCTTCATGCTCTTCTACACCAACCCAATTAAAACGGATGCTTGGTTATTGTTGTGTGATTGGGAGAAAGTTATCTCATCCCCTCATGAAGTTTCAAGTTTCATCCACTTTGGGTGAACTGTAGAATTAGGAAAAAAAAGATCTCACTTATGTTGAAGTGTCACAAAGCTTGCCTTCTTTCCTTTAGAGTTATTTCTAAAATAGGACTTTAGTTTTACTCTCTCAAGTTCTCTGAATGAAGGAGAGAACAATAGTGTGATGCAATGAAGGGAAATCAGGAGACTGGCCTCTTCCTGAATTCAGGGAATAAAACAAAACAAAACACAACCAAATTGCAATTTCTCATCTGAGAGCTATTATTTTCTAGGGATAAAAATACAAATATGGTACTACTTTGCTCACTGTGGAACTGTGCTTAAGCCCATGGCAGAGCCTTAATCTTGGCTATTGACATACACAAATAGAATACATCATGTGTTTTCCCACCCTGGGGCAGATACTCTGTTCATGACACTTCTCTATTGTCTCTTCTTGGAATGTCACTGAATCCATCAAATGACTAGTACTAAGCTTTCTCAAGGCCAAGACTAGCTCTTTATCTCAGAGATACTTGAGCTCATTTTGAAAATTTCTATATGTTCTGCAAATATCCTTATTTAAAAAACAAACAAAACCTATTCTCCTTAATGCCTCTGTCCATAATCAGCATTGTTCAAAATCCCCTCAAAACCTATTCATCCTGGGGATGCCTGGGTGGCTCAGTGGGTTAAGCCTCTGCCTTTAGCTCAGTTCATGGTCTCAGGGTCCTGGGATCAAGCCCCACATCTGGCTCTCTGCTCAGCAGGGAGCCTGCTTCCCCCTCTCTCTCTGCCTGCCTCTCTGTCTACTTGTGATCTCTCTCTGGTAGATAAATAAAATCTTTAAGAAAAAAAAAAAACCTATTCATCCTGTAAATTTAATTCACTCCATTGAAGGATTTTGATTTTCTTTTGGCCGTCTTTATTCTTCCTGAAACATTAGGAGAGACTAAGGGCCATTATTTCCAAATGACATTTTTGAACTATACAAATACGTATTTCTATTGCTTCTGTTAACAAACACAAAAAATTGTTACATGATTGCAATTGTTCTTTTTATGCGAATTTGAGCACAAACTCATTGGAATGAATTTATCAGCCTCTGAATACCCACTGTGGGCTACAACAGACCACTCCTGTAAATGACATGTTTCAGCCCAATGAGTAAATATATTTCAAAATGAAAAGGGAAGTATTTAACAATTCTTCTTACTTTAATCAGATGTTCTGTAGTTGGTAACTAAATTCATTCATGTCTTAGTATGGAAAAAGATCTTCTAAAATTAGTATAAATATCTTATTACAGAATAAGATGAACAAAGCAAATACTAAAACAGTAATTGGTGTGTTAACCTGAATTTGGTGGGGTAAAACAAGAGGTTAATAGGTGTATGTGCTGGAAAAAAAACCAAAAACTGCTATAACTATAATTGTGCATTAACTTGTTTATATGATAGTAGTTGATATTTAAAAGATTTGAGTCCATTTTAAAAAGCAAGATGTTTACTCTTTTACCCAGCAACAGCCTGGGAAATTTAACTGAAAACAGCTGATGAAGTGATCATGCCAGACCTCAGTATAAATGTCAACAGAGAAAAGAGAACTGTTTGTTGGCATGCTGCTTGTTTGTTTTGTTGAGAGAGAGAAATTTGACTTCAAGAAAGGAAATTGCCTTAAAGGAAGAACCAGGGAAATAGTTTTCCTCCTAAAAGTTTCAGAGGGCTAGCCTGTAAACTCTGATAAGCAAACAAATAAGAAAATAAGTTAATTTGAGATATGGTGTTTTAATACAATAAATAGGAAAATTGAGTGCTAATATCATTGAGATATTAGAACATTAAATTTTTAAGTACCTAGGCTAACATAAAAATCAAAAGCAGAATTTTTGCAATCATGTTCAATGGTACGTCACCCATTTGAGAACCTTTTATGTGCAAGTACCTGTATTAAATTCTATGGAGACAAAGTAAAATGAAGATACACGTAGACTTTAAGAACCCTCTGTAAAGAAAGAGGACATCAAAAAGTTATTACATTTCTATTAAAGTCACTGGAAACTAAAAAAAAAAAAAAAAAACCTACTTTAAGTTCTGAGATGAATGATTTTAGCTGTCCAAGATGACCCATAAATGGGGCACACCACCTGATATTTGATTCAGTTTGGTGGAGGTAATGCTGCCTATTGTCTGAGGCTATGTTATAAGTAGTCTTGCAACTTCTGCTTTGATTTCTTTAAACAATCAGCCTGGGTGAAATTGGCAGCCACATTATAAGTATGACTACCCCAAGGTGCTCACATAAGGAAGCTCAAGTTAACCACGTGGAGAGGACACATAAAGAGAGACCAGTGATAAACATCTTCAAGCCATTGCAACTATCCCAGCCTGACCGCTAGATCTGACAGTGTAGTGGCCACATTGGAAGTTTCAGCACCAGTGGACACCATATAGAGAACCAAGACTCTAGTCAAGCCTTTACAAAAATCTCCAGCTATTTGAGGAAGCAAACATTCTTGTTTTGTCCCTCATTAGTATCAAGAGTATACCAGATTAGTAGAACTGTTAGAGTGTTGGAGATATTTGCCATGAATGTTTTTGGTGAAATCTTGATCACATTAACAAGATAAACTTCAGTTTGCTAAGAATTGGGAAGGATGGGGCGCCTGGGTGGCTCAGTGGGTTAAGCCGCTGCCTTCGGCTCGGGTCATGATCTCAGGGTCCTGGGATCGAGTCCCACATCTGGCTCTCTGCTCAGCAGGGAGCCTGCTTCCCTCTCTCTCTCTGCCTGCCTCTCTGTCTACTTGTGATCTCTGTCTGTCAAATAAATAAATAAAATCTTTAAAAAAAAAAAAAAAAAAGAATTGGGAAGGATGTTGAATTCAGGTTGATTTCATCCAAGTAAGAGTTTTCCTATGTTCTTGATCACTCAATGCATTAATTATTCTAATTTGGTGTGCTAATTTGAAACCATTTGAAAACAGCAGTGTACAACTTGGTTGTGATTTATTAAACATTCAGTTCTCAATACTAATAAGGCTTTTGGAGTATTGAAATTCTTATTAGTGGGCTTGACCTATTTCATACTGTACTTCTCTGGTGTTGATACCCAATTTATACTAACCTCATATATTGAATATGAGAGAACGGCCACCTTTTCTATAAAAAAAAATGAATTAGAATTACTAGTTCTTTGAAAACTTTCATAATTTGTTTTTATTTGGGTGAGTGGATAGTGATTTTAAGATTAAAATTTCATAGGGTTATGGCAACATTTCATGTTTAATTTTTCTAGACAGTTTTATAATTTTCTATTTTTCTGTTATCTCTTTCACCTAAGTATTCAAATATACTAGCATAAAATTTTTTGTTTTTTATTATGGGCTTAGTTCCTCCTGAATTTATAATTATGATCCTCTTTACATACTATTTTAAGGCTTTTTTCCCCTTTTCTATGGATCATCTTCTCAAAGGTTAGTTGATCTAATTATTTCAAATAACAAAGTTTTGGCATTATTGGAAAGATTTTTGTTTTTTACTTGATCTATTTTTGCTTGAACTTTTATCATTTATTGTTCAATTGTATTTGAGTTTATTCTTTTTTCCTGTTTTCTTATTTCCCAAGCTAGAAAATTATCTCATTAATTTTTAATTACTAGAAGAGTCTGGAGGTTTTCCCAAGTGATGGGTCAGGCACGATGCAATGAGCCATGCTAATTGTTCTGGAGTGATGGGACTAGCTATGGAAATTCAGGCAAGGGTTTTAGGTATTGAGGTGATATATATATAGATGTAATTATAAGAAGTGACTGGATACAAGGAGAGGATAATTTGGAAAAGCAAGAAATACATTTGAAAAAGCTGTTTGGTTTATCTATGCTTCAGAAATAGTCTACCAGAAGAGAAACTTAATATAGATGGTAGCGCTAGTGAAGGTGGAGAAAAATAAATGGATTCAAGTTACATTTGTGACATAAAATTGCTGAAATTCTGGATGGATTAGGTCAGTCACTGTTGAGCCATTTCTCAGGTGTGGCATCCCCAGTAACAAGAATAACATGCTTCTATTGTTGTTACGCTACTTGTTGAATAAATGAGTGAAAAGCTGCTGAGTTAGTGATGCCCAATGAGGAACATTCTTCCCCTTCCTTTATATTTTATTCTGCTTAAAGAAGAAAAATGAACCAATGCATAAAAGAGCAGTATTATTTTAGTGAGTGCCTATTCAGTATTATCAATTTTCCAATTATTCTGATTTCGTTATTAGGTTTAACAACAAGATTTGCGTCTTTTGTCTATTAGAAATGTGGAGTTAAACTTTAGGGGTAGTGTATCTCATTGGTATGGATTCATTAAGCCCGAGAATTTTATTCTACAACAAAATATAATGCATATTATTATCTGATACTGAACAATTTTCATGATCAGTAGAATTCTCCATGAACTGTCATAATTCAAAAAATTTAGTTATAGAAATAGCTAGGGGAAATGGAAAATAGGAAAGGTGCCTATTGATTTCCCTAGCTATTTGAAATTTACTTTGTTAAAGTTCTAATTTAATACTTGGTATTATAAAACAGGCTATATATTTTAAAAGCACTTACATCAAACAAGAGGGAAACTACAAAGAGCCATTAGAGCTAAAGAATGGGAATATTTTGCATATGGAGAAGACTAATGTTTTAATGAAGTAGTCCTCTTAATATTTTAAAAGTACATTTTAATCCATCCTCAGATAACTGAAGACATTTTATGTTTATTGAAAAAATAAATCTTAGGTCAGGTTTTTATTTTAGGGATGGCTTGTTTAGCACATTGATAAGGTTACATTAAACTTAGAGGTTTCCAACTCTATAAAGTTGACAGTATAAAATCTGAGCTAGTGGGCACCTGGGTGGCTCAGTGGGGTTAAAGCCTCTGCCTTCAGCTCAGGTCATGATCCCAGGGTCCTGGAATCGAGCCCCACATCGGGCTCTCTGCTCAGCGGGGAGCCTGCTTCCTCCTCTCTCTGCCTGCCTCTCTGCCTGCTTGTGATCTCTGTCTGTCAAATAAAAAAAAAAAAAAAAATCTGAGCTAGAAAGTAATTCCATTCTCATTTTGGTTTCTCTTTGGTAGAAAGACTCTAGATAGGAAATGAATAAAATATTATATAATGTTTGTAGAAAATAATTTATTAATGTGTTAGTAAAACTTGAACTTTTTTTTATTGAGATATAATTGGCATAATATTATGTAAGTTTCAGGTGTACAATGTGTTGATCTGATACATTTATTACAATAGCATTCCCTCCAAAGTATTAGCTGGGACCTCCATCTATAACGTAATTAGGAATTTTTGTGTGTAGCAATTCAGATCTAATTTCACAATTGAAGTTTTGTGTGTAGCAATTCAGATCTAATTTCACAATTGAAGTTCTTAATAGAATGTGGTTGACTATAACCATGCTATGTATTAGAACTCCAAAATGTATTTATTTACTAGTTACAAGTTTGTGTCCTTTCCAATATGAATGCCTTTTATTTTATTTTATTTTTTTGTTTTGCTATAGCTTAGTCTTGCACTACTTTGTTAAGTAAGAATGAGGACCCTTATGTTGTCCTGATCTTGGAGGATAGCTTTCAGCCTTTCATTGTTGACTGTGATGTTAGCTGTGGGTTTGCAATATCAGTCCTTTATTATGTTGGGGGTAATGTTCATTCTGTACTCGACTTTGTTGAGGGTTTTTATGATGAAAAGTTGTGCTTTACCAGATCCTTTTTTTTTTTTTTTTGCATGTATTAGGATGATCGTGTAACTTTTATCTTTTATTCTATTAATGTGGTATTTCACATTCATTGATTCGCATGTTGAACCATATTTACAAACCCACTTTCTTGATCATGGTGTGCAATACTTCTGATGTGTTTTTGAAACCTGTTTGCTAATATTTTGTTGTATATTTTTGCATCTGTATTCATCAGGAATATTGGTCTATAATTTTCTTTCACTGTAGAGTCCTTATCTAGCTTGAATACCAGGGTAATTTTGCTCTCATAAAATGAGTTGGGGAATGTTCTCTTCTCTTAAACTTTTTTGAGAAAAAGATTGAAAAAGATTGGCATTAATTCTTTAAATATTTGGTAGAATTTGTCAGTGAAACCATCTGATCCTAGGCTTTTCTGTGTTGGGCGATTTTTTATAATGATTCAAAATTTGTACTTGTTATTTGTCTGTTCAGATGTACTCTTATAATTCAGTCATGATAGGTATAGGATTATAGAATATCCATTTCTTCTAGGTTTATTTCTTGTTGATGCATAATTATTTAGAGTAGTCTTTTATGATCCTTTGTATTGTTAAAATATCAGTTGTAGTGTCTCCCCTTTCAGTTTGGATTTTATTTACTTGAGTCTTCTTTTTTTTTTAGTCTAGGTAAAGATTTGTCAATTTTATTTATCCTTTCAAAAATCAGCTGATTTTTTTTTCTATTGTTTTCCTGTTCTTTCTGTATTTCCATTCTGAACTTTGTTATTTTCCTCCTTCTGGCAACTTTGAACTTAGGTTGTTCTTCCTTTTCTAGTTCCTTGAGACATAAACTTAGGTTGTTTGAGATCATCTTATTTACTTAATAAATAAGGAACTTATTTCCTTTATTAACATTATTTTGCTTGCTTAATGATTTTGCACTTAAGCTTAATGCTTTGTGATAAATCAATTAAAATTCCTTTCAGTGTTCTCAAAAAAAAAGGGGGGGGCGCCTGGGTGGCTCAGTGAGTTAAAGCCTCTGCCTTCCGCTCAGGTCATGATCTCAGGGTCCTGGGATCGAGGAACTGCTTTTGTACTTTCTCCTAGGTTTTGGTGTTTTAAGATTTTTAAAATTTCTCATTTGTTTTTATCTTTGATCTATTGGTTGCTTAGGTGTATGCAGTTTAGTTTCCATATGCTAGTAAATTTTCCAGCTTTCTTCTTGGTGACTGCTAGTTCCATAATGTATTCAGAAAAGATTCTTAGTATGACTTGTCTTCTTGAATTTGTTAAGAATTGCTCTGTGGCCTGACATGTGATCTAGGGAATGTTGACTTTTTCTCTAATAAGTGTTTATGAGGGTTTAAATGTATCTTTCTAGTCATGGCTTTATTTGTGCCCTGCATGTTTTGATACATTGCATTTTTATTATCATTTAGTGCAAAATATTAAGTTTCCTTGTTATTTTTATGTTCTTAAGCTATTTAAAAACATGCTTCATTTTCAAATATTTGACTGTGATCTAGGTATTTGTTAATGTCTTCAAGCTTATTTCTCTTCCCCATTTTATGTATTTTAAGTCCTTTGAAATATAAGACATTTTTGTTTAATATTTGAATGTTTCCCACCTCCCCTAATCCTTTCTGAATTCCTATATTTAAATCTTAAATTTATATTTAAGTTTGTTAAAAATTAATTAAGTTAATAAAAAATGAAGTAAGTTAATAAAAATTAAATCATATTTAAATTTATATTTAAAAACATAAACATTTCTGAATTCCTATATTTAAAATATTTCTAATGTATAGCATATAATTTATTTTAATCCAATGCAGTATTTGCATATAATTGTAATATTTAATCTGTTCACATATAATTTCTGCTATTTTTCCGTTGAAATCTGCCATTTCCCTATTTTTCTATAGTCTTTTAGTTTTCTGACTTTAGAATTAAATTAAATATATTTAATTACACTATTGTCTATTAACTTGTTACTCATTTTTTGTTTATTGTCACAATAGAGATCACAAAATAAATGCTAATTTCTTAGTGTTTAATATACCACTTCCATACCAAAGCAACTACCTTAGAGCACTTAATTCCAATAACTTCCCTTCCAACTTTTGGGTTATTATAACACATTGTTATCTTACTTGTTTTTATCAGCAATATTTATTCAAATTTACCCACATATATTTTCTTTCTGTTACCTCTTTCGTTGTGCACCTAAATGGTACATGTGTTGTGGGGTGTGTGTGTGTGTGTGTGTCCTATATCTATTCTTGGCTCTTTTCCTCTTTCACTCTGTTCCTTTTTCTTTTATTCCTTTTTTTTTTAATTAGAACCCCTTTTAGTATATTTTTGTGTGTCCATCTTTTGTTAAATTCTCATTTTTCAAAACATATCACTTTGATATGATATTTTACTGCATATAGAATTCTAAGTTGCCAATTATTTTTTTTTCCAGCAATTTAAAATACTGTTCTATTCTCAACTAGTTTTCTTTGTATTTTGGTTTTGTTTTTTGTTTTTAATCTCCCAGAATTCAGCCATAATTGCTTCTGGCTACCCTTAAGATTTTCTCTTTGATGTTAGCTTCCAATAACTTGATGATGATGTGGGTATATGTGGTTTGTTTGCTTGCTTTTGTATTGGACTTCATGGTCCAATGTTGAATCTGTGGTTGGATATATTAGAAGTTTTTCTGGTTGGGCATATTAGAAATGTATTACCTTCTCAACTATTACTTCTTTGCTTTCTGTTACCTCCTTCCAGGACTGCAATTAAATCTTATATGTGTATTCCCAGTCTTGACCTTCTGTCTCATGATCTTTGCTAATGCTTTTGTTTCTTTATGCTACTTTATAGTTTGTTCTGACCTAACTTCCATGTCACCAGCTTTTTCTTTAGCTTCTATTAAACTCTTATACTGATTTATTAATTTTAGTGATTATTTTTTGGTTAGGAAATAGAAAATTTGATTTCTTTTGTAGGTTCAAGTTTTCTATTGAAATACTCCATCTAATCTCTAAATATTTATTGCTATTAAATTAAAAATCTTCATCTGATATATTTAATAACCCAAATCTCCTATGAGTCTTCCTCTTGTCTTTTTTTTTTTTCTTGATACTTGGCCCCTTCTCATCTTTTTATATTTCTGACTTTAAGAAGGCCAGACATTTTATTTAAAAACATTGTAGAAAATTTGAGGCTTTTGATAATGTTATATTTCCCCAAGAGCATTTATATTTTTTGTATGAGAGTATTTAGGGAAGGAGAAAATCACTTTAATCCAAGTATTCAAATCCAGATTTAATTTTTATGTGAGCTAATATATATCAATATGCTTTTGTTGCTACTACACAGCCCTTTGGAAATCCCATCTGAAAGATTGCTGTTTAGAAAGCTTTTCTTTCTTGTTACATCCAGATATCCAATTTTTATTTGCACAGTCCTATGTGATTATTAAATGTTCTGTTGAATTTCTAAACATCTCAGGAGCCATTTTAGAATCAGTCTTCTGTTAAAATTGAATGTTAATTCCAACTGTTTGCATTTCCCTTCTGTCCAGCTTTCTAATTCCTTCAAAGGTTGTTTTTTATCTTTCATTTATCTTTTCTAGCTATTTTTTGTAGAAGTGTTGTTCTGATAAAAGCTAATTTATTATAGACAGAAATTGCATCTCATGCTCAGTTTCAATTGGATAAAATCAGATTCCAACTTAGCTCACATGTTTTTGTCAGCATAATACTACATAACACTTTTGTTTTCCATGCACAAAGTTCCAATATTCTATCATTGTTAGAAATTATTTTTGTATTGGTACTCTTTCTTTTTAACCACTAACAAGTCTTTTTATGGATAACAATTTCAGGGTCCCAGTGACTTTTAAGATTGAGCTAAGGTATGAGTATGTGTAATATATCCTAAATAGACTGCATGAGGTACTTACTTTTTCTTAGTATAAAACAAGTTCATGAGAATATTTTTAACACAGATATGGTGAATTTTTTTGATTGTATGAATGCTTTGTGTTTCAACAATTTTATTTTTGCCTCTGAAAAGATCTAAATAGCTTTCAAAACTGAAAAGACCTATCGCATATCAGATTCCTCCTTCTGGCCCTAGCCCACATTTCTTTTCTTACTGTTTTTCTACAGAAGCTACTTAATCCTAACAAAGTGATGAAGGTATTTCCCATTGTTGAAATGTACTTTTATTTCCTATGCCCATGCTTTGGCTTATGCCGTTAATTCTTCTTGGAGTATATTCTATTTCCAACATCACTTGAAATCTTATACATTGAATAAGAATCCACTCAAATGGCATAACTCCCATGATGGGTGTTAAAGTCATTTAAGCCAGCTTTGAAAGAAAGAATGGAAATTATCTATAATTCTGTGACATGTGCATATGTTTTTGCCTAGCATGCCTATGTAATATGCATACATTATTTTTTTAAAGATTTTATTTATTTATTTGTCAGAGAGAGAGAGAGAGAGAGCACGAGAGTGAGCACAAGCAGATAGAGTGGCAGGCAGAGGCAGAGGGAGAAGCAGGCTCCCTGCTGAGCAAGGAGCCTGATGTGGGACTCGATCCCAGGACGCTGGGATCATGACCTGAGCCGAAGGCAGCGGCTTAACCCACTGAGCCACCCAGGCGTCCCGTAATATGCATACATTTTATAACATAATGTTTTGCCCCATAGTTACTGTGTATCTTTGTTACTTCACACATTACTATAATCATCTTGATACCGGAGCCTGATGCTAAATACTGTGCAATCCCCAAACTTGAGGGTTTTCATATAGCAGCTATTCATTTAAAGTCATGAGAGTTAGTTAAAAATCAGATGGAGCAAATAGTGGGATTACATTATTTCCATTTTTTATATCTAATAGAATTTTACAGGTTTTTAAAAAATTCTTTGTAAAGATGAAAGAAATAATTGTACAGCATAAAATACCTAAAAGTACTTTAGGCACAGAAATACAAATAGCAGGAATCTTGTACATATTATGAACTCTTGGATTCACAGCATTTTAATGGGAATACTATGATACTAACTCACTAGAACTTTGTTCATAATCAATTTTAAAAGCCATATTCCTTTTTGGGGATTGTTTTTCTTGCTATTTTTCTATTATCCCCACTCAGATCAATTGGTTGAAAAGTTGGAAAGTAAATTCCTCACTAGAGATGCCTAAGCTTTAATAGTATTCCACTGGAAGAACTTGTCTGAAGCTGTAAAATCTGCTTGACATTTTACAAGAATAATAATTTAAAACCTCAAACTGTTATCTCTGAAAATTTACAGTGTGCCTCAGAGGGTAGAAATAAACAAATCTCTACAACATTTGGGCTTGACAATTGTTTATTTTTTAATGACAACCCATTTCTATTTTTAATAGTACTTATTTTTGTAAACAGAAGGATCAAGCCTATCAGGACATGCTCCAAATGCAAAGGATGGGTTCCCAGAATATTGGAAAACAGCATTCATGTTGTGCCCATCATTTATTATTGACATAATGGGTGGCAGAGTCTTGCTAAATGTCACAGATCCCATTTTCTTTTTTTTTTTTTTTTTTCATGTTTCCCCACCTGTCAATACTCATGCAGTCAGCATGGTATTTGTTTAAACATTCTGTGTTCCTTCTACAACTTGTAGTGGAACCAGTTACAGAAATTCATCAGTCAGATTTTAGCTGACAGTTTTCACACTGAAACATGGTGCAGAAGGGAACCCAGCTTGCTCTTCCCCAGGTACATTTTCTCTGTCATGCCAAAAGGAGCATAAAATAATATATGATTGTCAGTTAGGGAAGCAAATAGAATTCAGAGATACCCAAGGGGAGGAAAATGTTGACTGTGCAAGTAAGACTATTTTTATACTTACATTTTTAACTATCCACATTCATTAATGAAGAGAAGGAGAGCAGCTTGGGGAGTCATTGGAATAACAAAATGCAGATTTACCCACTGCATAAATAGAGTGGTTTATTAAAAACTGAGACGCTATACTATAAGTAGCTTTAGGTAGGCTAGCAAAGAAATCTTTTCAAGGTGATATGAAAAGTCATGAGAAAATTCTTCTTTAAGATAATTAAGCCCTTCATGTTGAAAATAATGGCCAATATGTTTGATGTTGTCTACACATACATAGTTGAAAATGACGTTGTCTTTCTCTCTGTTTTTTTTTATATAAAATCCATATTTCATTTTCAAATACAAATCCATGAATAATAGCATTGAAATAAAATGTCACTTATTTCCTCTTCTTTCCTAGAATTAAGTTCACAGTAATAACTTGTCATTTCAATTAATACAAGGCATCTATTTAAGGTATATGATTTAATGAGTTTTGAGAATTGGGGAAGAGCTGAAGCCACAGTCACAATGAGGACAAAAAACATTTTTCAGCCCAAATAGTGTCTCTTTGTCCCTTAGCAGCCCATTCTCTATTTTGCCCCAGGCAACCAGTCATCTGCTTTATGTCTGTAGATTAACTTGTATATTCTAGAATTTTGTAGAAAAGGGATAATACAGTATGTGGTTTTTTTTTCCACCTGGCTTCTTTTAAGCTAATAAACATAACTAGAGATTCATCCATTTGCTTATGCACATCAGTCATTCCTTGCTTTTGTTTGCTGATTATCATTCCATCGTATTTTTGTTTTCTTCATCCAACTGCCTGCTAATAGATGCTTGAATGATTTCTAATTTTTAATACTGTAAATATTATTGATACTAAGATCTGTGCATGAGTTTCTGTGTGTGTACACACACACACACACATATATATATATGCTTTTATATCCTTTGAATAATATATACAGGTGTAGAAGGCCTGAGTTACATACTATGTGTATATTTTTTATCAAATTGCCAAAGAGTTTTCCAAAGGGTTGCGCCATTTTATATTTCTTCCAGGAATGTATAAGAATTCCATTTTCTTGGGGCACCTGGGTGGCTCAGTGGGTTAAGCCTCTGCCTCCAGCTCAGGTCATGATCTCAGAGTCCTGGGATCAAGCCCTGCATTGGGTTCTCTGCTCAGCAGGGAGCCTGCTTTGTCCCCTCTCTCTCTGTCTGCCTCTCTGCCTACTTGTGATGTCTGTGTGTCAAATAAATAAATAAAATCTTTAAAAAAAAAAAAAAGAATTCCATTTTCTTTACATCTTGGCCAGAATTTAATAGTATGAATGCTTTTTTAAATTTAGCTACTCCAGGGAATAGTGTTCTTGTTTGCTTAATATGCATTTCCCTAATAACTAATGATGGTGGGCATCTTGTTCAGTACTTGCCATCTTCAGATTTCCTTTTCTGAATTGCTGTTGAAATATTTTCCCCATTTTTATTGGGTTATTTGTCTTCTTATTAAATGCTGAAAGTTCTTGATATATTCTGGAGGCAAGCTCATTTTCAAACATATGCATTGGGCTTTCCTTCTCGTCTGGTTATAAAATAATTTTTTTAAACTTTCACTTAATTGACGTTACCTTGCTTGAGAGAATGGGGTTTAAAGATGTCTGGAAGTCTCTGAAAATCATAGGATTACGTGGAAAGTGACACATAACAGAGGCACAGATTTGGACTTAATTTAGTAAAGCCTTCCCTTTTCTTGTTGCCTAAGTTATTTCCTGATAGTATATGATTTCTGAAGAGAGCTTATTATTTACCTCCAGTCCCAATACTGGTATAAAACTCTCTCTATAGATTGGGCTACTTTGCTTGTCCTATTTCTTAAAGTATTCTTTCTGTTGTATTGTCTACCCGAGCTGAAACCATAACCTCTAACACCAAATGCTCAGAGATTTTGGGGGAAACAAGTGGATAATGCATCTCTCATTTTTAAAAATTCTTCAAATTAGTTTCAGTGGTAGAATTTAGTGATCCACAAGCTGCATATAATACCCAGTATTCGTTACATCACAAGCCCTCCTTAATGCCTGTCGCCGTTACTCCAGCACCTCAGCCCTCCAGCAGCCCTCAGTTTGTTTCCTAGAGTTCAGTGTCTCTTGTGGGTTGCTTCCCTCCATGTTTTTATCTTATTTTAGTTTTCCTTCCCTTCCCCCATGTGCATTTTTTTGTTTCTTAAATTCCACATATGAGTGAAATCCTATGGTACTTGTCTTTCTCTGACGGACCTAATTCACTTTGCATAATACACTCTAGTTCCATCCACATTGTTGGAAATGACAAGATTTCCTTCTTTTTGATGACTGAGTAATAAAAAAACAATGCTTCTTCCATGTAGACTAGTACTTCAGCACCAGAGATTGCCACATGATCTGAACTTATGTGTTAAGGAAGGCACGGCCAGGGCTTCCCCCTTGCGAGGGGACTTTGTGTCATTTGGGTTGAAACTCAGGATCTCCTTAAGAATCTTAGTCCAGGATTCTTTAGACTGTATTCGTTCTTCTAAGAGAGGAGGGTTTTGTATGGGTGAATAGGTCTTTTACAGGGTTGATTGCATGTGTGACAGCATCCGTCTGTAGAGGATGGGTCTCTTGATCATCATTTTTTTATGTAAGAGGCATGGATTTCCTAAGAATGTGTTTCTGAGAATACACAATTTGGAGTCTTAATCAATATTAACTGTGTCTGTGTGTGACTGCTGTGGCACACAGTGGAAGGATGATAACAATGCCGGCCTGGTCAGTTTTTTGAGTACATCACTCTGCCTGCTACACAAAATGTTCACATGTTTCTGGACAGCTAATTGTCAGTCTCAGCCTAAGCTAGTTTTCATTGA
This sequence comes from Enhydra lutris kenyoni, assembly GCF_002288905.1. NCBI lineage: Eukaryota > Metazoa > Chordata > Mammalia > Carnivora > Mustelidae > Enhydra > Enhydra lutris. The sequence goes on along the minus strand of NW_019154134.1, from coordinate 13,763,996 downwards.
AAGGGAATAGGGGCCAAGTGTATTAAATCCTTCCAAATATGTTTCAAATGTTAAAACGGAAAACCACTACTTAAAATTTTATTGTCGCTGAGTGTAAAGAAACACACCACAAATACTATGTTGATTTCACATCATTTTTAAAAAAGATTTTATTTATTTATTTATTTGACAGAATGAGAGAGATCACAAGTAGGCAGAGAGACAGGCAGACAGAGAGGGGGAAGCAGGCTCCCTGCTGAGCAGAGAGCCCCATGTGATGTAGGGCGGGGCTCGATCCCAGGACCCTGAGATCATGACCTGAGCTGAAGGCAGAGGCTTCTCTGAGATCATGATGTGAGCCACCCAGGTGCCTGATTTCACATCATTTTTAAGCTAATGGAAATTCTATATGTGATTAATAACATAATTTCCAAATTATGACATTTGATTAAATTCCTAATGAAGGGTTTAGGGGCTGAGAAAACAAATAAAAATACAGATCTTATAGTACTTTCCTTGGTCACAAAAAAATGATGAGACCCTCCTCTCTTGGTTATGCTTCTCATGAGTAATAAGTCTTTTCTTCCTTGATAAAGATCAGTGTAATAATCCAGACTTGCAGTCATGTGCTGCACCATCTCTGTTTTTGATTTTTATCTTTAAAAGTGAAAAAAGACAAGTTGTTTTTCAGATGGCAGTGCTCCACAAATGCCACAGTGTAGCTGAGTTTAAATAGAAATACATAACAGATTCTTTTTTAGGTGTTATTCTAACTAAGCCAGGTATTTCATACACCCATAGTTGCAATATATTCTAAAGCAGTAATATTTAAAGTGATTCAAAGCCATGTAAATGCTTCACTGCTAACTTGTCTCTTTAAAGTGTCCAATTTTCTGAATGTCTCATATTATCTGTTCTGCAGTGCTGTAGAGAAAACATCTTGCAAAACACTTATTTCCTACATATTCCATCTTTGTCTTGAATACTGAGCTTAGAGGGAAACAAGGCTCCTGGAATGATCTGTTCCTTGCCCTTTCCCTTCTAAAGCCCCACAGAACCAACTGTAGACCCAGGGAGCTTCACTGGTAGTCACACCAACATCAAATGAAGAAATAATGCCAATACACAAAACTTGTCTAAGCAATTGGAAGAGAAAGGAGCCTAATAACAAAGGATAAACAAGAACATTATGAGAAAGTAATATTGCCAATTAGCCATGAGTGTGAATATAGAGGCAAATTCCTCAACAGAATAACAAACATAATCTAGCTATATTAGTTATATCACAACCAACTTGGTTTTATTCCAGAAAGCAAAATTTGTATGTTTGTTTCATATTAGAAAATCAATTACTGTGATTCACTACACTCATAAATTAAAGAACCCATAAAATAAAGAATGGTAATAGACTAGGAAAAGCATTTCACTAAATTCAACATCATTCATTTAAAAAAAAAAAAAAGACCTCTCAGAAACCAGTATTAAATAGTAACTGTAATCATGATAATGAAATCCTCCCTCTTTGTGTTTTGAAAACTTGAGTTTGCTTCTAGGAGGATTCAGTTCCTCCTTATAGAAGCTGGATTTTCATAACTAATCAGGGTGGGAAACAGATTGTAGATGCATGACATTAAAACATCTGAATTTTGGACTACTCCCAGCACTCCCTCCTGCACTGGGGAGCAGGAGCAATGGAACCAAAGCTTATGGCGTTGTTTGTCCTATCTTAGCATGCTTTGGAATGACTGGAAGATCTGTCAAAAAGATAGCTGTGTCCCACTCCCTGAATCTCTGACCTAGTGCATCTAGATGGAGACCTGATAATTTTCATTTCTAGTAAGTTCCCAGGTGATATTGGTGCTGTTTGTTGGGGTACCCAACTTTGAGAACCATTGGCCCAGAACAGTGAGTGTGATGTTTGGGTTGGGGGGGGGCAAGGCAATGACTGTGGTTATTACTTTTATTTGCCACTGCACAGAAGCTACATAGAGCTTTAAAATTCTAGTCTTTATGACACATTTTGGTTTACCCATTTTTTTTTTTTTTATCTCACCTTTCTAGAAAGCAGAGCTTGAGGTAAAGCCTTATTTGCTGAGATTTTACTGAGGAACATTATCCCAGGGAGGGATAGAGAATGATACAGCGCAGGAAGAAGAGGAAACACATGTAGTGTATTATTAAGATTGATATAGAGGGGGGGCGCCTGGGTGGCTCAGTGGGTTGAGCCGCTGCCTTCGGCTCGGGTCATGATCTCAGGGTCCTGGGATCGAGCCCCGCATCGGGCTCTCTGCTCAGCAGGGAGCCTGCTTCCTCCTCTCTCTCTGCCTGCCTCTCTGCCTGCTTGTGATCTCTCTGTCAAATAAATAAATTAAAAAAAAAAAAAGATTGATATAGTGGGCAACTGGCTGCTTAATCCTATGGGGATGTTTCTAGTCTACTTCAGGGCTCTCTTTGAAGGGGAAAAGGTAGAGAAAATGGATCTACCAGTGCCTATATCCCACTGCGAGTGAACTTATTTAAATGCATTGATTTCACAAGTATGCCCTGTAATTTCTCAGTAAATTGTGTCCTCCCTGAAGCCCTGGGATGATAGGTGAGAAGTGCATGATAGACATTCAAGGAGAGACTACAGGCTTATGTATCCCTGATGACCGATGGAATCACACAACAGTGAGACCCAGATAATTCAAAATGAGCAGAAGAAATAGGCATCTTGTATACATCACTTAGATTTGTATTATCCCTGTTTTCCCATTGTAGGTTACAACCACTGTATGATATGATACGTGGCTTCCATTTTGTCCAAACAAGATGCCTTCATTTTTCATATAAGGAGGGAGGTGAATGTTATCTTTAAGATGATGGCCAAGTTCAATCTTTGAAAAAAAATGTTTAATTAAATCACCTGTATGCAATCTCAAATTTGCTAGTTTCTCTTTTAGTACATATCTTTTTGGTTTAAGGTAGAGTAAGCATTGGGACTTCTTGGGAACCACAATCAGGTTGGTGTGTTCCTAGTCAGTTTCTTCTAAAATTTCCTTCTACCTGTGCCTTCTGACATTTCTTTTTCTTTTTTTTTTTAATTTTTATTTATGTATTTAGGAGAGAGAGAAAAAGAGAACATGAACAGGGAGGAGAGGCAGAGGGAGAAGCAGCTCCCTGTCAATCAAGGATCTCAATGTGAGTTTTGATCCCAGGACCCTGAAATCATGACCTGAGCCGAAGGTAGATGACTAACCAACTGAGCCACCCAGGTGCCCTCTGACATTTCCTAATAGCATTCCTCACTAATTATAATATTTCTACTTCATTTACTGAAAATCATTATCATATACAAAACTCAAGAAATGATTTGAGGAAACTATTGAAACTGGTCTCTTGTGTGCCCACCAGGACATTAAATCTAATATCATTGGTAATTAACCCGTATCAATAATTATCATCAACCGTGCATTGTATTTTACTACTCAGTACCACACCATCACAATCAATTTCTATACATGTTCTCCTAGGCCCTGATGACATATTAGCTAAGTCTTCATTGCTATACCTGTAACAGTTCTACCTCCCAGTAATTCTTCTTTTAAACTTACCTATGTGCAGGGTCAGTGTGAGTGGCTCCTGGCACAGCAAATGTACCCCTCCAATTCCCAGTAGGTCATCTGCATGTATCATTAGACCACATCAGACCAGAGTTTTTCCAAATCCTGGGTTACTATGTGCACTTTTTTGAGTAGCAGCTCTTTTAGTGCCTACTGAATATCTTCCATTAGCTTCTACAAGTTGTAGGTCAGCCTGGTATCAATTGCAGAAGCAACAACCATACAGGAAGCATTTAACCAACTCCACAAATTACATAAAGTCAAACCTCTATTTTAAATCCATATTCTTTATCATTCCTACTAATTCTGTTTCTCTGATCAACCACCAAGTGATAAAAAATTTAGTGCTGGAGATGGTTCCTGAGGTAAAAACTTGTTTCTTTTTTTTTTTTTTTAAAGATTTTATTTATTTATTTGACAGAGATCACAAGTAGGCAGAGAGGCAGGCAGAGAGAGAGAAAGGGGAAGCAGGCTCCCTGCTGAGCAGAGAGCTCTATGTGGGGCTCGATCCCAGGACCCTGAGATCATGACCTGAGCCGAAGGCAGAATCATAACCCACTGAGTTACCCAGGTCCCCCTGAGGTGGAAATTTCTTAAAGATGAACCTCTGAATTGATGATAGCTTCTTTGGGGTTGATTCTCTACTCTCATTAGACTTGCAGGCATTAATGAACCCATTTCCAGTGTAAAGGGAGCATTGATAATCTATGACATATAATGGCAGACAGCTGCTTTAATTATCATCAGTAGAAACCTGTACAGTGTAGGAGGAAGGCTTTGGGTGGCCAAATACTTACATAGAATACTTCAATGAAAAGAAGCAGTATGATGGAATTGATCATTGTTTTTGAAGTATGCTGCAGAATTGGCAGATAATGATGAGCTCAGGGCTTTAAATTTCCAGCCCAAGTCCCATACAAGGGAATTTGTATAATTTAACCTATTTTTCCTTTTTTCTCCTGTTCCCTTATCATTTAATATAAGATGTATTTAGAGTATGTAAGTTACATCTCAATGTTAACATTATAGGCAATCAAAAGGAGAACATGACTCCATTAGGAAAGCAATAAATCTCACTCAAAGATAGAAAAAAAGAGTTTGTTTCATTTTTTTGAGGAAGTTAACTTATTTGTGGTTAGATAAGGATAGCGGTGATTGGTAAAAACATGCTTTTGCTTTTTCCTTTATTTGAAAACTGCAGTAAAAAAAAGGTGTATTTTCCCTGTCACCTATCAATTATTTATTTTTTTCAGACTTTGTTTTTGTTTTGATGATTTTTTTTAATGATTTTGTTATTTTTAGTTTTACTGGATTGTTGGGAGAATGTTTTCATATCTGTTTTAGGGATTTACTGATACTTTTTTTGTGACCTAATATATGATCCTTTTTTATGCCCTTTCCATGTTTACTTGGGAAGGTTACTCTCTGTCATGAAAGTATGGAGTTCAATATATATCAATAAAATCAACTTTACTATGTAATTTAGGTGATATAAATCCTTAACTTGGTTTTTGTCCACTTGATTATTGTGGTAAATAGAAAAAGAAGGGTCATAGTATTTTTCAGATTTTGCCATTAGTGAGTTCTCTTACTCTGCTCCTTTAATTTCCACTCATCTTCTGACTCGCTTTGACTGATAGAATGTGGCAGAAATGATGTTATGAGACTTCCAACCTGAGACTATCTTAAAACCTCCAGTCCCAGCCAAGGTACCATCTGGGTAGTGCCAAGTAGAATAATCATCTAATTAATGTACACAACCTGAAAAATAACAAATTCTTGTTATGGAGTTACTAAGCTTTGAGGTATTCTGTTATGCAATAATCTGCAACAGATGTATTCTATTTGTTTTGATAATGATGTATTAAAATCTCCTTTTAGTATATTCTTCTATACTCTGTTGTAATTTCTCATTTATAAGGTTGGCTGCTATGTTGATAATTGCATAGATATTGGTAACTATTATATCTTCGTTGTAAATTATTGCTTTAGCAACATAAATTGTCCTTTTTGTAAGAATTAATGCTTTTTGGAATGTTTGGCATCTTATATATAACATCGAGCTAATTTTGTAAAGTAAAATGAAAATATTTTTAATATATAATTTATCCTATTTGTAATTTTTGAAATGTCTAGCACAATTTTATTATATTTTATCAAATAATGTATAGTGTTTGAATTCCTGTGTCTTTATGTGGGATTTTTTTCTTTGCTCTCTTCTATATAAATCCTTTCTGTATTTAAGACGTTTGCATTTTTAATTCCCTTAGTCCACTCTTTTTTTTTTTTTTTTTTTAAAGATTTATTTATTTGGCAGAGAGAGAGAGATCACAAGCAGGCAGAGCAGCAGGCAGAGAGAGAGGAGGAAGCAGCCTCCCTGCTGAGCAGAGAGCCCGACGCGGGGCTCGATCCCAGGACCCTGGGATCATGACCTGGGCTGAAGGCAGAGGCTTAACCCACTGAGCCACCCAGGCGCCCCGCCTTAGTCCACTCTTTCCTTATTTAGCCTTTAGTTCTCTTGTTGGTGAATTGTCATAAAGGATGAGCTGTTTCCTACTTTCCTTTCTTTTTCTCTTCTCACATTTTAAAAATTGTGTCAGTTTTACTTGACCAGAATGCAGTTGGGCACATTTTTTTAAAAGTTACTCTTCTACTCTTTTATTCCCTTTATTTTAATCTTAGATCCATGATTAAACACAGACAATGCTTTCTATAAGTCTTGTTGCCCGAGTGACTGTGTCATCTTTTGGTTAAATCAAACTTATTCTTTTTTTTTTTTTTTTAAGATTTTATTTATTTATTTATTTGACAGACAGAGATCACAAGTAGGCAGAGAGGCAGGAAGAGAGAGAGAGAGGGGAAAGCAGACTCCCTGCTGAGCAGAGAGCCCCATGTGGGCTTGATCCCAGCACCATGAGCTGAAGGCAGAGGCTTTAACCCATAAGCCACCCAGGTGCCCCAAATCAAACTTATCATACAGATACTTCAAGAAGGACTTGTGAGAATAGCATTTCTTGAATTCTTCTTAAAAAAACATATTTATAGACTTCATTTTTAAGGACAGTTGAGATGGATATAAAATCATTGGTTCACAATTTATATCTTGGAATATTTAGGTAATGTTCCATTGTTGACTTGCTGTATAAACTGCTTTCAGAAACACGATGTCAACTTAATTCTCCTACCCTTCTAAGACATTTTGCAGACCTGCTGGAAGCTCTCAGGTTTTTTTCCCTTTGTCTTTAAAAAATGTGCATAGAGCACAAATCTGTCTAGGATATATCTTGAAGTTGAGAATTCCTGTTCAAGTTTTCTAGGCATTTGATGGACACTCGAAATTTGCAGAGAAATAGTTTTTTATTTAAACAAGGTTTCACTAAACTGTAGTTTTAAATAGTTCTTGTTTTATTTTTCTTCTTCAGAGACTCCGGGTATGTATATGTTGGATTTTGGAGGGCCCTGTGCTTCATTTGGATCACTTTGTCTATGATTGCTTTCATTACTGTCTTTATCTCATTTTCATCAAAACACATTGTAAAATTTTTAATTATTGGATACTCTAGAAATTTATTTCTGCTTTTGGAGTGAATTTTTTCTTCTTAAATATTTTTCTGAGCTTAATTAACATTCATTTCATTTTTTCCAAATTTTTTGGTCCATTTTGGTTGTAGTTTTTGAGTTTCAAATCCAAGTCTTTTCCTCTTATATTCCTAAATGCTCTTTGTGTGTGTGTATGTGTATATACATATATACACACACATAAATATGTAAGGTGAAAGAGACTTTCTACTGTGTACAGATTTTTGTCCTCTATTTAAATTTAGTTTTTGCATTACCCAAATACATCATTTAAAAATATAATATGGAATTGCTTTCACACATCTCTATATTTGATATGTACTAACATCAAGGGGAAATATTTTTGTTGTAATCAACAAAATAAAAATAGCTAAATTATCCAAATGCTTTTTTAATCTTTTGCATTATGTTCATTATAGTATCAGTGGCTCTGGATGTCACTTATATTAAAAAAAAAATCTTTCCCTAAAATTTTATTATGAAAATTTTCAGTTACTCAGAAGAGATGGAAGGATTTTATGGTGAATGTCCAAACAAATACCACCTCATTCTGGAAAAAAAAAAAAAAAAAAAAAAACTAGTAGACTTTATTTATCACATATTTATCAAGCTATCAATTTTACTCATATAGCAATGTATCTTATTGAAAACATGAAATGTCCTTTAATTTCCATTTATTTGTTGATACTTGTTTTTTGTTTTTGTTTTTGAGCCATAAGTTCTTTGAGAGCAGTAACTGGTAACCAAAATATACAAATAACTAATAAACCCTAGCGATTAAAAAAACAATTCAATTTAAAAATGGACCAAAGATCTTTAAAGACACCTTATCAAAGAAGATCTACAGATGGCAAATAAGCACATACAAAGATTCTCCACACACATTATCCGAGAAGTATAAACAAAAACAGGAGGTACCATCACATACCTGTTAGAATGGCCAAAATCTAAAACACTGACACCAAATTGTTGTCGGCACCAGTTAGGAGGATATGGAGCAACAATAACTTCGATTAATTGCTGGTGAAAATACTTTGGGAAGACAGTGTGGTGATCTACAAAACCAAACATACCATACATCCAGCAAGTGTGCTTCTTGGTATTTACCCTAAGGAGTTGAAAGTGTATGTTTACACAAAAACCAACACATGGATGTTCTTACAGTTTTACTTAGAATTGCTAAAACTTCAGAAACCAAGTTGTCCTTTGGTAGGTGAATAGTTAAATAACCTGTGATAGAGACAGTCCCTGGCGAGACAAGGGAATTATTGTTCAGCACTAAAAAGAATGAGCTACTAGGCCATGAAGAGAGACAGGGGAACCTTTAGTGCATGTTACGAAGCGGAAGACACCAAGCTGAGAAGGTTGCATACAGTATGCTTTAAACTATAAGACATCCTGAGAAAGCAAAACCATGGAGACTGTAAAAAGATCCACAGTTTCCCCAGTAAGAGGGGAGGGAGGGATGAATAGGCAGAGCACAGAGGTTATTTAGAAAATTGAAACTAATCTGTATGATACATGTCATTAATACATTTGTTGAAACTCAAGGCAAATATGTCACCAAGGCTAAACCCTTAGGTAAGCTGTGAACTTAGGGTGACTGTGATGTGTCAGCATGGATTCATTGATAAAAAAATGTACTAGACTGATGTTGGGGTTGAGATTAGGAGAGGATAGGCATGCTGGGGGGGGGGGCAGGATATACGTGGGAATTCTTTGTACCTTGTGCTCAATTTGGCTGTGAAACTAAAACTGCTCTGAAACAGAAAGTCTTGGGTGCCGGGATGGCTTAATCAGTTGGGTGTCTGCCTTCAGTTCAAGTCATAATCCTGGGGTCCAGGGATTGAACCCCACATTAGACTCTCCACTCAGCCAGGAGTCCACTTCTCCATCTGTCCTTCCCCACTCCTTGTGCTCTCTCTCTCTCTCTCAAATAAACAAACAAAATCTTAAAAAAAAACTTTGCTGTTGCATTTAGGCTTTCCTTGCTTTCCTTTGTCCAACTCCTTTAGGTGTATTTGAAACTTAATTATTGTTTCTTGAAGAAGGCTTGTATTGCTGTATCCTTCCCTCTTAGTATTCCCCGTGCTGCATCCCAGCGATTTTAAAGTGTGTTTTCATTTTCATTTGCTTTCAAATATTTATAAAAATTTTTGAATTTCCTTGCTGACCCATTTATCCTTAGTAGCTACTTGTGATTTCTGTCAAATAAATAAATAAAATATTAAAAAAAAAAAAAGAAACCTTGATTCTTCAGGATCTTCACCTGTATTAAAAAAAAAAAAAAAAAAAAAGAAGGAAACTCATGCCATTTGCAAAGACTTGGATAGAACTAGAGGGTATTATACTAAGCAAAATAAGTCAGTCAGAGAAAGTCAAATATCATATGATTTCACTCTCATGTGGAATTTAAGGAAAAAAATGAACATAGGGGAAGGGAAAGAAGAATAAAATTAGATGAAAACAGAGGGAGGCAAACCATAAAAGACCTTTAACTCTAGGGAACAAACTGAGGATTGCTAGAAGGGAGGTGGATGGGGGTTTGGGGTAACTGGGTGATGGACATTAAGGAGGGCACTTGATGTAAAGAGCACTGGGTGTTATATACAACAAATGAATCAGTAAATTCTACCCCTGAAACTAATACTATAGTATATGTTAACTAAATTGAATTTACATAAACATTTTTAAAAAGTCAGAAATGCATAGCTTCTTGTATATAGTAGTTAGTAAATAATATCAGCTCTTCATCTTATTGATAGAATTTATAATTTTAACCCTTTTTGCTAAAGTTAAGTTTATGGTTATAATAAAGTGAGGTATCAATTTAGAGAAAAATTTCAGTGCATTCTACTGAATAGAAATGTATGTTCAGGCAACAGAAATTGAGATAAAGATTTTAGTTGTATACCATCTTTTTCTACATATTCCTCAATAACCCCCCTTTCTTGCTTCATTTCTCCATGCGTGCATCTGCCCTGCTGAATGATGAGGGTTCTAATAATTCATAGACTTATTAAGTAGGAAATATTTGAACACTTAAAGTTGGTGTCTTTTGTTTGTACTGTTAGATCCTTTCAGCATCCTACTAATAAGCAGTAACTTTCCTCTTTTTTCCCCTACATAAACTATGTCCTGTACTGTAGGTGCTAATATTTGCCATGGTAATCATAGAAAATACCATTGACTTGCAAGTCTCAAGCTATAAGATATGGGGACACCTGGATGGCTTAATTGGTGAAGCATTTGCCCTAGGCTTGGGTCATGATCCCACAGTCCTGGGATCAAGTTCCACATCAGTCTCCTTGCTCTGTGGGGTGCCTGCTTCTCCCTCAGCCTGCCTTTACCCCTGCTTGTGCCCTTTCTCTCTCTCTCTCTCTGACAAATAAATAAAATCTTTTAAAAAACCCTACAAGATATAAAGCACACACTGGAGTATTAGCAACATAATAATCCTTTCATCAAATGGAAATTTTACTTCAAAAGGATTAAGTAGGCAGAAAACTTTGGGTCAGATTTCCATGTTGTTGGAACATCACAAGTCAACACAAAGTTGGTAATACAAATAGAAGACTGAAACAGTAACAGGTCTCAGTATAAACAGAATACATATGTAAACTAATTCCGAAGCTGGTATCTCCCTTACTTAAATTAACTGGGCTATTTGATGTGAATGAGGATGTTAGTAATAGTGTAGTTTTCAAGCCAGAAGAGGAACAACATTCAGACTGACAGCTCTCAAAAGGACCCTAAAACTAATGGGTTGCCTCTCAGCACCTTTATAAACCTTTGCAAACTTCTCCCAGAGTGGATGTTAAAGGTACAAAGAGCAGATTAAGTGAATGGGAAAATAAAGTAAGATAAATAGTGTAATGTTGAATCAATACACCATTTCAGGGAGTAACTTTCCAAATGGTACAGTCAGCCATGTTGATAAATGGCATTTTATGTGATAGTTCTATGTTGCACGAAAAGTAACATTCAAGCACTAGATGGAATGGGACTTGATAAAGGTTGATTTTCTATTCCTGGAAAATTAAAAAAAAATATTTTGGTTACCTTCAGAAAAGTTCATGAAGACAAAATTATCAGAGATGATTTGAAATTATTATATTTGGTGTAATAAAGAGCCAAAACGACTTCATTTGAGTTCCTACACACCTGGTGTATTCCTATTACAGTGCTTACCTTCTATCCTGGATAACTTTTTATGCATATGTCTTATTATTCTTTAAATTTCTGACACTAGGTTTTCTTTCTGATAAGCCTTTTAATCTCCTCTTCCAGCACAATGAGCACATACTAAATTAATGCACAAATGAAAGGGAGTACAGCTGAATTAATAAATACTTGCCCACCTTCCTAGCTTTTTTCAGTTTCTATCTCTAATGTCAAGTCTAGTTTCTTCCTGCTTTCCTCATTTCACATTTGCATTTCAAAACAGCATAAATCTAATACCCATGTTATTTCACTCCTTCTGTTTACCCTAAAGCGGGTGATATTTCTATCTTCTCTGGATAATTATTTCTTTGGAGAGGAGAAAAGAAAAACGTTGCACAGATTTTGCTCATGTATCATTACATCTGAAAAGAGTACCTCTAAAATTTGAAAGTTCTTTTACTTGAGCAGTTTGTAGCCCAAACATATATTGTACTATAAAGGAAAGGGAGGAAATTCCCACCAATAAAACTGTCTGCCTAAGTAATTTAAGATGGAAGTAGGGCGTAAATTACATCTCTACAAGAGAATAGAAAAGTGGGTCTCTGCTGCCACTTGGGAGAATAAATTCTAAGTAGCACATGAAATGGAACAACTTAATTTTGTACATTACAGTGCTTGGCAATTGAATGGATGGGTACTCTTTCAGCTCCTACCAAATGCTACTGACCTGAATCCAAGTCTTGTTGGAAGATAAGGGCAATGAGGGTCAATTCAATTTGATCTTTTAATTCCTGCATTAAGTAAAGGCTCTCTTGGACAGATAAGATGAAGTTCTCTGTTACATGTGCTTCTGAGCACAATTCCAAGAATAGTTTTTCTACTTAGCACAGAACCCAGGACTCTGATTCAGTGGCAGATAATAGAGGAAGGAGAATTGGTCTTTCCACCATTTTTTCCCCAAAGGACTACAAGTTGTTACAACTTCTTTAACTTTCTATTTAAGTGATTCCCCTTTCCCTCCCTTCCCCTGGATTCTGGGAATAAGTTGTTTGACAGTCTTAAATTACAACATATGAAAGGTCTTCTGTTTTTTTTTGTATCTGTCTTCTGAGGTTTGAAAAGTTAGGAACCACTGAGATTGATGTTGTTATTTTTAACACCAGATCTGAGTTTCAGGAATGGAAAGTACAGAAATGTGGTACAGATCTGAAGGTGAAACCACAGGGGTGTGAAAGAAAGGCAAGTTAAGAGGCTTTCTGTAGGGCACCTGGGTGGCTCAGTGGGTTGGGCCTCTGCCTTCAGCTCCGGTCATGATCTCAGGGTCCTGGGATCAAGCTCCACATCAGGCTCTCTACTCAGCAGGGAGCCTGCTTCCTCCTCCCTCTCTCTGCCTGCCTCTGCCTACTTGTGATCTGTCTCTCTGTCTTAAATTAAAAAAAAAGAAAAAAAGAGGCTTTCTGCAACAGGATGGGAAAAAGTTGGTAAGGGTCTGATCTAAAGCATATTAGCCAGACAGAAATGTGTGAGTGTAACCTGTTTAGATTGACCAATTTTTTCAAACAATTGGAGATGAAGATAAAAATTAAAGATTGTCTATGATTTTTGTCATAGATAACTAATAATATTAATTTAGAAGGAAAAGGTAGATGAAGAATGGCTGACTTTTTGTAATATCTAAGGAAAAAATGGCATGAGGCAAACTGAGATGGACAGACCCAGGATTCCTTGGAAGGAAGCTATTTTGGTGAAGTTAGAAGTATGAAATCAGAATGGAAGGTAATATTAATCTTCCTTTTAAATGAGAAAGTTTGGTACAGAGTTATTTTTTATCAGAATACCATTAATACATGGGAATGTATTGCTTGGGCTGCTCTAAGACAAGACCATGCACTGCTGGATGGACATTTATTTCTCACAGTGATAAAAGCTGGAACTCTGGCCTAGTTGGATTCTGGGGGGAGCTGTCTTCCTGACTTACAGATGACCACCTTCTCACTTTGTGCTCACATGGCCTTTCCTTAGTAGGTTTGTATGGAGTAAGAGAGAATTCTCTTTTCTTATAGGTCACCAGTCCTATTAAGTTAGAATCCTATCCTTAAGACTTGACTTAACCTTAATTACTCCCTAGGAGCGCTATCTTCAAAAATGGTCACTTTGGGGTTAGGGCTTCGACATGAATTTTGGGGGAACCCAATAGATGAGCACAAGCAAAGCATGGTGGTACTGAATGGAATAAACCTTAAATTAATTTAGGAATACAAAATTTGCAATACGTAGTTTAGTCCTCAAGAATATTGCTATAGTACTGTGTATATAAACTGTATACTGTATTATTATATACAACATAAGTAAACATAAATATATAAGCAAAATAATTATTGATTAGTATAATGTAATATAATATAATATACAATATATAAAAATATATATATATAAGTATAGAAAGAAATCTGTTTCTTGGCAGTATTTCTAATGAAAACTACAGAGCTCTTACAAGTACAAATCATCAGTGACACTTAAATTAGTCATGTGTTTTGACTCTGTAGACATGGTTTTATTCTTTGAAGGGAGTGTAGTATGTCAGAGAAATTGGAATTAGTTATCAACTTTTAGGCAAAAGAAAAAGCGCATCTGTTGGAAACACATCTATATAGAAAGCCAAGGGACAAAGCACTCCTTAAAGCAATGTGACTTGTACAAAGAGTTAGACAATTACACATTGAGTGTTTATACTTTCACATACATTTTTCAAAGTATCTTTGAAGTGCTTCCAACTACTTCTTTGGCATATAACGTAATTGCAAAACAATAACCAGAAATATACATTCTTGAAATAGGCAGTATCCGAAAGGACTTTACTGCTAAAGGTCAAGGAGAAAATTATTTGTGAAAAAAAAAAAAATAAAGATGATTAAATCCTCAAAAAGAAAAAAATATTCTCATGATGGTGGGTCTGTTTTTTTGTTTTGTTCAGCTTCTGATCAAATATCAATGTATAATTAGAATGTTATGTTTGTGGCTCCTTAATATATTCATTTATATTTGCCCTAACTCACTCTAATACATGACCTCATGTTCCCATTTCAGAAAAGCAGTCATTAGACTAGCCCAGGCTTCAGAGTGGCTTTGTAGATAGGTTTCAAAAATCATTAGTCTGTCAACAATTTTGATGGGCCTGTAAAATATTGTGACCCTGCTTATAGTTATCCATGCCACTCCATCTACTGTTTCCTTGGCCCTAGGTTTTCCTCCTGACCCCTCTGCCATTAGGACAAAAGGATGTATGCAAACCTTCACCAAGTAATTGGGCTCAACATTTATGACCCTAAAATAACAGGAACATAAGGGTGAATAATGAGCCCATGGCCATTCATTGAGCAATTAATATTTTACAGTCATTTTGATGCAGCTTTCCTTCTGTGTCCCATACCTAGTGATATTGTTATTCCTAATACTTGCACTTTATTTTTTTAATTGATTATTTTTTAAAATTTAAATTCAATTAATTAACATAGAATGTATTATTTGTTTCAGGGGTGCAGGTCTTTGATTCATCAGTCTTAGATAATACCCAGTGCTCATTACAACACATACCCTCCCCAGTGTCCAACATCCAGTCATCCCACCCCTCCCAACATCATCCCCTCCAGCAACCCTCAGTTTGTTTCCTGAGATTAAGAGTCTCATGGTTTGTCTCCCTCTCTGGTTTCATCTTGTTTCATTTTTCCCTGCTTTCCTGCCAGGATTCTTTGTCCTGTTTCCAAATATCTATTTTAAGTGTAGTGCCCATCACAGTTGCTTAAAGTAAGGTGTAATTGGCATACATCATATTTCAGGTGTGTGACTGATTTCATATTTATATATGTTATGAAATGATCACTACAATAGGTTTAACTTCTGTCACTTTCCATAGTTTGTAGAACATTTTTTCTAGTGATGAGAACTTTTTGCTGTTCTCTTAGCAACTTTCACATATATAATATAATATTACTAATTGGAGTCACCATGCTACATATTATGTCCCTGTGACTTACTTGTTCCGTAACTGAAAGTGTATACCTTTTGACCCCTTCATGCATTTTACCCACACTCACCTCTGTGTCACTTTATTTATGAAGTTGACTTTAGGGGTTTTGTTTTTGTTGTTTTAGACTCTACATAAGAATGGGATCATATGGTATTTGTCTTTCTCTGTCTGACTGACTTCAACTAGCATTTTTGTCCTTAAGATGCATGTATGCTCCCACTAATGCCATGATGTCATTCTTTTCTATGGCTGAAAAACACTCTATTGTGTGTGTGTGTGTGTGTGTGTGTGTATAAACATACATACACATACCACATCTTCTTATTCATTCACCCACCAATGGACACCTAACTTGTTTTCTGTATCTTGGTCATTGTAAATAATGCTGCAATAAGCCTGGTGGTCCATATGCATTTTTGAGTCAATATTTTCATTTTCTTTGGATAAATGTCCAGAAATGGAAATGTTGGATCATGCGGTAGTTTTATTGTTAATTTTCGGAACAATCTCGTACATTCTTGCCAATAGTTACAAAGGTTCCCTTTTTTTTATATCCTTGTTAATGCTTGTTATTTCATCTTTTTGATAATAGCCATTCTAACAGTTGTGAAATGACATTTTGGTATTGATTTGCATTTTCCTGAAGATTAGTGATGATGACTACTTTTTATGTGTCTGTCATTCGTCTATATGTATAGAAAAATGTTCAGATCTTCTGCCCACTTTTTAATTGGATTTTTTTTTGCTCATATATTTTGGATATCAGTCTCTTATAAGATACATGATTTGTAATTATTTTTTCCTATTCAGTAGGTTGCCTTTTCATTTTGTTGATGGTTTCCTATGGTGTGCAGAAGCTATTTAGTGTAATGTAGTCCCACTTACTTATTTTTGCTTCTGTTGCTTTTGTTTTGGTGTCACATACAAAAAAATCACCATCAAGATTTATGTTAAGTGGTTTTTACATGTATACATTAATCTGTGAAAAAAACATGTATTTATGTGTACTATAAATTTATATATTTTCTATATTTATGCAATTTGTTCCTTTTGTTGAGGAGCATCCAGTGGGTGTATGTATGTGTGTGTAAGTTCCAATGTAATACTCACCAGAAGAGATTTAAATGCTACAGCCCACATTCCTGCTTAGAGCACTGAACCTCTTGCTAGTGTCACAGAGTTACTCTATGTACTGACACTGTTGCTCAGGGGTGGTATGTATCTGTTATAAACATTTTGCATGAAGTAAACTGATCCCAAGGCATAGGTCCAAATTACAGGGACTGAGGTCCTCTCTTTTCCCTCTCTGTAAATATTGGAAGATCTACCCAAAGATAGTGCTATATTTATATTATGGGCAAATGAGGGACCAGAGGAAGTGAGTGAAGAGAGAATTCCATGTTCAATCAGAAAAAGAAGAAATTAGCACTTTTTATCATTTGATGAAGGTTTCATAGACAAGTGTTATTGGAGCATCCTACATTTTCTGTACTAGGTAAATCTCAGGAAAAGTTACCAGCCAAAAGATTTAACCTTTATATGGTATCATTTTCAAATTCCTTTGCTGGGGCAATGTTTTTGTTCCTTTGCATTCTCGAATGCAGGTTCATGTTATCAGGGATAGCTGAAGCTGCTTAATGCATAGCAATGGTAGTGAAATTGAAATCTTAAAGTGAAGTTTAATGTTATCTAACACTTCTCTTTTGAAAATTATTGGACTGACACTCTTTGTTATCCTTCTTTTCAAACTTTTGATTTACCATCATCTACCTGGTTTAAAACACTAAAAAAATTACAACAGTGCCATATATCTTTGTTTTTAACTAACTCAGAGATGAGTACAATGAAGCCAACAGATGATGGAAATGAATGTCATGTCAGCATTTGTACTGAATTAGCCATTTATCTTTTGCCATGTTCAACAAGTGTGCTCTATTTTGTGAGTGCTAAAAATAAGAAATGGCTGCCAACTTTCAATAGACTATCTAAAATGGTCTATAAATGAAATTATTGAGACAAATAAAAGAGAATTAAAGGCAAGAATGAGTCTTTTTACACTGGAAGAAGTGTAGGGACAGTCAAGGGATACTTTATAGGGAACAGAATCATCCCAAGCCTTTAACCACAGACAGACCATTCAGTCAGATGGAAGACTAGGTAAACAGATAACATTCCTGGAAAATGTACTGAGTCAAATGTCCTCTAGCTGGGCAGGAACAGTAGAAGAAAACAGTACCCTACGAGCGCCCTCGGCATCTGCTGGGCAGTGCCATTGCGCAGTGCTGTGTAACTCTCAGTGCTCAGAACACCTACCATAATAGGGCAGGTACTCCTTTGACTTAACTCTGGAAATATTTTTAGTTGCAAACGTAAATCATTGCTCCCCATTCCCCTTGTGGATTGTGATAAGCAAAATGTAGTTTAGTGTTCAACTCTACACTGATTTTTACTATGTTGAAATATCCTATAGACATTCTTCTTTCTACCAGAATTAGGTTTCTTTAGAGTGATACTGTCTCAACATTATGGCAGGGTCTTTCAGGATTTATGTCTTTGGTGGGGAAAAAATGAGAACACTTTTCAGATCCAGTGTATTCTTTATGGACTCAAAATTCAAGTCTCATTTTTCAGTTGTTGTTTTTTTTTTTTTTTTAAGAGTAATAATGTGGAAAATAAATGGTCTTGAGTATATGGAAACCACAATTTGTTCTTTATGTTCTCCAGTAGAAAAATAAATTATATCCCATTTATCTACAAAAAAAGAAGAAATAATATGATTGGGAACCATATTAGGGGGGATAGTAGTTCCTCACCAGCATTTAGAGATAGGAGCTACTTCTCAGTGTATGGGATATGGCTCATTTGAGGTGTATTCACTGGCATATGGATTTGCTCAAAGACAGCAAAATTTTTTTCTGCATTTGTGGAATACTGATCTGGTTATTTTTAGATGGGCATGCCCACTAGCAGAAAGAAAGGTTTCTCAACCCTCTCATATTGGCCTTGAAAACTATAGTGAGACACCAAGGAGATAATGACAGCAGGTAAAAGTTACTGAGATTTGGTCTCATTCCTCCATGTAAATCTGAGAAGATAATCCTCTTAGGCAAATGAGGCAGAGTTGGTTGTTTAAAAAAAAAAAAAGTAGTACTAATTATTGCAAAGCTGTTTATTAGTTTTAGCTGAGGAGGTTTAAAAATGTTAATATCTCCCTTTTTTCCTCCCCACTATGTGTCTTCTGTACTTCTTTCAGTCCAAAGGCCATTAGGAAAACCTGGATGAGGAAAGCAGCTTTAGAGGCTGTGGAGACTGGTTACAGGGAAATTAAGACAAAGTGTATATATCAAGGATACCGTAGCTAAGCTCCTCACTGTTAGAGAAAGAAATGACAGATAGGAAATGGGAGAAAGTTAGAATGGACATTGTAAAATTTGATAGAAATTAATAATATGGGTATGAACTCAGGGTTTTATATATCTTTGTAGAGACCTAGATACAGACCTAGGTACAGAAATTAAATACCAAAGTACAAAGTGTGTATTGTCTATTCTATCTTTGGCCACTTGCTGTGATAGGAAAAAGACATGTTGGCTTGAAGAGCTCCTACTGCAAAATCTAGGACAATTTGGGCGTCTAAATAAATGTTGATTGTAATAGGTCGTATTGAATTATATCCCACTGAATAAAAGAGGTTGCTGGAGGGGAGGTAGGTGGAGGGATAGGGTAATCAGGTGATGGGGCATTAAGGAGGGCATTTGATGTAGTGAGCGGCTGGGTGCTATATGCAACCGATGTCACTAAATTCTTCCCCTGAAACGAATAATACAGTATGTGTTAATTTAAATAAAATTTTAAAAAGAACAAAAAAGATAAATCTAGGAGGCTCCAATGAAATAAGTGAGCACATCAATGTGGAGCAGAAGAAAGCTTTTATTTACAGAAGGCCAAATAATAAATGTAGAAGAAATGGTAGAATTGGAAGATTATAATTTGGAAACAACTGCAGTAAAAACTTGGTCAACAAAGAACATGAATGGATATTAAATGTGGATGAAAGCTTAATGACCAACAAAATATTTATGTAGTCTTTAAAAATCTTATAAAACACTTATAAATACAATGGAGAAAGAGCAGCTTTAGGGGAGAGTAATTTGAGCAGACTATAACCAAGACCTCCAACAACTGGTGAGGATTTTCACCAGAGGTGGGACATACTGATGTTACACATCTCCCTGATGGGATACAGGAAGAAGATAATATCACTTTGGTGATTTTTTCTGCCAAAAATCCATAGCTTGAATCTGGTCATGAGGAAACATTAAACAAATTTAACTGGAAGGATATTTTACAAAATAACTGGCATATATTAAATATAAAAGTTAGTAAGGTGGAAGAACTGTGAAACTCTTACAGACTTAAGGTAGAAAGCTGTGGCATCCAAGTGTAAAATATCATCCTGGTATGGATCATTTTGCTTCAAAGTATTTTATTGGGATTATTGGCAAAACTTAAATGAGATCTTTGGATGAAGGGGTACAAGATTTCTTTGTACCCCACTTCAAATTTTATTTTGTAAATTATTGCAAAAAGTATGAACTATACCTAGGTATCCCCTCACACAATATTAAATCAGAATCTCTGAGGTTGGATAAATTTTGGAAAGATTCTCAAGTAACTAACATGTAGCTAAGGTTGGGTATAGCTGGCTGAGGCTGAGTCTGAGCAACAGTTCATTAAGACCAAAACTTGCAACAGGAAGCATTCTAAAATGGGTATATTTTTATTTTATTTAGTATGAATTCTAATAATGGGTTTATGTCTAGTGCTTAACTAATGAATGTATGCAATTGCTCCATTCTTTCAGAGTTGCTTGTAGTGAAATAGAACTATTTTATTTTCTGTACATTGCAGCCCTTGCAGTGTTCCACATCACTTTTAGTTATTTTTTCTTGATTACTGAAGTATCATGTCAAAGTATAATTGACATGTTACATTTGTTTAAGGTATACAGCTTATTGATTGGACAATTGTATACCACAATAAGTTGTAGTTGCCATCTGTCACCATACAACAGTATTACAATGTTAGTGGCTGTATTCCCTATGCTGTAATTTTTATCTCCATAACTTATTTCATAACTGAAACTTTGTACCTCTTAGTCCCTTTTATCTGTTTTGCTATTGCCCCATTCATCTACCCTCTGGAAACCACGAGTTTGTTTTCTTTATTTAAATAGGTTATTTTTTTCTTTGTTCATTTGTTTTATTTTTTAGATTCCATATAAAAATAAAATCATGTGGTATTTGTTTTTTTTTTTTAATTTTATTTTTTATAAACATATAATATATTTTTATCCCCAGGGGTACAGGTCTGTGAATCACCAGGTTTACACACTTCACAGCACTCACCATAGCACATACCCTCCCCAATGTCCATAACCCCACCCCCCCTCCAAACCCCCCTCCACCCATCAACCCTCAGTTTGTTTTGTGAGATTAAGAGTCACTTAAGGTTTGTCTCCCTCCCAATTCCATCTTGTTTCATTTACTCTTCTCCTACCCCCTTAACCCCCCATGTTGCATCTCCTCTCCCTCATATCAGGGAGATCATATGATAGTTGTCTTTCTCCGATTGACTTATTTCGCTAAGCATGATACCCTCTAGTTCCATCCACGTCATCGCAAATGGCAAGATTTCATTTCTTTTGATGGCTGCATAGTATTCCATTGTGTATATATACCACTTTTTCTTTATCCATTCGTCT
Source organism: Enhydra lutris kenyoni (assembly GCF_002288905.1). Lineage (NCBI taxonomy): Eukaryota > Metazoa > Chordata > Mammalia > Carnivora > Mustelidae > Enhydra > Enhydra lutris. The sequence goes on along the minus strand of NW_019154134.1, from coordinate 13,742,881 downwards.
GTTAATGGACATCTAGGTTCTTTCCATAGTTTGGCTATTGTGGACATTGCTGCTATAAACATTCGGGTGCACGTGCCCCTTTGGATCACTACGTTCGTATCTTTAGGGTAAATACCCAGCAGTGCAATTGCTGGGTCATAGGGTAGTTCTATTTTCAACATTTTGAGGAACCTCCATGCTGTTTTCCAGAGTGGTTGCACCAGCTTGCATTCCCACCAACAGTGTAGGAGGGTTCCCCTTTCTCCGTATCCTCGCCAGCATCTGTCATTTCCTGACTTGTTAATTCTAGCCATTCTGACTGGTGTGAGGTGGTATCTCATTGTGGTTTTGATTTGTATTTCCCTGATGCCGAGTGATGTGGAGCACTTTTTCATGTGTCTGTTGGCCATCTGGATGTCTTCTTTGCAGAAATGTCTGTTCATGTCCTCTGCCCATTTCTTGATTGGATTATTTGTTCTTTGGGTGTTGAGTTTGCTAAGTTCTTTATAGATTTTGGACACTAGCCCTTTATCCGATATGTCATTTGCAAATATCTTCTCCCATTCTGTCAGTTGTCTTTTGGTTTTGTTAACTGTTTCCTTTGCTGTGCAAAAGCTTTTGATCTTGATAAAATCCCAATAGTTCATTTTTGCCCTTGCTTCCCTTGCTTTTGGCGGTGTTCCTAGGAAGATGTTGCTGCGGCTGAGGTCGAAGAGGTTGCTGCCTGTGTTCTCCTCAAGGATTTTGATGGATTCCTTTCTCACATTGAGGTCCTTCATCCATTTTGAGTCTATTTTCGTGTGTGGTGTAAGGAAATGATCCAATTTCATTTTTCTGCATGTGGCTGTCCAATTTTCCCAACACCATTTATTGAAGAGGCTGTCTTTTTTCCATTGGACATTCTTTCCTGCTTTGTCGAAGATGAGTTGACCATAGAGTTGAGGGTCTATTTCTGGGCTCTCTATTCTGTTCCATTGATCTATGTGTCTGTTTTTGTGCCAGTACCATGCTGTCTTGATGATGACAGCTTTGTAATAGGGCTTGAAGTCCGGAATTGTGATGCCACCAACTTTGGCTTTCTTTTTCAATATTGCTTTGGCTATTTGAGGTCTTTTCTGGTTCCATATAAATTTTAGGATTATTTGTTCCATTTCTTTGAAAAAAATGGATGGTACTTTGATAGAAATTGCATTATATGTGTAGTCTCCCTCCTCTTTAGGTAGCATAGACATTTTCACAATATTTATTCTTCCAATCCAGGAGCATGGAACATTTTTCCATTTCTTTGTGTCTTCCTCAATTTCTTTCATGAGTGCTTTATAGTTTTCTGAGTATAGATTCTTAGTCTCTTTGGTTAGGTTTATTCCTAGGTATCTTATAGTTTTGGGTGCAATTGTAAATGGGATTGACTCCTTAATTTCTCTTTCTTCTGTCTTGTTGTTGGTGTAGAGAAATGCAACTGATTTCTGTGCATTGATTTTATATCCTGACACTTTACTGAATTCCTGTACAAGTTCTAGCAGTTTTGGAGTGGAGTCTTTTGGGTTTTCCACATATAGTATCATATCATATGCAAAGAGTGATAGTTTGACTTCTTCTTTGCCGATTTGGATGCCTTTAATTTCCTTTTGTTGTCTGATTGCTGAGGCTAGGACTTCTAGTACTATGTTGAATAGCAGTGGTGATAACGGACATCCCTGCCGTGTTCCTGACCTTAGCGGAAAAGCTTTCAGTTTTTCTCCATTGAGAATGATATTTGCGGTGGGTTTTTCATAGATGGCTTTGATAATATTGAGATATGTGCCCTCTACCCTACACTTTGAAGAGTTTTGATCAGGAAGGGATGCTGGACTTTGTCAAATGCTTTTTCAGCATCTATGGAGAGTATCATATGGTTCTTGTTCTTTCTTTTATTAATGTGTTGTATCACACTGATTGATTTGCGGATGTTGAACCAACCTTGCAGCCCTGGAATAAATCCCACTTGGTCGTGGTGAATAATCCTTTTAATGTACTGTTGAATCCTATTGGCTAGTATTTTGGCGAGAATTTTTGCATCTGTGTTCATCAAGGATATTGGTCTGTAGTTCTCTTTTTTGATGGGATCCTTGTCTGGTTTGGGGATCAAGGTGATGCTGGCCTCATAAAATGAGTTTGGAAGTTTTCCTTCCATTTCTATTTTTTGGAACAGTTTCAGGAGAATAGGAATTAGTTCTTCTTTAAATGTTTGGTAGAATTCCCCCGGGAAGCCATCTGGCCCTGGGCTTTTGTTTGTTTGGAGATTTTTGATGACTGTTTCAATCTCCTTACTGGTTATGGGTCTGTTGAGGCTTTCTATTTCTTCCTGGTTCAGTTGTGGTAGTTTATATGTCTCTAAGAATGCATCCATTTCTTCCAGATTGTCAAATTTGTTGGCATAGAGTAGCTCATAGTATGTTCTTATAATTGACTGTATTTCTTTGGTGTTAGTTGTGATCTCTCCTCTTTCATTCATGATTTTATTTATTTGGGTCCTCTCTCTTTTCTTTTTGATAAGTCTGGCCAGGGGTTTATCGATCTTATTAATTCTTTCAAAGAACCAGCTCCTAGTTTCGTTGATTTGTTCTATTGTTTTTTTGGTTTCTATGTCATTGATTTCTGCTCTGATCTTTATGATTTCTCTTCTCCTGCTGGGTTTAGGGTTTCTGTCTTGTTCTTTCTCCAGCTCCTTTAGGTGTAGGGTTAAGTTGTGTACCTGAGACCTTTCTTGTTTCTTGAGAAAGGCTTGTACCACTATATATTTTCCTCTCAGGACTGCCTTTGTTGTGTCCCACAGATTTTGAACCGTTGTGTTTTCATTATCATTTGTTTCCAGGAATTTTTTCAATTCTTCTTTAATTTCCTGGTTGACCCATTCATTCTTTAGATGGATGCTGTTTAGTCTCCATGTATTTGGGTTCTTTCCAAATTTCCTCTTGTGATTGAGTTCTAGCTTCAGAGCATTGTGGTCTGAAAATATGCAGGCAATGATTCCAATCTTTTGATACTGGTTGAGACCTGATTTAGGACCGAGAATATGATCTATTCTGGAGAATGTTCCATGTGCACTAGAGAAGAATGTGTATTCTGTTGCTTTGGGATGAAATGTTCTGAATATATCTGTGATGTCCATCTGGTCCAGTGTGTCATTTAAGGCCTTGATTTCCTTGTTGATCTTTTGCTTGGATGATCTGTCCATTTCAGTGAGGGGAGTGTTAACGTCCCCTACTATTATTGTATTATTGTCGATGTGTTTCTTTGATTTTGTTATTAATTGGTTTATATAGTTGGCTGCTCCCACTTTAGGGGCATAGATATTTAAAATTGTTAGATCTTCTTGTTGGACAGTTCCTTTGAGTATGATATAGTGTCCTTCCTCATCTCTTATTATAGTCTTTGGCTTAAAATCTAATTGATCTGATATAAGGATTGCCACTCCTGCTTTTTTCTGATGTCCATTAGCATGGTAAATTCTTTTCCACCCCCTCACTTTAAATCTGGAGGTGTCTTCGGGTTTAAGATGAGTTTCTTATAGGCAACATATAGATGGGTTTTGTTTTTTTATCCATTCTGATACCCTGTGTCTTTTGATTGGGGCATTTAGCCCATTAACATTCAGGGTAACTATTGAGAGATATGAATTTAGTGCCATTGTATTGCCTGTAAGGTGACTGTTATTGTGTACTGTCTCTGTTCCTTTCTGATCTACTACTTTTAGGGTCTCTCTTTGCTTAGAGGACCACTTTCAATATTTCCTGTAGAGCTGGTTTGGTATTTGCAAATTCTTTCAGTTTTTGTTTGTCCTGGAAGGTTTTAATCTCTCCTTCTATTTTCAATGATAGCCTAGCTGGATATAGTATTCTTGGCTGCATGTTTTTCTCATTTAGTGCTCTGAATATATCATGCCAGCTCTTTCTGGCCTGCCAGGTCTCTGTGGATAAGTCTGCTGCCAATCTAATATTTTTACCATTGTACGTTACAGACTTCTTTTCCTGGGCTGCTTTCAGGATCTTCTCTTTGTCACTAAGACTTGTAAATTTTACTATTAGGTAACGGGGTGTGGACCTATTCTTATTGATTTTGAGGGGGGTTCTCTGAACCTCCTGGATTTTGATGCTTGTTCCCTTTGCCATATTGGGGAAATTCTCTCCAATAATTCTCTCCAATATACCTTCTGCTCCCCTCTCTGTTTCCTCTTCTTCTGGAATCCCAATTATTCTAATGTTGTTTCATCTTATGGTGTCACTTATCTCTTGAATTCTCCCCTCGTGTTCCAGTAGCTGTTTGTCCCTCTTTTGCTCAGCTTCTTTATTCTCTGTCATTTGGTCTTCTATATCGCTAATTCTTTCTTCTGCCTCATTTATCCTAGCAGTCAGAGCCTCCATTTTTGATTGCACCTCATTAATAGCTTTTTTGATTTCAACTTGGTTAGATTTTAGTTCTTTTATTTCTCCAGAAAGGGCTTTTATATCTCCCGAGAGGGTTTCTCTAATATCTTCCATGCCTTTTTCGAGCCCGGCTAGAACCTTGAGAATCATCATTCTGAACTCTGGATCTGACATATTACCAATGTCTGTATTGATTAGGTCCCTAGCCTTTGGTACTGCCTCTTGTTGTTTTTTTTGTGGTGAATTTTTCCGCCTTGTCATTTTGTCCAGGTAAGAGTATATGAAGGAGCGAGTAAAATACTAAAAGGGTGGCAACAACCCCAGCAAAATATGCTTTAGGCAAATCAGAAGAGATCCCAAATCGTGAGGGGGGAGAAAGGGGATAAAAAGAGGTTCAGAAAGAAAAAAAAAAAAAACAATTAAAAAAGGAAAACCAATAAAGAAAAAATATAAAAAGCAAAAAAAAAAAAAATATATATATATATATTAGATAAACTAGTTAAAAAATGTTAAAATAGAAAAGGGTAAAAGTTAAAAAAAATTAGCAGTAGAACTAAAACAAATTGAAAAAGAAAAAAAAATTAAATTAACTGCAAGGCTAAAGATTCATGGGGAGAAAGCCATGAGTTCCGTGCTTTGCTTTCTCCTCCTCTGGGATCCGCTGCTCTCCTTGGTATTGAAACTACACTCCTTGGTAGGTGAACTTGGTCCTGGCTGGGTATCTTGTTGATCTTCTGGGGGAGGGGCCTGTTGTAGTGATTCTCAAGTGTCTTTGCCCCAAGTGGAGTTGCACTGCCCTTACCGGGGGGCCGGTCTGAGTAATCCGATCGGGTTTGCTTTTGGGAGCTTTTGTTCCCTGAGCGCTTTCTGTAGAGTTCCGGAGGGCGGGAATGAAGATGGCGGCCTCCCGGTCTCCAGCCCGGAGGAGCCGAGAGCCCAGGGCCCCACTCTTCAGTGCACCCTCAGAGAACAGCGCCCAGTTACTCCCATCACCCTGGCCTCCGGCCGTGCTCCGAGCTGACCGAGGCTGCGACCGGTTCAAGGTAACCCCGAGATTAGAGTTTACTCCTCTGCTCTGTCTCTGTAGCCGGCTTCCCCGTTCTAATACCTGTAAGCTCTGCGACACTCAGACACCCCCGATCCTTCTGTGACCCTGCGGGACCTGAAGCCACGCTGACCCTGCGTGGGCTTCACCCTGGTTAAGCCTCTGGAGCGATGTCCCTCAGCGGAACAGACTTTTAAAAGTCCTGATTTTGTGCTCCGTTGCTCCGCTGCTTGCCGGGAGCCGGCCCCTCCCCCCGCGGTCTATCTTCCCGTCGCTTTGGATTCACTTCTCCGCCAGTCCTACCTTTCAGAAAGTGGTTGATTTTCTGTTTCTAGAGTTGCTGTTCTTCTTCTCTTCGATCTCCCGTTGGATTTGTAGGTGTTTGCAATCTTTACATAAGCTATCTAGCTGATCTCCCGCTACCTGAAGTAGTCTCAGCCTGCTACTTCTCCGCCATCTTGACTCCTCCCCCCTGGTATTTGTTTTTTTTCTGTCTGATTTATTTCACTTAGCATAAATGACCCTGAGTGATCCAGGCACCCCCTCATTCTTTTTTATGGCTGAATAATATTCCATTGTGTACATTTACCACATCTTCTTTATCCATTCAACCATCAATGGACACTTACGTTGTGTCCATATCTTGGCTTTTGTAAATTATTCTGCAATAAACATAGGGGTTCATTTCTTTTTGAATCAGTGTTTTTGTTTTCTTTTAGTAAATACCCTGTAGTGGAATTACTGGATCATATGGTATTTTTATTTTTAATTTTTTGAGGAGTCTCCCTATTGTTTTCCACAATGGCTGCACCAATTTACATTTCTACTAACAGTGCACAGGATTCCTTTTTTTCACATCCTCATCAACACCCACCTGTTGTTTCTGGTGTTTTTTATTTTAACAATTTAGATAGGTGTGACTTCATATCTTATTGTGGCTTTTTGTTTTTATTTTTGAAATTAAGATTCACTCATTTATTTTTTTTTTCAGTGTTCCAAGATTCATTGTTTATGCACCACACCCAGTGCTCCATGCGATATGTGCCCTCCTTGTGGTTTTGATTTGCATTTCCATAATGATGAGCGATGCTGAGCATCTTTTCACCTGCTTGTTAGCCATTTGTTTGTCTTCTTTGAAAAAATGCTTATTCAGGTTCTCTGTTCATTTTTTTAATTAGATTATTTTGGGGGGTTGAGTTCTAGTTCTTTACACTTTTCACACATTAAACCCTTGTTGGATATACCATTTACAAATACTGTCTTCTGTTCACTAGGGTACCTTTTTGTTTTGTTGATTTCTTTTGCTATACAAAACCTTTTTATTTTGGCATAGTCCAAATAATTTATATTTGCTTTGTTTTCCTTTCTTTAAGGAGACATATCCACAAATATGTTGCTAATGCTGATGTTTAAGTTCTATTTATTTTCTAAGTAAAAATGAGCAAAAACTTGATTTACTTGGAAATTTAGTAAACTTCCATGACTTAGAGACACTTGGTTTTCTATAAGTTGTCATTAGTTTGATTTTGATAATGTTTTATATTTACATAATATATTTATTTAAATATACTTTACCAATACATTGGTGAGTAATTCACTTGGGTTTCTGTTCTAACAGTGCATCAGATAACATATTAAAATCCCTCTCTTTTCTGCAAATATTTCTGGATTATTTACAAATGGAGGAGTTTTCACTGGCCCTCCATGCACTACCTCTGCCCTTTGCACAGGCTTATATCTGTACAGATGAGAGCATCATCTTCTCATTTTGGGCGGGAGCTGAGGGATGTAGCAGGTGCTTGGATTCTGCAGATGGTCCAAGATTAAGACCTTCAGATTGGATACATTTATAGTGGGCCATAGATAATAAGTGAAGATAATTTTAGTGGCATTACCAAGGCTTGCCTCAAACAAATTGTGAAATGTACCAAGGCAGTCATTGGAGCCTCCCATTCTTTGCAGTACCCAATCTGTCTTCCCTGCTACTGTTTGCTAGGTGTCTCTTGGATACACAGTTCGCACAATCTCAGCTGCCACAACTTTGGCTAACTTTTTGCTAAGGTATTGCATGGTAAAATCTTTAATACTAACCCTTCCCAGGGATGTTTATTTCCTAAAAACGGTATGTATCAAAACTGACTTGTGTATGGAAAGAGAATATTTTATAGATAATAATAATTACTTATGAGTCCATTTATCTGCCAAACATTTTGCTGCATAATCTCTATTATCTTATTTTGTCTTCTTAAGTACCATATGAGGTAAGCTCCATTGTTTATATCCACATTATAGAGGAAATCTTGAAGCTAAGAGCATTAAGGCAGTTTTCCCAAGATTACAAAGCTGGTGATTAACAGACCTAATGTCAACCCAAATCCATATGATTGCAAAATCTATCCTCTAGGCTCTATTGACTGTGATGTTCTTGCTTGGAGGTACCTAGACCATCTACTCTTGATTTTAGAGAAGTTTAGGGAGTATGAGTCTAAGAAAAGAACCTCATGATCCAGTATCTCTTTCCAGCCAACTGGTCTTTACTGTTTTGTAGACCATATGGTACCCAAGAATATTCACCCAATTATTTCTCTCATCATACTTTTGCTCAGACTGCAGCCTCATGATGAAACCATTTTTCAGTTTTTTAACGGGTATCTAAATAAAGAGAGTTATTGGGAGTTTTTCTGTGACAATTTTTCCAATCCTTTCTTATGTTCATGTATTCATTTAAAGAGAAAACTGAGTAGAGTAAGGCCTTACAGCTATTTCTGGCCTGTTGAGATCAGTGAGGTACTAGTTTCAAATATACAAAATACACCTTTTTAGCCTTCTCTTTGAGGTATATATTTAGTTATGCATTTTAAATAAGGCTTTATGTTCCAAAGCAATTAAATTGTAATGAGGAAAACAGAATAACTGAGAGCATCCAACATATGCGGTATATTTTGAGATAATTGTGGTTAATCATTTTCTAGTTGCAGTAAAGTCATTTCAGTTCAGACCCATTTAACTGAGGCAATCAAGTACTCAGAAAAGACTGAAAACATCCTTGTTTTTGAGGTATTATTTAAATATATTTATGACATGTCAACATTTCTGTATTTGTATGCCAATACATTAGTGCCTTTTTTTGGCTGACAGTGCTCAAAATATTTAAAAAATTGTAGCTTTTTTCAATGCTACATTGCTTAAGAAACATAGGAAGGTTACAATGAGAATAATACTTAAGCGATAGAGTTATCTTCCTGAAAATACATAGGAAATATATGAGGATAACACTTAAGTGAGATACTATTATCTTCCATTATACTGCTGGGAAAAAATAATGTGCTTCTCTACTTAACCAAACTAATCAAGTTAATAACTGCCATTTACCTTGTGCCAGGTATGATTGAGGTGTTAGGATTATTATTGCTTGTTAGATTTAAATAAGTGAAGATCTTTGGAGCTGCCTACTAGCTATATAGCTAGACATGAGCATAGATAGATTACAAATCCAAGGTTATCTCACTTCAAAATTTATCCTCTTAACCAGCAAGTTTTATAGCTAAGGTAAAATAAATCTTAAGGTCTCATGTTTCTGTAAGTAGTATCCTGCTGGTATTGACATTTACAGTTAAAAAAACATACTGCTTAAAAACTAAAAGTGCCATCTTACACCAACAATTGATTTGATGGATGAAGAAAATGAGGACCACAAAGGATAAATGATATTCTTAATCTAGAAACATTTCATGAAACAAAATGTTAACCAAATATTAGATAAATGATTATATTCAGTATTGCTTACTATTGAGTCTATTCACTTACTCTTGTAGTAAAAGAAAGCCAGAATTGTCAAAGATGGAGGTCAGTTGATAGGGCAGGCATGAACCATCATAGGGACAATATATATACTCTAGCCCATTTTTTTTTAACTCCTCACATCTCTTGTATGTAAAATGGAGGTACTGTAACATCTGACTGCTGTGTAGATGATGATGGTTAAAAGGGAATATGTTTGAATGCCTGGCATATAGGTGTATTCAATGAGAGGTAGATGTCATTATTGTACTACTTTATTAAGCTCTTCATATGTGAGTGTCATGGTCTCAGCTTTGCAGGTCCCAGAAGGTCAGTTATTTTATTGCCTTCACAAATGATCTAGCAGATAAAAATTTAGGATGTTTTATCTTAGGAGTGGTGTTCTAATAAATCTTTAACACTTGGCTTTTGGAGGGGTTAAAGGAGGAGAGAAGTTATTTGTAGAATTTGCTGAATTCTATCAGGCTCTCTGCTCCGCGGGGAGCCTGCTTCCTCCACTCTCTCTCTCTCTGCCTGCCTCTTTGCCTACTTGTGATCTCTGTCAAATAAATAAATTAAATATTTTAAGAACAGAATTTGCTGAATGCTATGTGTAAATTCCTTTAATCAGGACAGGTTTGAAATTACCAACATATCTACTGACTTGTACCATTCTTGAAATTTTAACAGCAGCCTCTCTGGGGTAGGTATTAGCTAAGTTCAGCATGCATTCTCTCTCTCTCCTCTGGGTGTGTGTGCATGTGTGGGAACACATGTGTCTATATTAATACAAAAGCACATATAGCTATATAAATGAGTGTCAAATTATAATCACAAATTTACACTCTAGGCATATATTCAAAACAAGAATAGCTATATATTATCACTGTCACTCAGCTATCATAACAAATCTTAGGTCTAAGACAGGTCCTTCCTTGGATGGTGTTGGAGACATAGGGATAAGTTGTGTTCTTGGATATATATTATGATAGACTAGATTCGTATTATTGACCTTCTTGCCCCCATGAATAGTCCATTCCAGCACAGAATGGTTCCCTGGAGAATACCTCACCTTTCTTTGACTCTCTTTGATCACTGACAAATTAAACTTAGCATTTTACTCTCAGACAGTGGTCTTCCCCCAATCTAGATTGGGATCTTTTTAAACAAATTCAAGAGAATAGAATTCTAAAGAAAAGAAAGTCCACATTTTGCTGGGGTAATTGGGGGGAAACTTCATGGATAGAAGATGGCATTTGAAAGGTGTTTCAAAGTATGAGGACAAAAAGGATATACATAGACAAAAGACAATGCAGAGAGAGAGCACAATTAAAGCAGTTATGTCCAATTTATCATGTTCATGACATTCTCAAATTCAAAATTTTTAGTGTTATAATAAGAGGGTTTAGACTAGTCCACAGACTTAGCATCCATGAATCACCCTTTAGCACTTTGGCACAACTGAAGAGAACTTTCTGTTATCCTCAATATGGTCTTCTATGGAATTGTTTTGGCATTATCTAGTACATATGTCATCTTATGTTGATGCCATTTCTTTACTTCTCTCTTCAGCTTTCTATATTCAATAGCACCAGATGTTCCATCTAACAGACTTAGCTGAAAAGCACTTGTCCTCATTTGAGAAAAAATTAATTTTGTGCATCAATCTTTTATGGCACACATTTGAAGATTTTTGGTAAGCCCAGTGCACTATGACACAACTATGGTGTACTATGGGCATTAGACAAGGCAATGAGGGCGGAAATGACAAGGAACTTTTGATGATAATATCTGTTCCAACACAATAGAGGATCCATTAAATGAAATACTGAAAAATAATATTTAAAAGGAAAAGTGTGACCACATTGCCAAAGTAAGTCTCTTTTATTCTGTAGCTCAAATTAATCTTTTTAGACACAAAGGATTCCACAGTGGTACTTAAGAAATTACCTTTGTTGAAGTGGGAGAATTAGCAATTAAGAAACTTTCAGTCCTACTTCAAATGGAGTAGCTCAGGCTTTTTACTTTATTTTATTTTATTTTTTTTTGAAAAAATAGTGTTTCGGTAAGAAAACGTTTTAAAAATAATTGGGTATGTTATGAAGAAACATTGAAGGTTTTTGGGGAGGTGAAAGACATAATTAGATTAGTTTTAAAAGATTGCTCTGGTGTCAGGATGTTATCAGGAGTGCAGGAACTGTAAACAAAGAGATTTATTGGAGGACTCTTATATGGCTTAGGAAGAAGTATCAAGACAGCCTTCATAGGGTGAGGGTAGTGAGACCAGGAAGGAAGAGAAGGACAAAGAACAATTCTAGGGGTAGTTTCAATGCCTCTCACAATATTTTGGTTCAAGGGGTAAAAGAAAAAAAAAACCAATGATTATTTCAAGTATTTATGGCTTTCTTGTTAGAGAAGACAGTCATATCATCAATACAGGTATACCTAAGTTAAAAAGTAGAGAGGGGGAATGAGTTTTATTGAGAGTCTGGTGCATTTGAAGTAAGCCCTGGATGTCCTGTTAGATACAGTGGGCCACTTTAAAGGTACTTCTGTAGCTTTGTAGGTATTACCTAGCAATATAGCCACATGAGTATTTATGTAGATGTTACACTGGGGAAGTGGCCAGAAATTACACGGGAAGAAAAAACATTAGAGACAAAAGTTGAGTGACTACAAATAGTCCATTGTGGAAGGGGTCTGTCTGCAGCTAGAGAGAGCAAATTCTACAAGTTATATTTGAAGCCCTATTTGAAACTAAATAGCAAAAATTGGTAATGAAATCCAAAGCAAATACAGAATGGGGTCTGTAAAGAGGGAGTGGGAAACCCAGAGAGTCTAGCTCTGTACTCTTCTCCACACCCACACCTGTTTATCAACCTTGGTATGCCCCACAGTTGTCCTCCTATAGGCAGTGTGCTAGATAAAATTAAGCCCACTGCTGAATTCATCCTGACATTGGTAACACATCCCAATGGGATAGAGACTACTAGCAGTTGTTGACAAAGCTGATTCTGTAGCTTTTCCCCCTGTGTGATTGTAGGTGTGGAATCAATAACCACACCAATGTGTCTTGAAAGTTCAGCACACCATTGAGGGCACGAACTGGTATTATTTTTCCTTGTTTAGTGGTCTGTACTTTTTCCATTAAAAAGTCATATGTGTTATATGTTGGCTAATTGAACATAATAAAAAAAGTCATATATGCTAAAACCTGAGGGATTTATACAATGTATTTGTCCATTATTTTTGCTGACAAAGAGCTTTCCCTCTCTTAAAACATCCCATAAATTTATTGACACAGATTTTCAATGCTGTATCTTTAATCTGCTTCTGAATTTCCAGTATATCCATGCCACTGAGTTATAGGTACTTTGAAAAGTAAATAGCAGTTTCCTGGATGAAACGAGAAGTACATGTTTCTAGATTTGTACAATATCTATTATCTCTCTGCAGAGCTTGGATGCATCTTTCATGCAGGCAGGTTTTATTCCAAAATTCCATATTTGTGAAAAAAACAATGAAGTGGATGCTAAAGTAATGATTTTTTTCTTGTAGCACTTCTCTATTTTAGCTTATCAATAGCTGAACAGAGCTGTCACAGCTAAATTTGACCAGCCCAGGCCAGACCCCAGCCCACCTGTGGATGTATGATTGAACCAAACTCAGATCAGCGGATCCCCAGCCAATGCTTAGACTAGTGATCTGTAAGAATATATTATTGCTATTTTATGCTGCAAAGTTTGGGTTGGTCTAACTGAGACAGGCAGCATTTAGAAAAGCCAATGCCTGATGGGATATATATGCTCCAAACAAATGAACAAATAAACAAAAGAAAACCAGTTTGTTGAACTGGAACTTTAATAAGACTGTGGTGGTGGGAGTTGATGTTATCAAGATACATTTAGTAGCTCATTAAAGGCCTTAATATGCATTTCTGAACATGATCATCAAAATAATATTTGTCCAACTCCATTCTCCTCTCCAATAATTTCTCCCTAATCTACTTTCTGTAAGAGTTGATTTTTCTTCTAGATTTGGCATATGGTGTGTACCGGCACTCCTCTTCCATCCCATGACTGATAACTTTTGTCAACCAGTCACTCTTTGCTGAGTCAAAAAAGTCTTCTCAGCACAAACCTGTTCATACTCTTGCCTTGAAATCACCTTTCCTTCCATCTCTGTTCCAAACTCTATCCATCAATGACTGGCTCAAATGTTAGTACCTCATGGAGCCCTCTATGATTGCTTCTACCAGATACACTATTCCCTTCTTTAAACAGCTGCAGTGCTTTATTTATCAATTCTCGTAATGTCACATAACATTTATTTATCTCTCTTGTTTCCCATCCTAAACCAAAGCTTTTTGAAACTGAAGATCTGTCATGTTTTTTAAAGCCCTTGCAGCATCTAAGTTAACATTTTGAATATGTTAAGTAATGCATAAATGTTTTTAGAAACATGAATTATAAACTTAAAAATGTTACAACTTTCTTTTTTAACTTTTGGCTTTTATCAAGAAAAGGTTAAGATTCTTTGTGATCAGTATACAAACATATGATTCTGTTTAGTTGCTTTCTAAAAGGTGTCAAATCAATTTTTTTTCTAAAAGGTACCTGACAAGAATTTACAAAGAGACTGAAAGCCATGGGAAAATTCTCTGTGTGCAGCATGAAAAAAGGTGATGTTAGTTTCTGCAGATGGATAGTTTTTTTCCACTTTGATTCAGAAACTGAGAGAAATGATTTCCCCTCCAGATTTTGAGATTCATTTCTTTTTATTTAGGGTCCTAGAGAGGCATTAGCCTAGAATCCTGAATGTTAATTTCCTATGAAGTTGGTCATTTTTATTTGTTCAGCTCAGATGAAAAAACTAATAACCTCTCCTTTTTCACACTAATTCAGAATACTTTGGTGAATCTGATTAGGAAGAGAAAAATTCAACAAGCATAATTCTAATACCCAGCACACTTAATAAGATGAATTAGATAGGGTAGGGATCCTTAACTTCTGGGCAATAACTTTATTTGACTACTTCATGTACACAACAAAAAAGATCACATTTACATTAAAAGATGCAAAGTAGATGGTGCATAAACAATGAATTCTGGAACACTGAAAAGAAAAAAAGTAAAAAAGAAAAGAAAAAAGAAGAAGCAAAGTAAAAAGGAAGAGGAAAGGAGGTAAGGAGGAGAGGGAGAGAGAGAAGGAGGAAAGATGTTTCCTGCTGATGAGTATTTTATATATTTGAACGACCCTGACTTTAGATTCTGATTTTGGGATTTTTTCAAAGATTCTCGACAATTCTTTAGGTATCCGAGTTGCTTATAATCAAGTCAACTCTAAGAATAACTGTGGGTTCTAGTGAAAAAATATTTGTGATAAGAAATAATGTTATCCTAAGTATGTCTTCACTGACTATATACACCCATGTGATGAAATGTTCCCCTTGACTTTTTAGGAATGTAACCAGTTCATATTTTGAAATATATAATTATTGATATTAACAAAGTTAAGAATATTTTGAAAGTTATATTAACTATTTTATTGTTACTATTTTAATAAATGATACTTAAATCTCTAAAAAAGTAATGACCTTTCCCTTAAGGATATCTTACAAACTCAAAATGTATTACAGCATATATCTCATTAGATACATAAGCTTCTCTTGGTGTCATTTTTTTTAATTACAGGGATTACCTTATTACTAAGCAAACTGTCAAAATATTGACCAAAACTTTCCATGATGTTCTCTAAGCTGTCTCATAGAAATGATATGCTTGGGGCTTGGCTTTAATTGGCATATTAATCTTGAACCTTTTCTCCTGCCTAATTTTCAACGGACATCTTAAGTTGCTTTTGGCATTTTCAGTTTTACACGCTGAAAATTTTACATAAATATTGAAATGTCCTTTATACACACTGAAAACTCTAATACTCTGACCTATTTCCTTGTGTAGGAGGAGAGCTACTAGATAATAAAACAGGGCAGAATTAGACTAGTTCCCAAACTTAATTTTCCTCTACTGGAAGGAGCTTGTGGAGGTGCTTTTATTTATTAATTATATTTTTTACATTTGAATATAGTTGATAAACAATGTTACACTAGTTTCTGTTGTATATCATCGTGATTCAAACTCTTTATATGTTATGCTCACTGCAAAGATAGCTATCATCTGTCAACTTACAACGCTATTATGATGTCGTTGGCTATATTCTCTATACTGTGACTTTCATTCCCATGAGTTACTCATTCCATACCTGGAAGCTTGTCTCTCCTACTCCCCTTCAGAGTTTTGCTTATCCCCTACCTCTGGCAACCATCAGTTTGTTCTTGGTGTTTATAGGTCTGATTCTGCTTTTTATTTATTCATTTATTTTTTTCAGATTCCACATGTGAGTGAAATCATGTTGTATTTCTTCTTCTGAGTTACTTTACTTAGCATAATACCCTCTAAATCCATCCATGCAGTCACAAATGGCACATCACATTTTTTATGGCTGTATAATAGAGTGTGTGTGTGTGTGTGTGTGTGTGTGTGTGTGTGTGGTATACACATTTCCTTATCCATTCATTTATCAGCTAGAGAGATGCATTCCATAGCTTCCACGTTTTGGCTCTTTTAAAGTGTGTGGTTCTTTTAGTTTCTTACCTGATTATGAGAGCCACATATAAGCTAAACAGAATGATGATTCCAAGGAAAGGGTAATTTTATTTTCATTATTTTATTTAAAAAAAAAGATTTTATTTATTTGACAGAGATAGAGATCACAAGTAGGAAGAGAGGCAAGCAGGAGGAGGGGGAAGCAGGCTCCCCTCTGAGCAGAGAGCCCAATGTGGGGCTCGATCTCAGGACCCTGAGGTCATGACCTGAGCCAAAGGCAGAGGATTAACCCACTGAGCCACCCAGGCACCCCTGAAAAGGATATTTTTGAAAGCAGGATGGTATACACTAGAGAAAGACCCTCTTATTTTGTCAGAATATATGTGATATAGTTATTAAGAGTAACTCTCCTAGATGCTTCCATTTAAAAACCATATGACTCATGGCAAGTTAATTCACCTCATAGTTTTAATATTCTCACCTGTAATTGGGAATGATAACACCTACCTTGAGGATTGAGCAGAATAATAGCCATAAATGGCTTAATAGCTCGGCACATTATAAGCCTGTTCAGGAGAACTTTCATTGAACATTTGATAAAAGTAGTAAGGCAGACTTTATGCAAGACTATTGGAATAGGGGAGGGAGAATGAACTCAACAATACTGAAATATTGAAAAGCTGGTTAATTAATAGAACACAAGTTTTAGTTCTTGAATATATAACTAAAAATGGGATGTCTGGGTGGTAAAATAACTGTATGTTAAATATTATAGAATGCTACCAAACTCTTTACTAAAATGGCATTACTGTTTGGTCTTCACATCAGCATATGTTGAGAGTTTCAGTTGCTAGGCATCTTCAAATGATAATGCCTTTTTTTTTTTTTTTTGTAATTTAGCCATTCTAATGGTTGTATAGTCATACCTCATAGTGTTTTTGTCTCTTTGTCTTTGCATTTCTATCAGATGTTTCCCGTATTTCTGTGTTCTCTTGTTAGGTACATACATGTGAAAAATTATTTTGTCTTCTTGGATAAGTGACCACTGTATCCTTCTTCCTAATTCTGAAGGCTGCTTTTTCTAAAATTAATAATGGTACTTTTAGTTAATGTTAGCTTAATATGCCTTTCTGCAGCCCTTTACTTTTATTCTATGTCTTTACACTTAAGGTGGATTTCTGTTACGTCTCCTTTGATTTATTCTTTTATCCACTCTGAGAATCTATCTTTAATGAGTGTGTATAAACTATTCACATTTAAAGTGATGATTTGTATAATTGGATTAATGCCTACCATATTTGTAACTGCTTTCTATTTATTGAACTTATTTTTGTTACTCATTTTTATTCCCTTATTTTTATGCATTCTCTGGTTTTACTTGAACATTTGTATGAATCCTTTTTCTCACTTTTCTTTGCCTGTCAATTGTACATCATTTTAGTTTTCTTTTTAATGTTCGCTCAAGAGTTTAAAATAAATACTCATAACTAAATGCACTTCTTTTTTAAGAACTTGACTTATCAAGCAACTACAATTGATATGTGCTAGCTGTGAGATGCATATAATTTCATCTTCCTGGTGATATCAGTTTTTATGAGTTGACTTTTTAATTGAATTATAATTGACCTTCAATACAGAATTATATCGACTCTTACTGAATTCTTGCCAGAGTTTTTTGGCTCACTTCTATATAAACAACCTATTTGAAATACTAATTGCGATTTTAAAATGCTCTCCTAACAGTTGCTGAAATAATTTTGTTTAAAAATGTTACACATTTGTTGATATTCTATTAGCCACTTCAATATAAAATGTGGGCTCACAGAATTTTGGTACTAGAAGCACCACTAGATAATATACCTTCAAATGTTCATCCACAGACAAGAAAACAGAAACCTGGAAAAATGAGGTGAATGAAAGTGTAAACTCCAGATTTCCAATAGATGGTCCAGTGCATTTTCCCAGTGTGCTGTTATACTAAAAGGTTAGCTGACAAGTAAATATTACTTAGATGTCCTTTTAGAGAATGAAAACACCTATCATTTTACTGTGAGAATATCCTATAATTTAAGGAGTCTCCCAATTAAGAAGCTTATACCTATTCATAGCATTGGTACTATAGATACATTGTCAAATAGCCTTGTTTTAAGGGGAAAAAAGATGCACCAGAAAAATAAACAATGGATATTATGAAGTATTCACATTGAATTCCAAGGTGAATGATTTTTAAAAAAAACCTAGTTAATTTAACGTGTTTTACTAGAAAAGGCTGTAGTTTAATTATAGTACATGCTGATACGCTTAAAAATAAAAGAGGGTAGTAGCTAATCAGTGATTAAAATTAACAGTTATTTTTGGGATGCCTGGGTGGCTCAGTGGGTTAAAGCCTCTGCCTTCAGCTCAGGTCATGATCCCAGGGTCCTGGGATCAAGCCCCCCATTGGGCTCTCTGCTCAGTGGGGAGCCT
The DNA here is from genome assembly GCF_002288905.1 of Enhydra lutris kenyoni. Taxonomy (NCBI): domain Eukaryota; kingdom Metazoa; phylum Chordata; class Mammalia; order Carnivora; family Mustelidae; genus Enhydra; species Enhydra lutris. The sequence continues at coordinate 13,724,601 of NW_019154134.1, read as the reverse complement.
GCCTCTCTGCCTGCTTGTGATCTCTGCCTGTCAAATAAATAAATAAAATCTTTTAAAAAAATTAACAATTATTTTTTGTATTCATGGAAGCAAGGGCCCAATATAAATTGTCCTTTAATTGTTGAAAATGATACACCAGCTCCTTGAGGTTCTGTCTATAATCCTGAACCTTCTAAACATTGTTAATTAGCCATCCCCCATTCCTCATGTTTCCCTGTAAAAGGATGTAAGCTAGAACAACACTGCCAACCTCTTAATCACTATTCCTCAAGGAGGAAGCCTGAGCTTATTGACAAGATGGCCTTTGGTTGATGTTTCTCAGTTTGGTACAGCTGATCTGATAAAAAATACTTTAGTATTTTAGTGTTACAGTATTATAGTGTTTAGTCTCTTATTCCCTCTCTCTATACCAAGTGACTAACGAACAGCAATTTTTGGTAATTTTATTTGTCTCTTAGACCCAAATTTATTCTCCAGTGGGCACATCTCTGGTAAAAATGTGATAGGTGTTAGAAAGTCCATTTTCTTGTACAAAGAGTATATATTATCCAGAGTGCTTTGTAGTAATAGACGTTGTATGTTACAGGCTGTTCCTGTTGCGATTCCAGTGGTCCTGGTTAGTGCCAAACTGTGTGGTAAAGACTGGAGTATTATTCATTGACCCCTATCATTTATTGTATGGGTTACCAACATTAAGGGTAGACAAAAAAAGGGCGTTTGGGGACTGAGTGTGGAGAGAAGAAAACTTCTATTGGTCAGGGCATAATTCTTAGGCTTTCATGAGCAAACTAATTTTGAACTTGGTGGATTATAACAGGTAATTTTAGCAGCTGCTTATGGAAGAGAAGACTATTTAATAGCTGTATGCTTAGCAATTCCTGGCTCTAGAGGCAATAACATTCATGCTGCTGCAGCTTGACATTAAAACATGTTGGTCAGTTTGGACCTGTAATGGTAACAAGACCATGTTAGGGAATACATCTCTTCAGATAGTGATGAGCAGAATATTTGTAGCCTTCCTGCACTGTTTATCCAGCCATGTCTGCCTGGCAGGACTTTCAAAGGCAAGCCAGCTCTGTTATGAATGCTTTACTGAACTTCAGTAAGGTTCTTGCTTTAAATAGTCCAAGTCCTGCCTCAGAAGACATTGTTAGATCAGCTGCTCTAAATGTCATGTCAGTTTTTTGTTGCTGCTGCTATTGTTGTTGTCTTGTATTGTTTTGTTTTAGAGTAGAAAGAGTTACCTAAGGAAAGGCCTCCTGGATTTACACGACTTTTTCAGGCTCCTCAGAACCCATGCTTCCTCTTCCCATCATCAAGTGGCTTTCTCAACCCCGACATTCATTTAATTAAAAAGTACAAGCTGAACCTTCACTTAATTCCATCAGTACTGACTATAAAACATCCTGAGTTTGGCAGGAAAATTGATTGACCACTTAAATATTTGTTGAGGGTGTAAATAAAATAATGAATAGAGTAGCAGATATAGTTAATCTCTGCCCTATCCACAGGAGAAGACAAATCACAGGAATATTAACATTTTCAGTGAGTAGTAGAACTTGGCATCTGTAATTGGTGAAGCAAAATAAAAAGAGAAAGCAGCAAGAAAAAGACAGTAAGAGAAAACAAAGAAAAATGATTAGATCCATGTGTATTATCAAGCTTATTTTATTTAACATTTCTAGTTTAAATGAAATTGAGCAATCAGATAAAGGATATCCTTATGCATTGATCTCCAGAGTAACAAGATCATCCCATATTGCTGAAACAATACAGTTTTACTGACAGCCCATATTGTAAGAAGCTTAGTGGGATCACTTATATTCTGAGTTCTTTTCATCATCAGATCACAAACTGATAGACAAATGTAACACTAAAGTCACATTGGACAAAGAAAGCTGCTTCCCCCCCTTGCTCATCCCCAGCCATGTATAGCCATCATGTTTTGTTCTTTGTTCTCCTATCTCAGTACCAGCACTGAAAGACTTAGTGTAACCCATTAAACTTGACATTAACTATAACCAACAAAACATAGATGAAGAATGCTGAAATCCCAATAGATAGGTGTGCAAATACTGTGAACAGACAAGTCATGGAAAAACAAAATTCATTGGAATGTAAATATACATGGAGATTTTTTCAGCTCTGTCAGTAATAAAAATACATTAGCCACAGTGAAACACCAAATTAGCATCTAAGATAGCTCTATTAATATCCTATATCTTACGAATTCTAAGATGACTGCATTTTCCACGTTTACCTCTTTGAAATTGACCTGTATCTTACCATTGTGGCATTTTAGATACAGTGAAATATTGTAGATAAATCTTTGGTTCATGTTGCAGTACTTAAATGAAATTAGCTAAGAGGTTTGTGAGACTGGTTACCATGATTAAAAATACCATATTCTATGTTTTTCCAATTGACTTGATCCAGATGAACTAGTTGTTCTGCACTAACAATTAGTCCCAAATCTCAGTGCTTAACACAAAGGCTCATTGCTTTCTCATCCTGTATGTTCACCTTAGGTCAGCAAACGTCTCTGTTTCCTGGGATTCCAGAGACTCAGAGTAATGCATGCCGTCTTAGCAGGACCTGAATGATCATTTCAGCAGAGGGAAGAGTAAGAGACAAGTCATGTGTTGGCTGGTAAAGCATTGGGCCTATGTCACATCTGCTCATAATCATTGGTTAAAGAAAACCACAAAATCATGTCAGACTGGAAAGGGCAATCCTACCATGTCTCTCAAAGGTTAAGTGCCCTAGGATACTTGTGAGCATCACCAGCAACCTCCGTAACCACCTCAACCCAACTCTTTCTCTCCTTAATCTTGGATTTTTTTATTTGGCAGTCATAAAGTAGCTATCTCCTGATTCAAACTTATATTCAGGAAAATAACAACAGACTCTGTCCCTTAGAATAATTTTGAACAGGAACATACAGTCACATCTATAACCCCTGTTATGTGCTGTATTTTTTCCCCCAAATTCAAAAGTTCTAACCCCAGAACTTAATAATGGGACTATATTTAGAGATAGAGTCTTTAATGCAGTAGTAACTAAGTTAAAGTGAGGTCATGAGAACAGTCCTTCATTCAGCATGACTCCTTCAGAAGAGTTGATTAAGATACACACACACACACACACACACACACACACACAGAGGGAATGCCCTCTGAGTACACAGGGAGAAGATGGCCATTTGCAGTCTGGGAAAAAGGGGTCTCAAAGCCAGCCTTGCTGAATCTTGATCTCATACTCCTAGGATCCAATATAGTGAGAAAATAAATTTCTGTTTAAGTTACTCAGTCTGGGGAACTTTTTGTAGAAGACTGAGCAAACTAAGACAACCCCTTCCTCCCACCCTGATTTTTCTGATAGTTAAAATGATGAATGTCAGAAATAACATTTACACACAGTTGTTTTTCTCAGATAATAATTAGCGTCTCTTCCAAACTGAAGGGCTTGGAAAAAGAGTCATCATTCTTAGGCCTGTTGCCTGGGTTGGCTGACTCAAACTTTAGTCAGTTTCCAGTAATAAAAAGATACATTTTACAACTTAGAATTCATGCACCAACTTGGAAAACTATCTTTGCTATCTTCCTAGGGTTTCCCTTTAGAGTCTTGGTAATACTGTGCCTATATCACTCTTCGGGGATTTATTTATGACTAAAAGAAAAAGATGCCAGTTGAAAACTAGCACTTGATCTGAAGAGAAATGAAATAAAAAGTTACCTTCACAGGTGAAAGATAATCATACTTCGGAGGGAAAATGCCTTTGTTTAGAAAATAATTTTAAGTGCTGCTTTTATTGGAGCATGGGACTTAAAGGAAGGGGTTATTAGGGTATAAAGAAAGAATGTTGAATAGAAGTGAATAGGAATTTGACAGAAGAGCTGTATGAGTAAAGAAACCATGGTCTGTGACCAAGAGATTAAAAGCATTCATTGTCAGATTTGGGCCATTCGCTCTAATGCAACATTATATCTCCCTTTACATTGGTATCCTTCAATAAATATGCTGTATTCAGAGGTAGCTTATGCAAATGTACATATATAAGTGTGTGTGTGTGTGTGTGTGTGTGTGAAATTTAAGGAAGGCGGCCCAGTTGTACACTTGGAAGTACAAAGTAGGCATGTAAACCCATCTTTCTCTGTGATTCAGGGAGTTAATGAAAATAAATGAAGCCTGTAGTATATAGGATAAGAAAGGTAGGGTGATCTGGAGAAAAGACTTCACTGGAAAGGAGCTTCCTGAAAATGAGCTCTAGTATATTATTATTGCCTGGGGAAATAGGGTTTCAGTGAAGACACCATTTTTTCAAAACAATCCTAAAATTTTGGTATCTATGTAAAATTTCCTGATTTTTTTAAAATTGAAGAATAATTGACATACAATGTCATATTAGTTTCAGGTTACAACCTAATGACTCAACACCTCTATCTGGGATGCTTGCCACAGGTGTAGCTATCATCTGTCACCATAAAATACTGTTAAAATGACATTGACTATCTTACCTATGTCTGGCACTCATCACCGTGACTTATTTATTCCATTACTGGAAGCCTGTGCTTCCTACTCTACCATGTAGTCCATCTCTCCATCTGCTTCCCCCTCTGGCACTCCCAGTTTGTTCTCTGTACTTGTGGATTTCTTTCTGCTTTGTTTGTTCATTTTGTTTTTCTAGATTTCACATATAAGTAAAATCAGGTTATTTGTCTTTATCTGTGCGACCTACCTGACTTAGCATAATATCCTCTGGGTGCATTCGTGTTGTTGAAAATGGCAAGATTTCACTTTTTATTATGACTAATATTCCATTGTGTAGTATATACCATGTTGTCTTTATCCATTCATTTATTGATGGATGCTTGGGTTGCTTCTATGTCCTAACTATTGTAAATAATGCTGCAATAAACAGTTGTGTGTATATCTTTTCAAATTAGTGTTTTTGTTTTCTTTTAGTAAATATCCATTAGTAGAATTACTGGATCATATGGTATTTCTACTTTTCCTTTTTTTTTTTTTTTTTTTGAACAATGTTCATACTCTTTACCAGAGTGACTGCACCAATTTACATTCCCACAAACAATACATGAGAGTTCCTTTCTCTGCACATTCTTACCAACATTTCTTATGCCTTGCTTTTCTGCTAAGAGCCATTCTGACGGGTGTGAGAGGGTATCTCACTGTAATTTTGAGCTCAGCTTTCCTGATGATTAGTTATGTTGAGCATTTTCTCATGTGCTACTTGGCCATGTGTCTTCTTGGGAAAAAAAGTGTCTCGTCAGGTTCACTGCCTAGTTTTAAATTAGCTTTACTGATTTAAATTTTTTGGTTTTGAGTTTTATTCTTTATACATTTTGGGTATTTGTCCCTTATCAGGTACATTATTTGCAAATATCTTTTCCCATTCACTGGGTTCTCTTTTTGTTTTGTTGATGGTTTCCTTCACTGTGTAAAAAGTCTTTTATTTTAGTGTAGTCCTAATAGTTTAATTTTGCTCTTATATCCCTTCCTTAAGGAGACTTACCTAAAAAAACGTTGTTAAGGCCAACGTCAAAGATCTAACTGCCTGTTTTCTTCTAGGAATTTTCTGGTATCAGGTCTCACATTTATTTCTTTAACTCCATTTTGAATTTATTTTTGTGTATGGTGTAAGAAAGTGGATCAGTTTCATTCTTTTCCATTTGCTATTAAGTTTTTCTAGCATCATTTATTGAAAAAACTGTCTTTTGCCATTGTATATTCTTGTCTCCTTTATGATAGATTAATTGACCATCTAAGCACAGGTTTATTCCTGGGCTCTCTATTCTGTTCCATTCATCTCTGTGCTTATTTTAATGTCAGTACCATACTATTCTGATTACTGTAACTTTGTAATATATCTTGTAATCTGCTATAACATAGCCTGATTGTTAAATTTTGACAACTAATTTAAATAATAGAGTGTACAGGGACGCCTGGGTGGCTCAGTTGGTTAAGCAGCTGCCTTCGGCTCAGGTCATGATCCCAGCGTCCTGGGATCGAGTCCCACATCGGGCTCCTTGTTCTGTGGGGAGCCTGCTTCTCCCTCTGCCTCTGCCTGCCACTCTGTCTGCCTGTGCTCGCTCTCTCTCTCTCTCTCTGACAAATAAATAAATAAAATCTTTAAAAAAAAAATAATAGAGTGTACAGACCACATATAATGTTTGAATACCAAAGTCAGTTTGGGGCCTATAGCAAGACACAGGAGAATGGGAATTCAGTGGAGACCAGGATTTGAAACAAAAGGAATGATCATAAGACCTTAAGACCCCAGAGATGATCAGAAAAAGTGATAGCATTAGACATTTTATAAGGCATCCAACAAGATTTGCAGCTAACTTTACCTTGACCATAAATTTAGAAAAATGACCTCAGGACACATCTGGATTCAAAAATAATGGTGCATACCTTACTGTCATCTTTTTTTTTTTTTCGTCTGATAAAAGATTCTTACTGACAAATTTTGTCCTTAAGTTAGGATCAGAATCTGAAACAATAGTCCCCAGTCTCCATAAGGTCTGGATGCATAATGGGACTTAGGGGCATACATTTGGCCAATGAATAGATTAATGGAAGCATCATAGAGATGCACACTTTTTCAGTGCCCATGAGTTTCAAAATTTGAAAAAAAAAAGTGTTTATTTTTGCTCATAAGGGAGAACCATGCATCTTTTTATGACTTCTAATATTTTATGTTGCTGATAATATAAGTAAGTAATCACTTTGCATAGCCTCTGACAGAAAATGTGAAGTTTCAATTTTCAACTTCAAGAAGATCAGATGCGAGTACATTAAATGAATGGGTCCAGCTTCTCAGGGAGCAAGACCCTTATAAATCATTCTTTTTCAGAAATCATCAACAACCCAGATGGAGAGTCTAAAATGAATGTCCTTATAAGTTTACCATTTTATAGAAATAATTGGAGATAAAAATTTACTTGAAAATTACAGAATGATTTCTAGGACTTTCAGATAATACCTTTACACGTACTTAGAGTTTTTCACCTGGCCAAAGGATTTCAAATAAGCAGGAACTCACCAACTCCTCTATCATCATTTATCTACATACTAATGTGTTATGTTTTGTTTTCAGAGAGTCCTGACTGAACGTTCCTTCAGAGTGATATGAGAATAATTACAATTTGACTTAAAAATACTCAGCTTCCTTGAAATGTATGAGATATGAATGTGACCTTTGTGGTTATTTATCATCATTATTATTAATGCTGCTACTGATAAGTATAAACTTGTCTGACTCAACATTTGACTTTTCAATATCCATTCATTCTGTCTGTAGTAACCCACCTTCTTTGTTGTCATCTTTGCCTCCATCTGCCTTGGAGAATTTTTTTGTGTTCCTAGTAACTGAAGCTTGAGGAAAGAGATCCAGATGACAAATGTCATTATTAAAACCATGGTATAGAGTTGCAACTAAAGAAAATTGGCAAAAAATAGTCATCATTGTAGAACAGTGTGGCATATAACAATGTATAAAAAATTAGGGTTATTCCAAGACTGAATAAGAACTAAATGTCATTGTGTGCATGTATTTCCCACTTACTTGCATATTAGAAATGCATCCATAATACCAAAGATTTTTATAATGCATTTATAGTAAGATTTATACTACTTCTGGTTAAGTTTTTGAGCTTATCTAGTGACTTGGCTCCCATTAGTATAATCAATTAAGATATATGTGTGAGTATATAATAGATAAATACAGAGAAACTTAAACAATGTAGTTTTTTAAAATTTAGTTGATATTGATAGGTTTTATTCAAATGATGTTTTTAAATATGAAGAACCACTTTTTTGGTGATCTCTATTTGGCATAATGACTGAGCTATTTGATGTTTCAATCAATACTGGATCAAAACATACAGTCCTAAGTAACACACATACCAAATTGAACTATATGAAGTTTCCAATATTGACCTCTTGTTTTACTTGAAAAGGGATCCATTTGTGTGGTTCAACTTGATAGGAAAATACCTACAAAATGAAAATTATTTAACTGTTGACACAGTTTGAGTTTTGCTTAGCCAGAAGAAAGTCAACCATTTCTTTTTTTTTTTTTAAGATTTTATTTTATTTTATTTGACAGATAGAGATCACAAGTAGGCAGAGAGGCAGGCAGAGAGAGAGAGAGGAGGAAGCAAGCTCCCTGCCGAGCAGAGAGCCCGATGCAGGGCTCGATCCCAGGACCCTGGGATCATGACCTGAGCCGAAGGCAGAGGCTTTAATCCACTGAGCCACCCAGGCGCCCCGAAAGTCAACCATTTCTTAAATACAGAATGACTTTATTAAAAACTTTAAAAACTCTGCTCTCTTGGGAAAAAGACTTCCAATTTATTGAAATACTACAACTGTAGAATGTGCTTTAGAAGAAAAAATGCAGTGATGGTAAGAAGAAATTTTTAAAACATTGATACTGAAAAAATGTGTGGTTGACTTTTAAAATTCTTGGGAGTATTCATTTGAGATTGTTTTTAAAATCTTGCTTTCTGGAAACAGCAGCTTATTAGTTCACTCCGTCCTAGTTCAACAATGAATTGAAGGAGATATCTCATTACTGTGCTCTCTGGTAACTTTTCATAACTTTCCTCTGAAGTCTTTCCCAAGAAGCATCATTAAAGATTCAATGCACAAATAAGTCATCTCATTTGTCCCCAAGTGGGGTATGTACATCTGCTGTTCTGAATAAACTATAGTATGAGTATTTCAAAAAGCAAATGTGAAAAACATAGGACCAGTGGACCAATCTAACAAATTCAGCTTTGGTTTAAAGAGATAAGGAAAAATATACCTTTCCTTCCTTCAAGTAATTCATCTTCACAGAGTGGTAATATGTACAAAGTATTTGCAAATAGAGGCATTAAAGCGTCCATCAATAATTCCTCTTTTTTTCTTCCTTTCAAAGGCAGTTTTTCATCCTTTGTCTAGCCTTTTCAGTAACTTGATTATGATAATTCCTATGTGTCCTTCTGGGATGCAGTGATGAGCCTATGAATGCTTGCTCATAAAATTATGGAGAAAAAAAGGGATTTGGAAAGTAAATATGAAATAGGAAAAAAAAAAAACCCACAGGGAAATGAGGATAAGGAGAGGCTAAACATACACCCCTACCCCCCCCCAACCCAAATCCCTTCTCAGCTGGTTGTGTTCAAAAACCATCTTTGTAAATTGAAAATGAGTACAATATATGCTGATGAAAAAGCTTTGGTTTGTGTAAAATGACTGCTGTGAATGTCAGAGAAAATTTTGCTTACCACATCAAATGGAAAACTTTGGTGCTCTTGTATGAATAATAGAGCCTAATATGCCTCCCAGTCTGCCATGTAACAGTCTTGGTTAGGCTAAACACTGTAGCAGAAGCATTGAGTTAGTAAGAAAAAAGCCATGAGGTATCAAAAATGAAAATTTATTTCAGAAAGTAAAATCTTGATGCTAAGCATGATAATGAAGAAAGAGAGAAAACATTTTTTTTTTTTTTTTAAGGGAAATCTTATTTGGGTTTTCCCAAGTTTGAAAGTCAAACCTATAAACTTTACCAGAAGCCAGATTTCAGGAAACATTTGTTGTCGTCATATTTTATGATAGGTAAAGGATTATTTGCTAGTTTCTACCTTTTATGGATCACAACATCTAAAGAGGAGACAGATAAGCAAGCCAGTCATTACAATGCACTGTAATAAACATAATGACAGAAATGCAAAAGGTACAAAATGGGGCAAAATCAAAGCTTTTGACATTATGAGTTAGGGCATGCTCTTGGAGTGGTCACATTGGAATGGAATCTTGATATGTCCACTGGAAGGAGCCAAGTAGGAAAGGAGTGGTAAGAAAAAACACAGTGTATTCAAAGCCATGAAGTGAAAAAGCATGGGATGTTTGGTAAACTACTCAGTTGTCTGGACAGCCTCATTTTCTGTTAAGCTCTACAAAGCTCTGGGTCAATGCCAAGGAGAAGGCATACCTGTTCCACTTATCATTCAGCAGGCTGGCAGGTGGACTTTTATGGTCCATTTATTGCTATATCCAAAGACTCTTCCCACCTTTCTAGGAAGAGGATCTAGAACAATCATTTACTCGTGATGTCAGTGTAATTCTTTTCCCTGTGTTATATGTAAGAGCGTCACTGAAGGGTAGGGTGGTGAGAGGAAGAGTGTGTAGAGTCAGCACAATTTATGGAATTTTTTATTCAGGGTGAGAACTATTTAGAAATGAAGTAAGTTCTAAGAACTGACCTTTTTTTTTTTTTAACATCGTTATTGGAGTTCCGAAACTAAATGCAGCTATTAGAAAATTATGTGAGATGGACTATTATTAGACTTAGATGAGCATGTGCATATGGGAATGTCTATGAAAACTACAATTGTGACTGCTGTCATTGAGACTGACTCATTTCCAGTTTGTTGAAATTTCATTGTATTCTTATAAACAAAGCTTTTCAGAGTGGTATATTGGTAAATTCTGTTGAACTGAAACCTAATTAACTTGAAACCTCAAATGAACCCTCAATTACTAATTACAAATAAACTAGGAGGTGAAAACCCGAGACGAGTTCCTGTCAGAGGTTAATTTCAAACATCAGGGTTATGTGTGGTCTCGTTTCTTAAAGTGTTTATATGTAAATTTGCAGAAGGAAGAAAAGTTAATTATTATTGCTAATGAAGACTTTACACAGTTGTGAAATTTTGGTAACGAAAGTCTGTATTTTAATGTACTGTATTTTGTAGCAAGAAGATGAAGTAGGATGCTGTACAAGTCTGAACTCTGTGTGCGTGTGTGTGTGTGTGTTCTTGTGACTGAAGGCTATCCAGTTCAAAAGGAACTTTTCTTTTTTTTAATTTTATTTTATTTTTTATAAACATATAATATATTTTTATCCCCAGGGGTACAGGTCTGTGAATCGCCAGGTTTACACACTTCACAGCACTCACCATAGCACATACCCTCCCCAATGTCCATAACCCCACCCCCCCTCAATCCCCCTCCCCCCATCAACCCTCAGTTTGTTTTGTGAGATAAAAGGAACTTTTCTACCTAAGTTGTTGTTATATTGTTTTTTTTTTCTGTTTAACATAGTGCTTACTATATGCCAGACAAATATTATAAATACAGATTTAATGCATAGAACAATACAGTGAGATAAAATAGGATGCCACAAAAATGCCTGTTTTGCAAATGGGGCAAGTAAGACCCAGAGTGGTAGAGTAACCTGCCCTAACACAGGGCTGGCTAGAAAATGGTAAACTGAGATAAAAACCCTGGCAGCCTGGCTATAGTCTATATTCTTGATACTCAGGAATATATTATGCAATAAGAGGGATAGATTTTATCCTGCAATAGGCTCAAAAGAACATTTTCAGGAAATATGCCAGGATATATCAAATTGATTTTGGATTTTTTTAAATTTTTTTTCAGCGTAACAGTATTCGTTGTTTTTGCACCATACCCAGTGGTCCATGCAATACACACCCTCCTTAATACCCACCACCTGGCTCCCCCAACCTCCCACCCCCTGCCCCTTCAAAACCCTTAGATTGTTTTTCAGAGTCCATAATCTCTCATGGTTCACCTCCCCTTCCAATTTCCCTCAACTCCCTTCTCCTCTCCATCTCCCTATGACCTCCATGTTATTTGTTATGCTCCACAAATAAGTGAAACCTATGATAATTGACTCTCTCTGCTTGACTTATTTCACTCAGCATAATCTCTTCCAGTCCCGTCCATGTTGATACAAAAGTTGGGTATTCATCCTTTCTGATGGAGGCATAATACTCCATAGTGTATATGGACCACATCTTCCTTATCCATTTGCCCATTGAAGGGCATCTTGGTTCTTTCCACAGTTTGGCGACCATGGCCATTGCTGCTATAAATGAGCACAGCTCTTGAGTCTCCAAGGTTTTCTCCTTGGAGACATTGGTTGGTGTCAATGGCAATCTGCTTGTATAGGGTCATATCCTCCTGGATTGGCAGAGTAGAAGAAATATTTCCAATCAAACCATTATACATTGTTACCTTATTTAGAGTTTTTATATTATACTTAGGGGAAAAAATACCTAGATATTTTGATCATATGCCACTACTGTACATATATAAAACAGGCCATATAATAACATGATTGTATATTCCTCAAATTTTCCCACATTTTGAATGTCGATCCTTTGAATTACTTTTTTAAAAATTTTTATTTAAATTCCAGTTAGTTAGCATACAGTGTAATATTAGTTTCTGGTATACAATACAGTGATTCAACACTTTCATACAACACCCAGTGCTCATCACAGCAAGTGTCTTCCTTAATCCCCATCACCTATTTCACCCATTCCCTTACCCACTTCCCCTCTGGTGACCATCAGTGTGTTCTCTATAGTGATGTTTATTTCTTGGTTTGCCTCTCTATTTTTTCCCCCTTTGCTCATTTGTTTGGTTTCTTAAATTCCACATATGAGTGAAATATTATGGATCTGTCTTTCTCTGGCTGACTTGGTTTACTTAGCATAATATTTTGTAGCTCCATCCACATCATTGCAAATGGCAAAATTTCATGCTTTTTTGTGGCTGGATAATATTCCATTGTATAAACATATACCACATCTTCTTTATCTGTTCATTAGTCGGTGGACACTTGGGCTGTTTCCGTAATTTGGCTCTTATAGATAATGCTGCTATAACTGTTGGGGTGTACATATCCCTTTGGATTAGTATTTTTTTTTCTTGAGGTAAATACTTAGTAGTGCAAGTCCTGGATCATAGGGTAGTTCCATTTTTAACTATTTGAGGAACCTCCATACTGTTTTCCAGGGTGGCTGCACTAGTTTGCATTCCCACCAACAGTGTAAAGTGTTCATCTTTCTCTGCATCTTCACCAATACCTGTTGTTTCTTCTGTTGTTGATTTTAGCCATTCTGACAAGTATAAGGTGGTATCTCATTGTACTTTTGATTTGTATATCCTTGATGATGAGTGATACTGATCATCTTTTCATGTGCTTATGGTCAATGTCAGAGACCATACTGCCTGTGTTCTTCCCTAGGATTTTTATGATTTCAGATCTCACATTTAGGTCTTTAATCCATTTGAATTTATTTTGTGTATGGTATAAGAAAGTGGCCACTCTCACTTTTTGCATGTTACTGTCCAGTTTTCCCAATGCCATTTGTTGAAGAGACTGTCTTTTTCCCACTGGATAGATACTCTTTCCTACTGTGTCAAAGATTAGTTCACCATACAATCGTGGGCTCATTTCTGGGTTTTCAATTCTGTTCCAATGATCTGTGTGTCTATTTTTGTGCCAGTACTATACTGTCTTGATCAGTACAGCTATTTAAAATAGCTTGAAGTCTGGAATTCTGATGCTCTCGGTTTTGTTTTTCTTTTCCAAGGTTGCTTTGCTATTCAGGGCCTTTTGTGATTCCATACAAGTTTTAGGATGTTTGTTCCAGATCTGCGAAAAATGCTGGTGGTATTTTGATAGAGATTGCATTAAATGTGTAGATTGCTTTGGGTAGTGTAGACATTTTAACAATATTTCTCTTCCAATCCATGAGCATGGAATGTTTTTCTTTGCATCATCTTCAATTCCTTTCATCAGTGTTTTACAAGTTTTCAAGGTAGAGGTCTTTTACCCCTTTGGTTGGGTTTATTTTGAGGTTATCTTACTGTTTCTGTTGCAATTTAAATGGGATTGGTTCCTTGATTTCTTTTTCTGCTGCTTCATCTTTGGTGTATAGAAATGCAACAGATTTCTGTATGTTGATTTTGTATCCTGTGATTTTACCGAATTCATATATCAATTCTACCAGGGTTTTTTTGTTTGTTTATTTTTGTTTTGTTTTGTTTTTTTGGTGGTCTTTTGGGTTTTCTATGTAGTTATCATGTCATCTGCAAATAGTGAAAGTTTGAATAATTCCTTGCTGATTTTGGATATCTTCTTTTTCTTTTTTTGTCTGATTACTGAGGCTAGGACTTTGAGTACTAAGTTAAATAATAGTGGTGAGAGATGGACATCCCTGTCTTTTTCCTGACTGTAGGAAAAGCTCTCAGTTTTTCCGTTTCGAGGGTGATAAGAGCTCAAGGGTTTTTAGATGTGGCTTTTATGATGTTGAGGTGTATTCTCTCTAGTTAATTTTTTAAGTTATTTTCAACTCTAAGTCAATAATGACATAATTTGTACACTGAATCATCCTCTGGGCCATCAAAGCATTTTGGAGATTAGGCATTTTTAAAAGTTTTCCTATTTAACTGTTGCCTGACTCCATAAACAAAATAAAGCAAAAATCCCCCCAAACAGTTTTAAGATATGTTCCAACTTATGAGATAATAAAATGTGGGGTAAAATTAATACTTGGTTAATTATTGTAAAACAGCTTAAAGTACTGAGCGAGTATAGTGCATGAGAAGTCACATAACAATTTTATGAAGATGGCTAGTCTACAGTGAGCCCCAGTTTTATAAGAGAGTTAAGCATTGTCTCATACTAATTTATTGGTATCCCTAGTTATTTAACAACTCACGTATTAAGTACAGAATAATTTTAATTACTCTGGATAAATATTTCACATTCTGAATTTTATTTAAGCAGTGTCTTTGGTTTGGTTTTTCACAAATGCTATAAGTTTAGGGAGATAAAAGAGTTTGAATACACAAAAACCATGGTGCTGGCCTAGTCAGCTTCTACAATGTGCAGAGGGCAGGCAGTGATGGAGCAGGGATGCTTGTGTGTGCTTGAACAAAAAGTTAGACTAAATAAAAAGGGAAATAAATGAGATCTTGCTGTATGCTCATAATACTATATGAAGAATCTCCTTGATTTCCCTTTTTCCTTTTTTAGCGTGGTGTACATGTTTCATAGGTAGATGATGACAATCCTTTTATCATTAAATACAGAAACGTGTGATTCTTTCTTTTCCTCTGAGCTTTATTGATTGTCATGGCTTCTAAGACTATAGATTTGTATGCAGAAATAAACTTGGGATTATCTGCTAGTATCTTGTATCCTTGTATTCCAACTTGTATTCCAAGCTCAGGCATTTCTCATATTCTGATTTGCTAAACTAGTCAATGTCAGAGGACCTGCTCATCCCAGCCACAGTGGATCAGTCTTTCAAACAAGGATGTTTAGAGGACGATTATGTGAAATACACAGGTTTAAAAATTATGTCATTTGAAAAATTACAAGGACAGAGCCTAGGGAATGTTTAGTTTTTAAAATAAAAGGAAAGTGGTAAAGAAAGTAAATACTTCTTAAATAGTTTATAGTGTACAGTGTAGGCCACACTAACTTTGGATGACTTCAAGAAGTAGAACCAAAGATGGAAAAAGTGTTAGGTTCAGACTAAGGGCATATGCTCTTGTGGTTATTGCTACTCAAAGATGGAATAGCCTTCTTCAAGTATTGTGAATTTCCAGTTACTTGAAATATCAAATTCTAGGATGGACAACAGTCACTAAGGATGACACCATGGTGACTCAGACATCACTAGGTAAATTAACTCGGGGACTTACCAACATCTCTGCCCCCATCAGCTTTTATGATACTCAGGTGGTAAGATAAATACAATAAAGGTAATATATCTTGGCTTGCAGGCTAAAAATAAATGATATGTGATACTACTTTGATATGTGTTGAGATAAACTTTCTGAGAAGGCTTGTTCTTTTAATCATATACTCTACGCTGAATCTTCATTCTCTGTGTCTTTTTCCATATATTTGCTTGAATATCATATGACTTTTTATGTGTTACTCTGTGGATCTTTCACTAGAATTCTCTGTATTTGTACCATTCCAGTTGATTTAATTATATATAATTAATATCTATTTATATATAAATAATATATAATATATTATAAAATCTATATATAGTTAATTAAATTTTATATTATAATTTATAATATATATTAATTATATCTATAGGTAGTACTATGCTATTTTATGCATAATTTTAGTAGAAAAGTTACATAATTTTTTGGTTTACTTCGTGAAAAGTCCTACTGAAATGTGAGTTCCTTAAATTTATCCACTCAACAAATAATATTTTAACTCATTCTATACCAGACAACTCATGGATCCTGATTGTTGGCAGAAAATTCTCCATGGATTTTTGGTGTTCCTACGTATTCTAGGCTTTCTGAGTAAAGGACATATTTGAATAGCAAACAGCCTTGGAGTCTGGAGATAGTGTGTAGAACCATCTCTTTTCTTGTGGAAGTTCCAAGACAGAAAAAGATAAGGCCTTCTCCTTGGCCTCTCTGCTGGTATTTGCTCACATTTCAGTGTAATAAATCTGGACAAATCTTCCCTTCCCCCTAGAGGAGTTTCCTACATTCCAGGTGAATGAGTAATATCTCCTTTAAGAGGGGGATGGGCAAACACATGTGCCAGTAGTCTCTTGAAGTTTTTTTTTTGAGTTTCCTAAATTTGGGGTTGCTTTCTTATAGTACATACCACTGCACATGTAGACAAATACCTACCCTTTATTTCATCAGCTGTGGTTTTGCCATAACAAATGATCTGTTTCTTTGACCCAGAGAGATATGCCTAAGTATGAAAACCTGTGTCATGCTAACCTCTACAGCTTGCAAGTGGGGTCAATCTCAGACTTTTGATAATTTTGGGCTTAAAAATGCTCTGCGCATATGTGCACATCAGTGTGCATGAAAGCACACCATGTGTATACAGGAGAAAGGCGAGGAAACGGAAGATATGGACATTAAATTAGTCATTATATTCTAAAATTGGATAACTCCTGAAAAACAAAGTGCTATGGGAGCACAGAGGAGGAAACAGATTGCAAGACTAGCGAATATAAAGGATTTTAAACTGTTTGGTAAAATATAAATTCAGTGCAATTTGAAATAAGATGATGGAAGAGTTCTATAGTTAGATCTGTCCAGTCACCTAGGAAATTTATCTTTCCACAACATGAAATTAAAGATTTCTCTGCCTCTTACTTTGTCTGTAGTGAGAGCTTTTTCCCAATGCCTTATTGCTGCATCTTATCTGAATTACTTGGCTTTATATCCTTGTGGACAACAAAGGATTACCTCCTGTTTCTCACTGTTCTTCTTACTTCCCAGATGACTTAGGGCTTCCTGTGACCCTGAGGCCTCCTTCACAGTTTGTGTAAGAAGAGCATTGTACGTTTTGCACTTTGCTCTGAGAGCTAGTCCTTTAAATGACAGATATCAGAGTTAGGAAAACAAATAGAAAAAGCAGATCAGAGCCGTATCACTTACATTTTCTAATGGAAGAGTCAGTTATCATTTTCCCCCACCAGGGAGAAACTGCTGGGCATCTTGCTAAGTGCCAAAAAGGAACAACTGTTCAGTGCTTTCAGATGTAGCAAGAAGAACTATTTTAATCTTCCCTGTAATAGATGTATCAGATAACTTTAGTTTATTTAGTTATTTCCTCTCTCTCTCTGTCTCTAGGTCCTGGAACACTGGCAAAAATCCATTTCCAAATATTTAACTTCATTTCTGTGTTCCCCTGTCTGGGAAGAGTGGGGCTAAGGTTGGAGTGGTGAACACATGGCTTCCTTAAGCAAGCAGCTGACTGAAGGTGATTGCTAGAGTATGTATGGTTCCTGCAGAGCCCCACTCTCACTCTCCCCTCCCATAGCCACCCTTAATGAGCAGACCTGTCTCCATTCCCATAAAGTACTGCAGGAGGGATATAATGGTGTGGGCAACAGCCCAAGAGACTGACCGCCTCCTATAGTGCATGGCAGAGCCATGATAATCAGCATAGACTTAGAGACCACATAGGTCTCACAGTGAGTTTGGAGTCACAGTATCCATGTGAATTTGGAGCTCAGAGGTAATGGTTTAATAATGACTCAACACCCAAGAAAATTTCAGAAAGATGGAATATTCCTTTATATTGATTAGCCTATACACAGTTATGGACTTTGCATTCCAGGTATATGGTCAAGCACAGAAGCTGACTGTTTTATACAGATTCACCATTCCATATCCAACAACTATTCTAGACACATGACAGACTGAATAGACCATTCCAATTATACTGTCCCTAACCATCCACTATTTCCCACCTGCACCTGAGAAAGACCTGCAATCCTACTTTCTAACCTCTGGGGCTTGGAACGCATATGGCATGGGAAGTTGTGATAGCCCTGAGGCCTTTGTGAATACTTATACCCTATGAAATGTTGTGGTATACTTTTCTAAAGTGCAGCTGAGCTTGGTTTTCAAAATGATTATTACATCTAATGAACATGAACATGTACATGTGCAGTGATAATAATAGCTATTCCTTGTTGAGTTTTTACTATTCAAAAAGTACTTCTATAAAGTACGAGTGCCATATGTATATGTATATTTATGTTTGTATAAAATTCTATATATACATATATATATGTAATTGTAAATATAAACTTATTTCATCCTTACAATAATACCATGAGATAGGTCTCATAATTATCTCTGTATAATAGATGAGAAAAGAGAAATAGCAAGGGGGTAAGTAAGTATCTTGCCTGGGATTGTAAAGTCAGTACTGGGAGAGTCAGGTAATAATCCTGTGCAACTGGACTCCAGAATTCTCATTCTTAACCAGTATTTCTGACTAAATTTCTGATTTATCAAATATTGCCTGACAGGTTGCAGGAAAAGTGACTTCTTTTGTTTAGCATTTATCATGTACTTCTTAAATCTAATACAGTGTTTAAAGAGGGTATAATATCATTTGTTTCTCAATCATGTATTTCTCAATCTGTTATAGGAATAAACTTTTGAATGAATTAGATAATTTCTTTCAAAACTTCTAAAATGTAAGAAGACCATCATATTTTTCTGTAACAAACATAACATTCAGTTGATAACAGAACTTTCTGGTCTACCTCCCTGAAAGAGGAGTTAGGGCTAGTATAGTCCTCTCATGCTTCCAGAATCAAAGAAGTCTCACAAAGCATTGAAACCAGCACAATAATACATAGACACATACATTGCAGGTACATATCCATACATAATATATTGTAGCATTATTAGTATCCTTGCTAAAGGCTTGCCTTGTCATTGGCTATAATGACCATTTTGAAAACCAAGCTCAGCTGCACCTGGGGAAAATACAGAATTTTACAAGATAGAATGTAAGAAATATTATTTGGGCTAAAGAATAAAGTAATAGTAGAAGAATCCTTTGTTCTAGAGGCTTTTTATCCACAAATTACTGCCTTCTTGTTTATTTTTAAAGCAATCAAAATAACAAGTGTAAAAATCCAAAAGTCTCCTTTGATTGTAGAAAGTAAGTAAAACAACTCCCCAAGTGAAACTTCCGTGCGTGATAATTGAGCAGTCTCTGCACTGGCCCTTTCGCCTCTAAGGTATTAAGATAAATCAAGTTTACTGAAGTCTACTAGAGAAGAGAAGAGTAATCATACAAAAGTCAATATGTATAAAAAGTTGACATGAATTATTCAGATAGGTAGGAAAACTTTCTGAAATACCCTTGGCGTCTAACACCGAGATCTGGCATTATCTCCCCAAGACAGAATGTTTGCCTATGACTTTTCTGCATTCCTTCCATTATCCTAATCGCTTTACAGAAGAGGTTTTTAGACTTGAATGTACATTTCCACTTGGGGAGATTTAAACATACACTTACCTGGGCCAGAGCTTTTTTAATTGATTTAAAATATGGCCTGGGCATTGAAGTTTAGAAAAGTTCCCCACATAATTGTATATACAGCAGAAGTTTAAAACCACTGCTTTAGAGTAACTCTGTCTTGTCTTTATTTCCATACCCAAAACACCTTCTCTGTGAGCCCCCTCCCCTTCCTGTACAATTTCTCTCCTCTTGTTCCAGCCAGTCAGACCTGAGAGGTTTACATATTGCAAGTTGCTCCTACCTAGGAGATATTAATTCACATTACTTGCATGATAACTGGTAGGTTCTTGATATTCCTAGAAATAGTATACTTATTTTTTAAAAAATAATATACCTATTGTAGAAGCACATAGTTTTTAGTGACTAGTAAATGCAGGTTATGACTGTGATAAATCAATTTGTTGATTTATCAAAGTGATAAATCAGTTTGAGTATTTTTAAATGGTATTTTAAAAAGAAAATTCCAGAAAGAGTAAAAATTTTTGGTACTGACATAACATAGAGGAGCAGACTTCTATTTGCTGGTGTGTTAACTATCTCTGAAAATAATACTTCACAGTCATAAAATTTTTGCCAAACATTGAGTAAAAATAAAGTTAGGCAATTTTTTTCCTACAAGATTCTTGGAGTAGTTAATTGGATACTATGCATTGTGACTTGTGAAAAGTACAAACTTACTTGGGCCCTTTTATTATTATTTTTCAGGTTTTTTTAAATTAATTTCTTTTCAGTGTAACAGAATTCATTGTTTATGCACCACACCCAGTGCTCCATGCCGTACGTGCCCTCCGTCCCTTCAAAACCCTCAGATTGTTTTTCAGAGTCCATAGTCTCTAATGGTTCATCTCCCCTTCCAATTTCTCTCAACTCCCTTCTCCTCTCCATCTCCCTATGACCTCCATGTTATTTGTTATGCTCCACAAATAAGTGAAACCATATGATAATTGACTCTCTCTGCTTGACTTATTTCACTCAGCATAATCTCTTTCAGTCCCATCCATGTTGATACAAAAGTTGGGTATTCATCCTTTCTGATGGAGGCACAATACTCCATAGTGTATATGGACCACATCTTCCTTATCCATTCGTCCATTGAAGAGCATCTTGGTTCTTTCCAGAGTATGGTGACCGTAGCCATTGCTGCTATGAACATTGGGGTACAGATGCAGATGGCCCTTCTTTTCGCTACATCTGTATCTTTTGGGTAAATACCCAGTAGTGCAATTGCAGGGTCATAGGGAAGCTCTATTTTTAATTTCTTAAGGAATCTCCACACTGTTCTCCAAAGTGGCTGCACCAACTTGCATTCCCACCAACAGTGTAAGAGCGTTCCCCTTTCTCCACATCCTCTCCAACACATGTTGTTTCCTGTCTTGCTAATTTTGGCCATTCTAACTGGTGCAAGGTGGTATCTCAATGTGGTTTTAATTTGAATCTCCCTGATGGCTAGTGATGATGAACATTTTTTCATGTGTCTGATAGCCATTTGTATGTCTTCATTGGAGAAGTGTCTGTTCATGTCTTCTGCCCATTTTTTGACATAATTATCTGTTTTGTGTGTGTTGAGTTTGAGAAGTTCTTTATAAATCCTGGATACCAGCCTTTTGTCTGTACTGTCATTTGCAAATACCTTCTCCCATTCCGTGGGTTGCCTCTTTGTTTTCTTGACTGTTTCCTTTGCTGTGCAGAAGCTTTTGATCTTGATGAAGTCCCAAAAGTTCATTTTCGCTTTTGTTTCCTTTGCCTTTGGAGACATATCTTGAAAGAAGTTGCTGTGGCTGATATCGAAGAGGTTACTGCCTATGTTCTCCTCTAGGATTCTGATGGATTCCTGTCTCATGTTGAGGTCTTTTATCCATTTCGAGTTTATCTTTGTGTATGGTGTAAGAGAATGGTCGAGTTTCATTCTTCTACATATAGCTGTCCAATTTTCCCAGCACCATTTATTGAAGAGACTGTCTTTTTTCCACTGTATATTTTTTCCTGTTTTGTCAAAGATTATTTGACCATAGAGTTGAGGGTCCATATCTGGGCTCTCTACTCTGTTCCACTGGTCTATGTGTCTGTTTTTATGCCAGTACCATGCTGTCTTGGTGATCACAGCTTTGTAGTAAAGCTTGAAATCAGGTAACGTGATGCCCCCAGTTTTGTTTTTCTTTTTCAACATTTCCTTAACAATTCGGGTCTCTTCTGATTCCATACAAATTTTAGGATTATTTGCTCCAACTCTTTGAAAAATACTGGTGGAATTTTGATCGGAATGGCATTAAAAGTATAGATTGCTCTAGGCAGTATAGACATTTTAACAATGTTTATTCTACCGATTACTTGGGCCCTTTTAATATTAGTTAAGGAAATGAATTTTTAGAGCCCTGTTCTCTTCTGCTGTTTTTTTGTTTGTTTGTTTTGTTTTGTTTGGGTTTTTTTTTTTTCTTGTCCTTTTGCTTAAAGCCAAGAAACTTAGAAATAAAAAAAAAAAATAAGTCCCTTTATTAGGGAGCTACAAGAGCAATAGAGTATTAGGAATACAAGTAGAAGTGAAAGATTTATGGAAGATCTCAAATACCATGAGGACAAGTTTAGTTCCAGAAGAGAATTTAGTTTGTCCCGTGTGTGGTACATAGATGAACTAAACTATTGATAGCGAACATTGTATAGAGATGAATTCCTTCATATATTCTTACAGATACCTAGTAAAACTGTATAGATGAGCTTACTGGGTTTAAAACTTTCAGATAGTTGGATAACTTTCATATAGACACCTTTCATGTAGTTGGGAAACTGTTCATTTATTTTTCTTTCTCTAAATCTAGGGTGCTTTGTGGTATCTTCAGATTATAACATATTAGTAGTGTTGATAAATGTAGTACTTATATGATTATTTAAGGCAGTTAGGGCAAAGCACCCCCTAATTTGTGGCTTGTGGAAATGCAGCTAGTGTGGAAAATCTTATAGTCATTCTTCAAGAACTAAAATATGGAATTGGCATTTGGCCCAACCATTTCATTCCTTAGTATATACTGAAAAAAACTGAAAACAGAGACCAAAACAGATACCTGCATGCCCACAGTATTCCCAGTAGCCAAAAGGTGGAAACAAACCAAGTGACAATTAACGGACAGGTAGATAACAGATGGAATATTAGCCATAACAAGAAGGGAACACTGATATATGCTACAATGAATGAACCTTGAAAACACTATTTTAAGTATGCCAGATGCAAAAGAATAAATATTGTATGATTCTTTTAAGAAACATCTAGAATAGGCCAATTCATAGAGATAGGGAGTACATTAGTGGTTACCAGGGGCTGGGAAGAGGGTGAAATGAGGGGAATTGTTTAAGGGGTTTGGGATTTCTATTTGGTAAAATGAAAAAGATTTTTAAAGAGATCCTAGTTAGG
The DNA here is from genome assembly GCF_002288905.1 of Enhydra lutris kenyoni. NCBI lineage: Eukaryota > Metazoa > Chordata > Mammalia > Carnivora > Mustelidae > Enhydra > Enhydra lutris. Next base: position 13,701,532 of record NW_019154134.1, on the reverse strand, counting down.
GGAACATACAAACTTACAAGCATAGTAAGTGACACTTGAATTGTACACTTAAAAATGGTTAAAATAGCAGTTTTATTATGTAGATTTTACCATGATAAAGACATGTGAAAATTAGTGGCTTAAAATAGAGTTCTTATATGCGCTCATGATGCTGCGAGTTAGGAATTCAGCCTGTTTAGTTGGGGAGTTCGGCTTCGTGTATTGTCAGCAGGTTTTCTCATGAGTCAGTTGGTGGCTAGGACTCCAACGTCCTAACAGGCTTCAGTTCAAGACCTATGTTGTGCCACTTTGCAATACTGAGAAGTGAAGCATACATCATTCTTGTCCCCTAGTAATGTTAATTTAAACTGATAACATTTTCTTTGCATGAGCATTTGCCATCTCTAAAAGCTCCCCCATCCCCACATACCTTACTTCATTTCACAAGAATTCTTGGGCATATTTTTCTCCATTTGATCTTAATTTCTTCAGGTAATTTTTCACTGTATGGAACAATATTTGAGATGAGAGACCCAATATTAACAGGTTCTGTCCTAGTCTTTGACTCTTCAGATAAAGGGCCAGTGATCTCCTCATTTGTTTGGCTGATAAAGAATAGTTCTAGCTTATTTATAATAATAAAAGAAAAACTACATGAATAAAAAGAACTCAGGTGAATGCTTACTGAATATTTCATATGTGCCACACATTCAAGTACCTTACAAGCATCCTATCATGAGATACTTAAAATAGCCCTTTACGTTAGGTACAGTTCTGTCCCTATTTTATAGATAAGGCCAATGAGGTTTATCATGTATCCAAAGTCACCCAGCAAGTAAGGACCAAGAGTTGAAACTGGGCCTGATAACTCTGGAGCCTTTGCTTTTAATTGCTATTATGCCTCCTCATCACAGAAGTCTCTAGTTTTGTACTCATGGTCTTATTCTCTTCTTTTTCTCAAGAGTTTCAAGAGAGTTCTACTTTAGAGCTACTGTGCAGGGAATGTGTGAATCAGCTAATCCTTTGTTGCTGAAAACAAAACAACATTTCCACCATCATTTTCAGAGTAAATGGGGTATATAAGGGATACGAATATAAGACAATAACAATAAAATATCTGTGGCAGGAAGCGAGTCAGAACTCTGGTTATTTACAGGCTCTCCTCAAATGATCCTTCCCAAGTCTGCTGGGAGGTGATCCTGGGACAAGTCATGGCTGATGTCTTTAATCATATTCTTTGCAGCATTAGCCTGGCCTCTCATTTTGGGGCAAGAGTGCATAGCTTTACTGCGTATGTAAAGTAGAACTGAGATGCAACATAAAGATTCAAAGTCAAGTGAGGGCATGCAGGTCATCCAGAAGACACAGGATTCTTTATATGCAGAAAAGGGAAGGTGCTTTTACTGTGCAAATAAATGTGACACTTCTACATAAAGATGAGTTTGGATATTTACTGAGCTGGTTCTTCTTCACCTTCATGTAATTAAAAACAACATGTATGTTTTATTGTTTTACTTGAGAAAGGTTGGTTGAGCATCAGCTGGAAAGCAAACACTGGTAAGCACTGGGAAACAGATTTGGATGATTTTGAAGGCAATATGAACATATTATAATGATAGATTAAACGGAGAGTTTGAAAATCCATATATGAAGGCAAAATGAAAAAAAAAAAAAAGATCTAGGAGTTCTTTTTAACAGCTGCTTCCCTAGGGAGGACAAGTTCAATTTCATTCTAAACAGATAATGGAACATACAAATTTAGTTGTTCAGATTAGTGAAACAAAGGTTGTTGGATTTTTGTACTGGTGTGGGTTCAATAAATTTCTTTCCCTCTGCCCTTAGAGTTAGGATAAGTGGTACATAAGATATTCCAAGTCCCTTGAATGAAAGCTGAGGACACTTTTTGTGAGAGGGAATGGTGGGCCATTTGAGGAAAACTGTAACATGTGACTGTAAGAATACTATAGATGGGGCGCCTGGGTGGCTCAGTGGGTTAAAGCCTCTGCCTTCGGCTCAGGTCATGATCCCAGAGTCCTGGGATCAAGCCCCACATCGGGCTCTCTGCTCAGCAGGGAGCCTGCTTCCCTCTCTCTCTGCCTGCTTCTCTGCCTACTTGTGATCTGTCAAATAAATAAATAAAATCTTTAAAAAAAAAGAATACTATAGATAAAGCATTTCTTTCAATGGCTAGTTCTTACTGGGTACAGCTTAAATCAGTTTTTGTTCATTTCTAAAGTTCATGAGAAACACCTGAAAATCGACGTACACCTAAATCTTTGTTCCCTTGAGATTTAAAAACACATGTGAAGCAGGTAGAAAGTATGCAATTATTGCCGTGAAGTGATGGCAACAAGGAAACTAAATCTCACAGAAAACACAGGTGGAATTCTCACTCAAACTGCATTTCTACTGAGGATTACAGAGTGATCTGTCCTACATCATCCTAATTTCAGAACCCTGGCTGACAGAGCACCCACTCTGGGACACTGCATATACCCTTTACAGAAGAAAAAAGTGTCAAAGCACAGCTTCTGTTCAGAAAAACCACGGATCACTTCCCCATGCATTTTATTGGCGAAAGAAGGTCACATGGCTACAGGTGATTTCAGAAGGGTGATTAATTATAATACTATCATGTGGCTGAAAGATGAGAGAGAACCTGCTCTTTGTTAACCTCCTCAGTGGCTACTGGATGTGAGGTTTGTGTTTTACCTAACACAACGTTAGCCTTTATGATACACAAAATGTCTATCATGTTGTCAAAAATTAAAAAAGAAGGATGTTCTGCAATGACTTGTCAATATCACCTTTCCAATCTGCCATCCCATGGTAGGCTCAAGAAAACCAGGAAGAAAAGAAGAAATGTCACTGTAACTCATTTTTGCTAAAACATACCTTAAAATAGGTCACATTGGGTCAGTTTTAAATGGAAGCAGATGTGTTAACACTAGCACCCAGAGCTGTGTGCTTTGGAACTCAATTTAGGTATCATACACAGCAAAAATCTTGAGGAATAAGTCATCCTTTAGGAATTTTGAGTAATGGAAAATTGGATGTAAGAAAAAAGTGTAACAAATTGTAAGTGACCAGAACAGTCCACTGAAGAAGAAAGTAATGTGTATTTAACAGTGAGCTTGTTGGCAAGCATGGAGGGAAGAAGAAGAAGAGGTCTGTAAATGCAGTTTCTGCTGTGCCCTGCCCATGGCACCTCACCTGTCAAATAGCAATCAGGAGATGCCTCTTATATGGAGCAATCAGCGTTGCACAGTCTTGGGATTTAAAAAGAAAGAAAATAACATCCTACAGTTCCCTGACTTGCATGTCAATTATCCCATTTGCCAAAGCATAACAAAGTGTGAATCATATCTAGATTTAGTATGGTAAAAATTCACTGAAAAATAGGAATACAGAAATAATATTTGGGAAGGAGAGGAAAAAAAAAAAAAGATGTTCTCAGCTCTCCAGGGTGATCCTTGAAACCAGACCTGACAAAACAGAGCATATTATCTATTCTGCACATCTACACATCCAAAAATGACTTGCAAAATATGTAGGTTTTCTATCCTAAGCCTTCTGGGCCCAAATCATGTGAACAACACTTTGCATGTATTTGTAGTAGAGGAGGAATAGGGTGAAAATGTCAAGGGAGTTAAGACAGAGACAAATACTAAATTTTTGGTCAGTGAGTGAAAATCCTTAAATGGACATTTTTATAGACCTTTCTCTGTGGTTAAGTAATAGCAAATCAATCCATTAAAGATTTTTAACTGTATCAATCAACTTTATTAAATGATTGGTGAACTGGGCAGTAGCCCATCCAGCAAGTAGAAGGGAGCTTGAAGGAGTTATACAAAATGGAAGTTTTTATATGAAGGAGGGTAGGGCAAGAAAGTTACTAATAAAGAAAGGGATTGTTCCAGACAAGATTGCTTTCTCTTAGTGGGGAAGAGCTGAGGTTCTCACCATGCAGATAACCTCATCTTCCTCTGGGAAACGGAAAGGGCTCCTATAGCAGATGACTTCACTGGCGCTGATGAGAAATCTCCTGACTGACCAGTTAAGACCACATTTCTGGGGGAGGTTGAAACTAAAATTAGATTAGTTATTAAGCTCTGGTTTGGGGCCTCAGTCTAAATGATGCCGTTTTGAGCCTAGGTCTTTCTTTTTAATAATCCCAGGGCAACGACTCTTTGGATTTAGTACTGCTTTCTTTTGTAAGATTCGAATCCACATTTGTTTATTAAATCCACCCAGGTTTCTTAGGGAACATCAGCAGCACAATGGTCTACATTACACTTGAGAAGGCTCAGTGGGTATCATACAGAACATTTGTCAAGTGCTAAAACTCCAAGCAGTGAACAAAGACAAGGACGAGTGAATCTCAGACTCTTTTTTTTTTTTTAAAGATTTTATTTATTTATTTGACAGATCACAAGTAGGCAGAAAGGCAGGTAGAGAGAGAGATGGGGAAGCAGGCTCCCTGCTGAGCAGAGAGCCCGATGCAGGGCTCGATCCCAGGACCCTGGGATCATGACCTGAGCCGAAGGCAGAGGCTCAACCCACTGAGCCACCCAGGTGCCCCAAATCTCAGACTCTTAAAGATACTTTTGTTTTTACAAAACAGAGTCGTTGTGGTCCAGGCGACAAGATAGTATTAAAAAGACACATTAAAAATATTCATTGAATTTAAATGTAAAGTTTTATTTATCTTGTATTAATTAAAAGAGATTTCTATTGATCCTTGCCACGTGCCTATGAGTCTATGGCTTTTTTAGGAGACCAGCTAAGAAATATACATTTGAGGCCATTGATTTGAAGTCAGGAAGCCAGGCAATAAGGCAATCTTGGTACGCACTCACCATCTAATTTTGGGTCCAGGCTTGTTTCCACTATGCTAAACTTCCATACTCTCTGATACCTAATACCAGATACTAATTCTGCTCCCTTTATTTTATTTTTTTTAAGATTTTAATTATTTATTTGACAGACAGAGATCACAAGTAGGCAGAGAGACAGGCAGAGAGAAAGGGGGAAGCGGGCTCCCTGCTGAGCAAAGAGCCTAATGCAGGGCTCCATTCCAGGACCCTAGAATCATGACATGAGCCAAAAGCAGAGGCTTTAACCCACTGAGCCACCCAGGTGCCCCAAGCTGCTCCCTTTTAAATTCTCTCTTCATGCAGTTTGTCTAGGAAGTAAAAAACATTCCTGTTGACAGTGGTAACAGGAGAGCACTCCTCACTATGTTGTAACTCGATTAGTTTTGTTGACCATAGTTCTTATTTCAAAGGGCATTGGACTATGTCTTATTGTCAACCAAATATATATACATATATTTTTTCTGGGTATATTTCTTTTTATATTTTTAATTTTTTATTAACATAATAGTGTATCATCAACCCCAGGGTTACAGGTCTGTGAATCGCCAGGTTTACACACTTCACAGCACTCACCATAGCACATACCTTCCCAATGTCCATAACCCAACCACCCTCTCCTTACCCCCCTCCCGCCGGCAACCCTCAGTTTGTTTTGTGAGATTAAGTGTCTCTTATGGTTTGTCTCCCTCCCGATCCCATCTTGTTTCCTTTATTCCCTTCCTACCCCTCAAACCCCCCACATTGCCTCTCAACTTCCTCATATCAGGGAGATCATATGATAATTGTCTTTCGCTGATTGACTTATTTTGCTAAGCATAATACCCATCCACATCGTTGCAAATGGCAAGAGTTCATTTCTTTTGATGGCCGCATAGTATTCCATTGTATATATATACAACTTCTTCTTTATCCATTCATCTGTTGATGGACATCTAGGTACTTTTCATAGTTTGGCTATTGTGGACATTGCTTCTATAAACTTTCAGGTGCACATGCCCCTTCAGATCACTACATTTGTATCTTTAGGGTAAATATCCAGTAGTGTGATTGCTGGGTCATGGGGTAGCTCTATTTTCAACTTTCAGAGGAAGCTCCATGCTGTTTTCCAGAGTGGCTGCACCAGCTTGCATTCCCACCAACAGTGCAGGAGGGTTCCCCTTTCTCTACATCCTCACCAGCATCTGCCAATTTCCTGACTTGTTAATTTTAGCCATTCTGGCTGGTGTGAGGTGGTATCTCATTTTGGTTTTGATTGGTATTTCTCTGATGCCAAGTGATGTGGAGCACTTTTTCATGTGCCTGTTGACCATCTGGATATCTTCTTTGCAGAAATGTCTGTTCATGTCCTCTGCCCATTCCTTGATTGGATTATTTGTTCTTTGGGTGTTGAGTTTGATAAGTTCTTTATAGATATTGGATACTAGCCCTTTATCTGTTATGTCGTTTGCAAATATCTTCTCCCATTCTGTCAGTTGTCTTTTGGTTCTGTTAACTGTTTCCTTTGCTGTGCAAAAGCTTTTGATCTTGATGAAGTCCCAATAGTTCATTTTTGCCCTTGCTTTCCTTGCCTTTGGCGATGTTTCTAGAAAGAAGTTGCTGCGGCTGAGGTCGAAGAGGTTGCTGCCTGTATTCTTCTCAAGGATTTTGATGGATTCCTTTCTCACATTGAGATCCTTCATCCATTTTGAGTCTACTTTTGTGTGTGGTGTCAGGAAATGGTCCAGTTTCATTCTTCTGCATGTGGCTGTCCAATTTTCCCAGCACCATTTATTGAAGAGGCTGTCTTTTTTCCATTGGACATTCTTTCCTGCTTTGTCGAAGATGAGTTGACCATAGAGTTGAGGGTCTATTTCTGGGCTCTCTATTTTGTTCGATTGATCTATGTGTCTGTTTTTGTGCCAGTACCATACTGTCTTGATGATGACAGCTTTGTAATAGAGCTTGGAGTCTGGCATTGTGATGCCACCAACTTTGGCTTTCTTTTTCAGTATTCCTTTGGCTATTCGAGGTCTTTTCTGGTTCCATATAAATTTTAGGATTATTTGTTCCATTTCTTTGAAAAAATGGATGGTATTTTGATAGGCATTGCATTAAATGTGTAGATAGCTTTAGGTAGCATAGACATTTTCACAATATTTATTCTTCCAATCCAGGAGCATGAAACATTTTTCCATTTCTTTGTGTCTTCCTCAATTTCTTTCATGAGTACTTTATAGTTTTCTGAGTACAGATTCTTTGTCTCTTTGGTTAGGTTTATTCCTAGGTATCTTATGGTTTGGGTGCAATTGTAAATGGGATTGACTCCTTAATTTCTTTCTTTTGTATTGTTGTTGGTGCATAGAAATGCAACTGATTTCTCTGCATTGATTTGATATCCTGACAATTTACTGAATTCCTGTATGAGTTCTAGCAGATTTGTGTGAAGTCTTTTGGGTTTTCCACATAAAGTATCATATCATCTGCAAAGAGTGATAGTTTGACTTCTTCTTTGATGATTTGGCTGCCTTTAATTTCTTTTTGTTGTCTGATTGCTGAGGCTAGGACTTCTAGTACTATGTTGAATAGCAGTGGTGATAATGGACATCCCTGCCGTGTTCCTGACCTTAGTGGAAAAGCTTTCAGTTTTTCTGCATTGAGAATGATATTTGTGGTGGGTTTTTCATAGATGGCTTTGATGATATTTGGGCATGTACCCTCTTTCCCTACATTTTGAAGGGTTTTGATCAAGAAAGGATGCTATATTTTGTCAAATGCTTTTTCAGCGTCTCTGGAGAGTATCATATGGTTCTTGTTCTTTCTTTTATTAATGTGTTGTATCACATTCATTGATTTGCAGATGTTGAACCCAACTTGCAGCCCTGGAATAAATCCCACTTGGTTATGGTGAATAATCCTTTTAATGTACTGTTGGATCCTATTGGCTAGTATTTTGATAAGAATTCTTGCATCTGTGTTCATCAAGGATACTGGTCTGTAATTCTCTTTTTTGATGGGTCTTTGTCTTATTTCGGGATCGAGGTAATGCTGACCTTATAAAATGAGTTTGGAAGTTTTCCTTCCATTTATATTTTTTGGAAAAGTTTCGGGAGAATTGGTATTAATTCTTCTTTAAATGTTTGGTAGAATTTCCCTGGGAAATCTGTGTGGCTCTGGGCTCTTGTTTGTTGGGAGATTTTGGATGACTGCTTCAATCTCCTTACTGGTTATGAGTCTGTTCAGGTTTTCTCTTTCTTCCTGGCTCAGTTTTGGTACTTTATATGTCTCTAGGAATGCATCCATTTCTTCCAGATTGTCAAATTTGCTAGCGTATAGTTGCTCATAATATGTTCTAGTTGTTTGTATTTCTTTGGTGTTGGTTGTGATTTCTCCTCTTTCATTCATGATTTTATTTATTTGGGTCCTTTCTCTTTTCTTTTTGATAAGTCTGGCCAGGGGTTTATCAATCTTATTCTTTCAAAGAACCAGCTCCTAGTTTCGTTGATTTGTTCTAATGTTTTTTGGTTTCTATTTCATTGATTTCTGCTCTGATCTTTATTATTTCTCTTCTCCTCATGGGTTTAGACTTTCTTTGCTGTTATTTCTCCAGCTCCTTTAGGTGTAGGGTTAGGTTGTGTATTTGGGAACTTTCTTGTTTCTTGAGAAAGGCTTGTATCGCTATATACTTTCCTCTCAGGACTGCCTTTGCTGTGTCCCACATATTTTGAACCATTGTGTTTTCCTTATCATTTGTCTCCGTGACTTTTTTCAATTCTTCTTTAATTTCCTGGTTGACCCATTCATTCTTTAGTAGGATGATCTTTAGCTTCCATGTATTTGGGTTCTTACCAAATTTCCTCTTGTGATTGAGTTCTAGCTTCAGAGCATTGTGGTCTGAAAATATGCAGGAAATGATCCCAGTGTTTTGGTACCAATTGAGACCTGATTTGTGACCCAGGATGTGATCTGTTCTGGAGAATGTTCCACGTGCACTAGAGAAGAATGTAGTATTCTCTTGCTTTGGGATGGAATGTTCTGAATATATCTGTGATGTCCATCTGGTCCAGTGTGTCATTTAAGGCCTTGATTTCCTTGTTGATCTTTTGCTTGGATGATCTGTCCATTTCAGTGAGGGGAGTGTTAAAGTCCCCTACGATTATTGTATTATTGTCAATGTGTTTCTTTGCTTTTGTTATTAATTGGTTTATATAATCGGCTGCTCCCATGTTAGGGGCATAGATATTTAAAATGGTTAGATCTTCTTGTTGGACAAACTCTATAAGTATAATATAGTGTCCTTCCTCATCTCTTATTATAGTCTTTGGCTTAAAATCTAATTTATTTGACATAAGGATTGCCACCCCAGTTTTCTATTGATGTCCATTAGCATGGTAAATTGTTTTCCACCTCTTCACTTTAAATCTGGAGGTGTCTTTGGGTCTAAAATGCGTTTCATGCAGAGAGCAATATCAGTGGGTCTTGTTTTTTTTAATCCATTCTGATACCCTGTGTCTTTTGACTGGAGCATTTAGCCCATTTACATTCAGGGTAACTATTGAAAGATAGGAATTTACTGCCATTGTATTGTCTATAAGGTGACTGTTACTGTATATTGTCTCGGTACCTTGCTTGTCTACTACTTTTAGGGTCTCTCTTTGCTTAGAGGACTCCTTTCAGTATTTCCTATAGAGCTGGTTTGCTGTTTACAAATTCTTTTAGTTTTTCTTTGTCTTGGAAGATTTTCATCGCTCCTTCTGTTTTCAATGATAACCTAGCTGGATATAGTATTCTTGGCTGCATGTTTTTCTTATTGAGTGCTCTGAATATATCATGCCAGTTCTTTCTGACCTGCCAGGTCTCTGTGGATAAGTCTGGTGCCAATCTAATATTTTTAACATTGTATGTTACAGACTTCTTCTTCTGGGCTGCTTTCAGGATTTTCTCTTTTTCACTAAGACTTCACTTATTCACTAAGTAAGTTTTACCCTTAGATGATGGATGTGGACCTATTTTTTTTGATTTTGTGGGGGGTTCTCTGTGCCTCCTGGATATTTATTTATTTATTTATTTATTTTTATAAACATATATTTTTATCCCCAGGGGTACAGGTCTGTGAATCGCCAGGTTTACATACTTCACAGCACTCACCATAGCACATAACCTCCCCAATGTCCATAACCCCACCCCCCCAACCCCCCTCCCCCCATCAACCCTCAGTTTGTTTTGTGAGATTAAGAGTCACTTATGGTTTGTCTCCCTCCCAATTCCATCTTGTTTCATTTACTCTTCTCCTACCCCCTTAACCCCCCATGTTGCATCTCCTCTCCCTCATATCAGGGAGACCATATGATAGTTGTCTTTCTCCGATTGACTTATTTTGCTAAGCATGATACCCTCTAGTTCCATCCACGTCATCGCAAATGGCAAGATTTCATTTCTTTTGATGGCTGCATAGTATTCCATTGTGTATATATACCACTTCTTCTTTATCCATTCGTCTGTTGATGGACATCTAGGTTCTTTCCATAGTTTGGCTATTGTGGACATTGCTGCTATAAACATTCAGGTGCACGTGCCCCTTCGGATCACTACGTTTGTATCTTTAGGGTAAATACCCAGCAGTGCAATTGCTGGGTCATAGGGTAGTTCTATTTTCAACATTTTGAGGAACCTCCAAGCTGTTTTCCAGAGTGGTTGCACCAGCTTGCATTCCCACCAACAGTGTAGGAGGGTTCCCCTTTCTCCGCATCCTCGCCAGCATCTGTCATTTCCTGACTTGTTAATTCTAGCCATTCTGACTGGTGTGAGGTGATATCTCATTGTGGTTTTGATTTGTATTTCCCTGCTGCCGAGTGATGTGGAGCACTTTTTCATGTGTCTGTTGGCCATCTGGATGTCTTCTTTGCAGAAATGTCTGTTCATGTCCTCTGCCCATTTCTTGATTGGATTATTTGTTCTTTGGGTGTTGAGTTTGCTAAGTTCTTTATAGATTTTGGACACTAGCCCTTTATCTGATATGTCATTTGCAAATATCTTCTCCCATTCTGTCAGTTGTCTTTTGGTTTTGTTAACTGTTTCCTTTGCTGTGCAAAAGCTTTTGATCTTGATAAAATCCCAATAGTTCATTTTTGCCCTTGCTTCCCTTGCCTTTGGCGATGTTCCTAGGAAGATGTTGCTGCGGCTGAGGTCGAAGAGGTTGCTGCCTGTGTTCTCCTCAAGGATTTTGATGGATGCCTTTCTCACATTGAGGTCCTTCATCCATTTTGAGTCTATTTTCGTGTGTGGTGTAAGGAAATGATCCAATTTCATTTTTCTGCATGTGGCTGTCCAATTTTCCCAACACCATTTGTTGAAGAGGCTGTCTTTTTTCCATTGGACATTCTTTCCTGCTTTGTCGAAGATGAGTTGACCATAGAGTTGAGGGTCTATTTCTGGGCTCTCTATTCTGTTCCATTGATCTATGTGTCTGTTTTTGTGCCAGTACCATGCTGTCTTGATGATGACAGCTTTGTAATAGGGCTTGAAGTCCGGAATTGTGATGCCACCAACTTTGGCTTTCTTTTTCAATATTGCTTTGGCTATTCGAGGTCTTTTCTGGTTCCATATAAATTTTAGGATTATTTGTTCCATTTCTTTGAAAAAAATGGATGGTACTTTGATAGGAATTGCATTAAATGTGTAGATTGCTTTAGGTAGCATAGACATTTTCACAATATTTATTCTTCCAATCCAGGAGCATGGAACATTTTTCCATTTCTTTGCGTCTTCCTCAATTTCTTTCATGAGTACTTTATAGTTTTCTGTGTATAGATTCTTAGTCTCTTTGGTTAGGTTTATTCCTAGGTATCTTATAGTTTTGGGTGCAATTGTAAATGGGATTGACTCTTTAATTTCTCTTTCTTCTGTCTTGTTGTTGGTGTAGTGAAATGCAACTGATTTCTGTGCATTGATTTTATATCCTGACAATTTACTGAATTCCTGTACAAGTTCTACCAGTTTTGGAGTGGAGTCTTTTGAGTTTTCCACATATAATATCATATCATCTGTGAAGAGTGATAGTTTGACTTCTTCTTTGCCGATTTGGATGCCTTTAATTTCCTTTTGTTGTCTGATTGCTGAGGCTAGGACTTCTAGTACTATGTTGAATAGCAGTGGTGATAACGGACTTCCCTGCCGTGTTCCTGACCTTAGCGGAAAAGCTTTCAGTTTTTGTCCATTGAGAATGATATTTGTGGTGGTTTTTTCATAGATGGCTTTGATAATATTGAGGTATGTGCCCTCTATCCCTACACTTTGAAGAGTTTTGATCAGGAAGGGATGCTGTACTTTGTCAAATGCTTTTTCAGCATCTCTGGAGAGTATCATATGGTTCTTGTTCTTTCTTTTATTAATGTGTTGTATCACACTGATTGATTTGCGGATGTTGAACCAACCTTGCAGCCCTGGAATAAATCCCACTTGGTCGTGGGGAATAATCCTTTTAATGTACTGTTGAATCCTATTGGCTAGTACTTTGGCGAGAATTTTTGCATCTGTGTTCATCAAGGATATTGGTCTGTAGTTCTCTTTTTTGATGGGATCCTTGTCTGGTTTTGGGATCAAGGTGATGCTGGCCTCATAAAATGAGTTTGGAAGTTTTCCTTCCATTTCTATTTTTTGGAACAGTTTCAGGAGAATAGGAATTAGTTCTTCTTTAAATGTTTGGTAGAATTCCCCCGGGAAGCCGTCTGGCCCTGGGCTTTTGTTTGTTTGGAGATTTTTGATGACTGTTTCAATCTCCTTACTGGTTATGGGTCTGTTCAGGCTTTCTATTTCTTCCTGGTTCAGTTGTGGTAGTTTATATGTCTCTAGGAATGCATCCATTTCTTCCAGATTGTCAAATTTGTTGGCGAAGAGTTGCTCATAGTATGTTCTTATAATAGTCTGTATTTATTGGTGTTAGTTGTGATCTCTCCTCTTTCATTCATGATTTTATTTATTTGGGTCCTCTCTCTTTTCTTTTTGATAAGTCTGGCCAGGGGTTTATCAATCTTATTAATTCTTTCAAAGAACCAGCTCCTAGTTTTGTTGATTTGTTCTATTGTTTTTTTGGTTTCTATTTCATTGATTTCTGCTCTGATCTTTATGATTTCTCTTCTCCTGCTGGGTTTAGGGTTTCTTTCTTGTTCTTTCTCCAGCTCCTTTAGGTGTAGGGTTAGCTTGTGTATTTGAAACCTTTCTTGTTTCTTGAGAAAGGCTTGTACCGCTATATATTTTCCTCTCAGGACTGCCTTTGTTGTGTCCCACAGATTTTGAACCGTTGTGTTTTCATTATCATTTGTTTCCATGAATTTTTTCAACTCTTCTTTAATTTCCTGGTTGACCCATTCATTCTTTAGAAGGATGCTGTTTAGTCTCCATGTATTTGGGTTCTTTCCAAATTTCCTCTTGTGATTGAGTTCTAGCTTCAGAGCATTGTGGTCTGAAAATATGCAGGGAATGATTCCAATCTTTTGATAACGGTTGAGACCTGATTCAGGACCAAGAATGTGATCTATTCTGGAGAATGTTCCATGTGCACTAGAGAAGAATGTGTATTCTGTTGCTTTGGGATGGAATGTTCTGAATATATCTGTGATGTCCATCTGGTCCAGTGTGTCATTTAAGGCCTTGATTTCCTTGTTGATCTTTTGCTTGGATGATCTGTCCATTTCAGTGAGGGGAGTGTTAAAGTCCCCTACGATTATTGTATTATTGTCAATGTGTTTCTTTGATTTTGTTATTAATTGGTTTATATAGTTGGCTGCTCCCACGTTAGGGGCATAGATATTTAAAATTGTTAGATCTTCTTGTTGGATAGTTCCTTTGAGCATGATATAGTGTCCTTCCTCATCTCTTATTATAGTCTTTGGCTTAAAATCTAATTGATCTGATATAAGGATTGCCACTCCTGCTTTCTTCTGATGTCCATTAGCATGGTAAATTGTTTTCCACCCCCTCACTTTAAATCTGGAGGTGTCTTCAGGTTTAAGATGAGTTTCTTGTAGGCAACATATAGATGGGTTTTGTTTTTTTATCCATTCTGATACCATGTGTCTTTTGATTGGGGCATTTAGCCCATTAATATTCAGGGTAACTATTGAGAGATATGCATTTAGTGCCATTGTATTGCCTGTAAGGTGACTGTTATTGTGTATTGTCTCTGTTCCTTTCTGATCTACTACTTTTAGGGTCTCTCTTTGCTTAGAGGACCCCTTTCAATATTTCCTGTAGAGCTGGTTTGGTGTTTGCAAATTCTTTCAGTTTTTGTTTGTCCTGGAAGCTTTTAATCTCTCCTTCTATTTTCAATGATAGCCTAGCTGGATATAGTATTCTTGGCTGCATGTTTTTCTCGTTTAGTACTCTGAATATATCATGCCAGCTCTTTCTGGCCTGCCAGGTCTCTGTGGATAAGTCTGCTGCCAATCTAATATTTTTACCATTGTATGTTACAGACTTCTTTTCCCGGGCTGCTTTCAGGATCTTCTCTTTGTCACTAAGAGTTGTAAATTTTACTATTAGGTGACGGGGTGTGGACCTATTCTTATGGATTTTGAGGGGGGTTCTCTGAACCTCCTGGATTTTGATGCTTGTTCCCTTTGCCATATTGGGGAAATTCTCTCCAATAATTCTCTCCAATATACCTTCTGCTCCCCTCTCTGTTTCCTCTTTTTCTGGAATCCCAATTATTCTAATGTTGTTTCATCTTATGGTGTCACTTATCTTTCGAATTCTCCCCTCATGGTACAGTAGCTGTTTGTCCCTCTTTTGCTCAGCTTCTTTATTCTCTGTCATTTGGTCTTCTATATCGCTAATTCTTTCTTCTGCCTCATTTATCCTAGCAGTCAGAGCCTCCATTTTTGATTGCACCTCATTAATAGCTTTTTTGATTTCAACTTGGTTAGATTTTAGTTCTTTTATTTCTCCAGAAAGGGCTTTTATATCTCCCGAGAGGTTTTCTCTAATATCTTCCATGCCTTTTTTGAGCCCGGCTAGAACCTTGAGAATCGTCATTCTGAACTCTGGATCTGACATATTACCAATGTCTGTATTGATTAGGTCCCTAGCCTTCGGTACTGCCTCTTGTTCTTTTTTTTGTGGTGAATTTTTCCGCCTTGTCATTTTGTCCAGATAAGAGTATATGAAGGAGCGAGTAAAATACTAAAAGGGTGGCAACAACCCCAGCAAAATATGCTTTAGTCAAATCAGAAGAGATCCCAAATTGTGAGGGGGGAGAAAGGGGATAAAAAGAGGTTCAGAAAGAAAA
>NW_019154134.1:13580253-13686315 GCF_002288905.1 Enhydra lutris kenyoni | reverse complement strand
AAAAAAAAAAAAACCAATTAAAAAAAGAAAACCAATAAAGACAAAATATAAAAAGCAAAAAAAATATATATATATATGTATATATATATATTAGATAAACTAGTTAAAAAATGTTAAAATTGAAAAGGGTAAAAGTTTAAAAAATTTAGCAGTAGAACTAAAACAAATTGAAAAAGAAAAAAAAATTAAATTAACTGCAAGGCTAAAGATTCATGGGGAGAAAGCCATGAGTTCCGTGCTTTGCTTTCTCCTCTGGAATTCCGCTGCTCTCCTTGGTATTGAAACTACACTCCTTGGTAGGTGAACTTGGTCCTGACTGGGTTTCTTGTTGATCTTCTGGGGGAGGGGCCTGTTGTAGTGATTCTCAAGTGTCTTTGCCCCAGGCGGAGTTGCACTGCCCTTACCGGGGGCCGGTCTGAGTAATCCGATCGGGTTTGCTTTTGGGAGCTTTTGTTCCCTGAGCGCTTTCCGTAGAGTTCTGGAGGGCGGGAATGAAGATGGTGGCCTCCCGGTCTCCCGCCCGGAGGAGCCGAGAGCCCGGGGCCCCACTCTTCAGTGCGCCCTCAGAGAACAGCGCCCAATTACTCCCGTCACCCTGGCCTCTGGCCGCGCTCTGAGCTGACCGAGGCTGCGACCCGTTCAAGGTAACCTCAAGATTAGAGTTTACACCTCGGCTCTGTCTCTGTAGCCGGCTTCCCCGTTCTAATACCTGCAATCTCTGTGACACTCAGACACCCCCGATCCTTCTGTGACCCTGCGGGACCTGAGGCCACGCTGACCCTGCGTGGGCTTCACCCCGGTTAAGCCTCTGGAGCGATGTCCCTCAGTGGAACAGACTTTTAAAAGTCTCGATTTTGTGCTCTGTTGCTCCGCCGCTTGCTGGGAGCCGGCCCCTCCCCCCCGCGGTCTATCTTCCTGTCGCTTTGGATTCACTTCTCCGCCAGTCCTACCTTTCAGAAAGTGGTTGATTTTCTGTTTCTAGAGTTGCTGTTCTTCTTCTCTTCGATCTCCCATTGGATTTGTAGGTGTTTGCAATCTTTACATAAGCTATCTAGCTGATCTCCCGCTACCTGAAGTAGTCTCAGCCTGCTACTTCTCCACCATCTTGACTCCTCTCCACCTACTGGATTTTGATGCTTGTTCCCTTTCCCATATTGGGGAAATTCTCTACAATAATTTGCTCCAATATACCTTCTGTCCCCCTCTCTCTTTCTTCTTCTGGAATCCCAATTATTCTAATATTGTTTTGTCTTATGGTATCACTTATCTCTAGAACTCTCCCCTCATCATCCAGTAGTTGTTTGTCTCTCTTTTGTTCAGCTTCTTTATTCTCCCTCATTTGGTCTTCTGTATCACTAATTCTCTCTTCTGCCTCATTTATCCTAGCAGAAAGAGCCTCAATTTTTATTGCACCTCATTAATAGCTTTTTTAATTTCAGCTTGGTTAGATTTTAGTTCTTTTTTTCCTCCAGAAAGGGCTTTTATTTATCTAGGCAGTGTTTCTCTAATATCTTCTATGCCTTTTTCAAGCCCAGCTAGCACCTTGAGAATTGTTATTCTGAACTCTAGATCTGACATATTACCAATGTCCACATTGAATAGGTCCCTAGCCTTTGGTACTGCCTCTTGTTTCTTTTTTTTTTTTTTTTTTTTTTCCTGTGGTGATTTTTTTCCACCTTGTCATTTTACCCAGCTGAGAATATATGAAGGAGAGAAAGGGTGGCCAAATCCCCAGAAAAATATATGCTAACCAAATCATAAGAGACCTCAAATCAGGGGCAGAAGAAATGGGATAAAAAGGAGTTAAAAAAATTTTTTTAAACAAACCATATATATATATATATATATATATATATATATATGAACTGGATCAATAGAACAGAGCCACCCATTTAATTTTGGGTGTGTTTTGGTCTCTTAGAAGAAACTACCTTCCAAAATTTTAAAGAAAGAAAAACGTATATATATATATATATACACACACACAAATAAGGGTAAACAGGATGAAGGGATGAAATATGACTATAAAGATGAAAATTTAAAAAAAATTCTAAAAAAGGAGTTGATAAGATAAGTTGGTTGGAAAAAGAAAGAAAATGAAAGTAGAGAGAATTTGTTCAGGCTGGAGACTAGAACAAAGCCCTGTGCTAGATTTAGGGTATATTTTGACCTATTAGAAGAAATTGTATCCCAAAAATTTTCTGAAGAAAAAACCCTATATGTATTCAAAAATAAAGCTAAGTACAATTAAGGATAAAATATAATAATGAAGGTTTAAAAGGATTTTTTTAGAAAGGTATTATTAAGTTAAACTAGTTAAAAAAACATTAAAGGAGGAAAGAGGAAAAGTTAAAAAAAATTAGAATAAGAAAAAATTTTTTTTAAATTTAATTAACTTTGCAAGACTAAAGAATCATAGGGAGAAAAGCTTGAACTCCATGCTTTGCTTTCCCCTCCTCTGGAATTCTGCTGTTCCTGATTAGTGAGCTTGTTCTTGGCTGGATGTTCTTGCTGATATCCTGTGGGGAGGGGCCTGATGTCATGATTCTCAAATGTCTTTGCCTGAGGCAGAATTGCATTGCCCTTGCCAGGGGCCAGGCTAATAATCTGCTTGGGTTCATTCTCAGGAGCTTTTTTTCCCTGAACACTTCTGTAGGGCTCTGGAGAATGGGAATGAAGATGGCAGCCTCCCAATCTCCAGCCCAGAGGAGTTGAGAACTCAAGGCCCCACTCCTCAGTGCACCTTTGGAGAAAAGCAGTCAATCCCTCCCATCTTCCTTGCCTCTGGCCACTCTCCAAGCTCACCCGGCCTGTGTCCTAGCGTTTCTGTCGCTGGCACAAAGCCCCGTTTGGAGTCTCCAAACCCAGCAGATTCCTGCCTCCAGAGAAGGAAGGCAGGTTTCCCGCAGGTTTTTGTGCGGTCCCTGCTCAAAGACCCTTAAACTGCAGATCACAGTTTAAGTTAGCCCCAAGCTGAGAGCTCACTCCTCGTCTCTGTCTCTGTAGTTGGCTTCCCGCTCTGACACCTGTGAGCTCTGCTACACTCAGACACCCCCGATCCTTCTGTGATCCCACAGGATCTGAGACCACACTGTCCCTGTGAGGGCTCCACCCCTACTTAGCCTCTGGAGCAATGTCCCTCAGTGGAGCAGACTTTTAAAAGTTCAAATTTTGTGCTCCATTGCTCCACAGCTTGCCAGGAGCCAGCCCTCCCACTGCAGTCTATCTTCTCATCACTTCAAATTCACATGACTTCCTATTTTAAATAAAGCAAAAGGGATTCTTCATACCAGACAGTATTGATTGAAGAAATGCTCAAATGCATTATACAACCAAATACAACAATATAAATGAAATAATTGCATCCAAGAATTATATATGAAAGATCTCAGCTCTGGGAAGAAAGGGTGGTCACCCAAATTGACTTCTGTTTATTAATAATAAAGTTAAATTAATAATCATGAGAACTATTATATACTGAATACTTCTCACTACACACAGTATTAAGAATTTTGTAAACCTGTATTTTTTAAAAAAGATTTATTTATTTATTTGCTAGAGAGAGCAGGGGGAAGAGCAGAAAGAGAGGGAGAAGCAGACCCTGCATTGATTGCGGATCCCTACATGGGGCTCGATCCCACAACCTTGAGAACATGACCTGAGCTGAAATTGCGTTGAACTCTTAACTAACTCAACCGCCCATGTGCCCAAATACTTTGTAGAACTATCTTAATTAACTCTTAGTGAACTTTTATGAAATACCAGATCTCAATTTTATAGATGAGAATATAAAACAGAGCCAAAGTAACATGCTCAAAAATCATGATTAGAAAGTCACACATTCAAAATTCATTTGAATTCTATGTCATTCCAAGATGTAGTATTTTCTCTACTGTTTTAAATAAGCTTCTTGCTCTTAGAGAATCAATAAAATCATTTCTTAAAGATACAGAGTTTTGAACTCAGTATTTCAATTTATCCTCTGTGTTTTTATGTCATTCTTATTAGAAGTATAATAAACTATCCTTAAGAAAATTTATGGTGAAGACCAACTATATCAGTGCTATATCTTTTTTTAAAAGGGGGAGGCATTTGCTTTGAGACTGTTGAGGGAGAGGAAAACTTTCTTACTTCTTTGGCTTGTTTGATATAAAATCGATTTTATAAATCTTTGTAATATGTTATAAGAAACTAGATTTATCCTCTGCCCTGAATTTTAAAAAAAAAAAAAAAAGCTAATACAGGAAAACAACAGATACTAAGACAGGTATTAGACAACAAATAGTGATTGCTAAGAAATAGGAAATAAGCGTAGTTAGCACTAACACTGCCTCAAATTTAGTATGTGAAGAGTGTTCTAATCATAGAGCAGGGAAGAGGAACACACATAGAATCCAGAGGTCTCCCTGAGTCAATGGAGGAGAGTGTGAGAGGCCAAAGCAAATAGTGCTCACAGGAAAAGGTGCCAGAGATGAGAGACTTGTGCAGAGAGAAAAGTCTAGAGAGAAGAAATCTTAGAAAGTCTCTCAATTTTGCAGATGAGTTGTGATAAACATATGCATTTGAATACCCAAACCTGAGGAAATAATACCCAAAAGGATTGAAGGGAAAGATCCCGTAAACCCAGGTATAGTGCTCATGCCTACCAGCAAGAAAGAAAATCTTGTATTATACAGAGCATTGAGTAAAGTACTGAGAAGGCTTTTTTCTCCAAACTAGTCTGAGAATAAATGTTACTCTGGTTTTGTTTAAAGCATTTTAAAAGCAAGACCTGGAAGGTTGGAACTGCTTCCAAATAATAGTATTTCAGAATGAAGCTCAGGAATACTTACAGAAACAGGATATATCCAGGATCCAAGATATTAAGATTAATAATCTATAACCTCTAATTTGAAAAATAAGACTTGCAAGGGAGAGGAAAATATGACCCAAATATCAAGAAAAATCAATCAATTGAAACTGATACAGAAAGTATATAGATAATAGCATTTGTAGACTTTAAAACCATTGAATAAATTAAGTAAATATGTTAAAGATATCTTTAAAATATAAAAATTGGACCACTAGAGATGAAAACTACAATATCTTTGATGGATGAACAGAAAATTAGATACCACATATGAAAATACTAGTGGACTTGGAAATACTAATAGAAACCTTTCAAAATGAAATATGGAGGAAAAAAGACTTAAAAATTAAGATTTAAAGTATAATTTCCAGTGATGTAATGTTAGTATAATGAAAATTCTCAAAGGAAAAAGGGGAGAGAAAACATTTTGAAGTAACAGTGGCAGAAAGTTTTCCATATTTCGTGAAAGCTGTAAAGCCAGAGATCCAAACAGCTCAGTGAACCCTATCCAAAAGAAATAAGAATAAAAATGCTAAGATAGGGAAATTGCTTAAATCTAGTAATAAGAGAAATCTTAAAAGACAAAAATAGCACAGAATATAGAGAGCAACAAAGATAATGGCAGATTTCTCATCTAAAACAATGTGAGCTCAAAGATAGTAGAGCAACATCTTTAAAGAACTGAAAGAGAAATTATCTTCCTAGAGTCCTCTGTGCACTATGAACTTTTAAAACAAATGAATTCATAAGAAGTATGCACCCTCATCATAATGGAACCAAACCAGAAATCAATAGCAGAAATAACATAGTAAAATCTCCAAATACACAGAGAGTGGAAAAAAAACATGTTTCTAAATAATTGCTGGAACAAAAAGAATTTCTCAAAGATAAAAAATACATGTAAATTAATAAAAATGAAAATTCAAATCTTTGGGATACAACTAAAGTGATATTTAGAGGAAAAGTTACTGTACTTAATTCTTATACTAGAATTAAAAAGAAATTCCCAAATCAATAATCTAGGCTCCTACCTCAAGAAACTTGGAAAAATTACAAAATTAACTGAAAGCATGTAGAAATAATATAAGAACAAAAATCAATTGTATTCAAGATAGAAAAAGGTAGCGACAAGCCAGAAGATGTTTTTAAAGAATTATATAAAACTGACAAATCCCTAGCAAACTGACAAGAGAGATGGAGAGATAGAGCAGAATGGAAAGGGGAAGAGGGAGAGGAGACACAAATTACCAGTATCAAGCAATATCAGGAATCAAGGAAGGCATATCATTATAGATCCTATTGACATTAAAAAGATAAGTGAATATTACTAACATTTATATGCCCATAAATCCAATAACGTAAATGAAACGGATATATTTCTTGAAAGATAGAAACTCCAAAACACACTTAAGAATTAAATAATCTGAATAGTCATATTTGAATTAAATAAGTTGATTTTATATTTAATTTTTTTGCATAATGTAAACTTCAAACACTTTTTGATGGCTTTACTGGAGAATTCTACCAAACTTCAAAATAAATAATATTCATTCTGTAAAAACTCATAGAATATGAAAAATCACAAAGGAAGAAGGCAAGAGAGGAAGAAAGGAGTAAAAGAACTTCTAAACAGCCAGAAAACAATTTTTAAAATGGCAATAGTAAATCCCTACTTATCAGTAATAACTTTAAATGAATTCACTTATCCAGTAAAAAGACAGAAGTTGGCTAAATGATTTAAAAGTAATCAGACCCAACTATATGCTGATTTTAGGAGACTCACTAAAGCCTTAAGGCTCATAAGTGAAGGGATGAAAAGAGATAAACCACTAAGAGGAAATAAAAACAGCAAGAATAGCTACATGCATATTAAAGAAAAAATTGAAGTAAAAAACTTGTTATAAGAAACAAAGGAAGTAACTATGTAATAATAAGGGAGTCAATTAATGAAGAGGATTTTACAACTGTATTGGAGAACCTAAGTATATGTGCAAATATTAACATATCTGAAGGAAGAAATAAGGAGGAATACAATAGTAGGAGTTCTTAATATTACACTGTTAACAATGGATAGGTCATCCATACAGAAAATCAATAAAGAAATATTTGACTTGAACTATACCTTAGACCAAATGAAACGAATAGGTATATACAGAATTTTCCATCCAATAGCACCTGATCACACAGTTTTCCAAAGGGCACATGAAGCATTTTCCAGAAAAGCAAGACTTAATGAACTTTAGAACATTAAAATCATATCGAATACCTTTTCTGATACAATGTTAGGAAATTGGAAATCAGTAACAGGAGGAAAGCTGGAATATTGATGAACAGCACACTCTTGATTTTCAAGAATAAATCAAAAAATATCTTGAGGCAAATGAAAATGGAAACACAATGTATAGGTGTAGAGAAGCAGCAACAGCCATTCTAAGATGAAAATTTATAGTGGTAAATGCCAACATTAATTTAAAAAAAGAGGAAAAAAGAAAACCAGCTGAACTTTACACCTTAAAGATCAACTAAACCCAAAGTTAGCCTTAGAAAGATAACAGTGATGAGAGCAGAAATAAATGGGGACTAGGAAAAGGATAGCAGAGCTGAAGGAAACTAAGAGCTGACTTTTCACAAAGATAAACTTGGCAAACCTTTAGTTAAAGTAAGAAAAAAAAAAGGAGAACTCAAATAAAATCAGAATGGAAATAAGAGACATTACAACTGACACCAGAGAAATAAAAAGAATAAAAAACTGCTTTGAACAATTACACACTAATATATTGGATAACCTAGAAGAAATTACTAAATTCCTGTAAATGAACAACCTACCAAGATTAAATGATGAAGAAATAGGAAATGTGAGCAGAACAATAATAATTAAGGAGATTGAATCAGTAATCAAAAATTTCCCAAGAAAGAAAAGTCTGGGACAGATGGTTTCACAGGTGAAATTTACCAAACATTTAAAGAAGAATGTCAAACCTTCTCAGACTCTTCCAAAAATTGAAAAGGAAGAGACACTTCCAAACTCATTTTATGAGGCCAGGGTCACCCCGATACCAAAACCAGACAAGAATACTATCAGAAAAGTAGAGGCTAATATCTCTGATGAACATATATGTAAAAATCCTCAACAAAATACTAGCAAACCAAATTCAATGGCACATTAAAAGGATCAGACACATGACTGAGTGAATTTTTCCCCAGGGTGAAAGGGTGGTTTAACATATACAAATCAATAAATGCGATATACCATGTTAACAAATGAAAGGTAAAAATCGTATTATCATCTCAATAGGTGAGAAAAGCATTTGACAAAGTTTAACCTCCCTTCATGATAAAAAAAAAAAAAACCTCTTAAATTAGGTATTAAAGAAATGTATCTCAATATAAGTAATGTCATCTATGACAAGACCACAGTTAACCTACTCAACAGTGAAAAACTGAAAGGTTTTCCTCTCCTATCAGGAACAAGGCAAGCATGCCCACTTTCACCACTTATATTCAACATAGGAAGGAACACAGGAAGTCCTACTCCAAGCAATTAGGCAAGAACAAGAAGAAAATTTGGCATCCAAATCAGAAAGAAATAAAATTGTCTATATTTTTAGATTAAATAATATTATATGTGTCCACAAAAAAACTTAGCATTAATAAGCAATTTGAGCAAATGTAAAGGATATAAATCAATGGACAAAAAACAGTTGCATTTCTATACACTCACTACAAAACATCTAAAAAGAAATCAAGAAAATGATTCCCATTCTCAATAGCATTGAAAATAGTAATATACTTAGTAATAAAGTTAATCAGGAAATGAGTGATCTATACAATGAATATTATAAAATATTGACAAAAGAAATTAAGACACAAATAGATATTTCATGTTCATGGATTGGAAGAATTAATATTGTTTAAAAGGCCATAATTATGCAAAGTAATTGACAGATTTAGTTTAACCCCCATCAAAATTCCAAAAACATTTTTAACAAAAATAGAAAAAAAAATCCTACAATTTGTGTGGGACCACATATAGCCAAATAGCTTTGAGCAAGAATAACAAAGGTGGAAGTATCACACTTCTTGGTTTCAAACTACATTGCAAAGCTATAGCAATAAAAACAGTATTGTACTAGCATAGAAACAAACACACGGACCAATGGAACGGAACAGAGAGCCCACAAAAATCCATGCATATACAACCATACCATTCAACAAAGGTGCCAGGAATACACAGTGGGGAAAGGAGAGTCTCTTCAAAAGTAGTGTTGAGAAATTTGGATATCCACATGCAAAAGAATGGACTTGGACCCTTACCTTACACCATACACAAAAATCAACTGAAAATGGATTAAAGACTTAAACATAACATCCCAAACCATAAAATTCCCACAAGAAAGTATAGAGGAAAAGCTCAGCAATGATTTTTTGAATATGACAGAAAAGACGGTTTCTGTTAATTTCTCTTGTGAACTTACTTACTTTCTTGTTGCTTTGCCTGTTTGGTTTTGTCTTTTTTGTTTGTTTGTTTGTTTTGTTGTTGCTAAAACTAGAAATTTTGAACATGATCATGTGGTGACTCTGGAATGGACATTGCCCTCTCCTGGGGGTTTGTTTTCATTGTTGGCTGTGTATTGTAGTTGTTTAGTTAGTCACTTCCTGAACTACTTTTACAAAGTCTGTAGTTTTTGTCATGTGGGAACTTTGAAGTCCCTATTTCTTTAGTTTGTGATCCAAAATAAGAAAGGGAGGAAGAAAGGAAGGAGGGGGACAAGAAAAGGGAAGAGGAAGGGGAGCTCATCTGGTCTTTACAGATTTGCTGTTTTCAGGCATGTCTGTAACTCATCACCAGACTACTCACAGCCTTGACTTTGATTTTCTTCTGTTGCTGAACCTAGAATCAGCCAGAGGTGAAAGCTTGAGGTTTTTTCCTTAGGTCTTCTCTGAACGTGCATCCTGCCCTTAAAATTCATTTGTCTTCTAAATTCCTCCGTATGTGCACACACGTCTTTACACTTTCCAAAGAAACTCCAGCTTTCCCTCACAGACTTTCAATGCATCTATTGTTTGCCTCCCCTTGATTCTCTTGCCTCAAACAACAGCAGGTTGTTGGTGTACCTTGCACTATTTTCACAGAATGCCCTCTGCATAGCCACAGTTCTGCCTGAAGGAGTTTGATTTTGTTTTAAATTCCAGTTAGTTAAAATACAATATTTATAGTAGTTTCAGAGGTACAATATAGTGATGCATTATGTCCATATATCACCCAGTGCTCATCACGGGTGCTTTCCTTAATCCTCATCACCCATCCCTTTAGTCACCTCCCCTAGCTAGAGAGTATAGTGCTAAATGAAGTAAATCAGTCAGAGAGAAAATTGTGTCTCGATCAAAACAAAAAGGCAAGGACCTTCAATCAGTCCCTCAGGTAGGCTCCAAATAGGTCAAAGCAGACAAGTTTCTGCAGAATAAGAGCTGATATGCTCTCTTTCTGGACTTAGGACTGGGGTTTGATCCTGGGAGTAGAGACTACAGTTCTTGCCAGTGGTGGGGTGGGAAGGAGACAAGGATGAATGAAAATGTTGTAAAGCCTTCCTATCATTTACAAGTCCCTATTTTCCTGACTCAGCATTTGAGCGGATCTATACCTTGGACTATTGTGTAGACTTGGGCAGTTTGTTCTGACAATTTTGACATTTTTCAGTGCTCCTATTGAGTTATGAACTTTTGGAACTACCTAATGTACCATTTTCACAGACATGATTCCCGTTTTTCTCTTCTTAATTTTGTATCTCCATGGCTTTCTTGCTTATTTATTAATTTTCAAGTCAGAGCTTTTTTCTGCTAATGATCTTTGGTTACCCATATTTAAAAGTGGAATAATAAAAAGGTTATTGGAAACACTGTGCCGATGTCTAGGGATTATCACGTGCAGGCTTTAGTATTAAAGCATTATCTAGGGGCGCCTGGGTGGCTCAGTGGGTTAAGCCTCTGCCTTTGGCTCGGGTCATGATCTCAGGGTCCTGGGATCGAGCTCTGCATCTGGCTCTCTGCTCAGCAGGGAGTCTGCTTCCCCCCTCTCTCTCTGCCTGCCTCTCTGCCTACTTGTAATCTCCATCTGTCAAATAAATAAAAATCTTTAAAAAAAAAAAAGCATTATCTATTTGTATCATTATATTAGGGACTTCCTGATGTATGTTTATTCATCTTTACCTGGTCTGTTCAAAAGAGGAAGCTTTTCTGGTCATCTGAGAGGGTAGACTTGGCTACTGTCATGTTGAGGGACATGTAAAATCCAGGTGTGGAGGGGTTTCCACATTCAGTAAACAAATGGTTACTGAATCATCTTACACCCGAATGCACATGGGGCCTCCCGTTACAGAGCCCTCTCTGTGTCTTTGGTGAGGGAATGCGTGCTTCAGTTACCTAGTTTAGAAGAATCATTAGGCAATCCTCCAGATATTAGTCTGATATTTACCTTCATTTTCAGAAGTACTATCATTTGGAAGTTCCTCACTGCTGGTTAAAAATTCACATTTGTTGTGTCTGCTTTCAAATACTACCATTCATTTGCTTTCCCTCTTAAAGTTTTCCTGTGGTTTTTTTTGTTTGTTTGTTTGTTTTCTCTTTTCTTGTGGACTTATTTTTTTATGTTAATTATTTTAGTGACATTTAGGTGTGGAGATGACTGAGCTGTTTTCAAACTGCTGTCTTTACTCTGAAATCTGTTTGTAGGACTTCTCCTTGACCCTATTTCTTGAATCTGAATTTAAGAACCAGTTTCTAGGATTTAAGCTTTACAAATTGGAAGAGGCTTTTTAGGATAAATGGTAGAAATAAAGAAATTACTTCAGGTACTTTGTCATATTTATCTTTTAATGGATAGTCTTGAACATCAAAAATCTTGAGCATCATCATACAAGTTTATTTTAAAATAATATTTTAATTCATTAATACTTTAAACCTTTTGTTGAATGTAGTGTATTACGGAGATCAAAGATAGACCAGGCCCTAATTGTGAAAACATTTGGCTTAGCAACTAAAGGCTTCCAAGAGTGATACATAATGTCAAACAACTTGCCCATTGGAAATTTAGTTGATTGTTCCTCAATAATATTTTATTATTATATTACTAATTTTTATTATTTTATTATTTATTTATTTTATTATTTATATTATTATATTATTCCTTTATTTTCATTCCCATGTCCTATTGTTTATAGGCTAAATCTTCAGTTTTTCTTCTATTAATTAATCCATTATTTCATATAAAGCCATCAAGTTAATTTGTAGGAAAACAGAACACTTAAAGGCATGGAATATTTGATTGTTGACTTATATTCCATTATTATACTCTTTCATTTTTAAAATTATGAGTAGTTGTCTGATACTTTATGGTCAAAATTGCAAGGTTATTTCATTTCACTATTGCTCTTATACCAATATTTGAAAATTCTTTTTAAGGTGGGTATTCTTCTTATGGTTCATTCTTACAAACTGTTTTTTAAGGTTAGATTCTTGTAATAAATTTATTGAAAAGATCACTGAAATGGAAAATTGGAGTGACTCATTCAAGCAAAGTGTAATTGAATGTTTGAGTCATTACTCTTGATGACAAATATAAAAACTAATGAAAGTCAATGGTGTTAAAATCAACAAAAAGTAAAACATCAAACACAGTAGGGAAGACCAAGATCAAAGGAATACATAGGTTGTGAAAGTGTTGTAAATCCATGACCACCACAATCTCAAGTGTCAGTGAAGCTTACATTAAAACTGTAGAGCTACATTTTTGGGTGGTATAGGAGGGATGGTTAAAAAGGTAATTATTTGTGTTCTGTAGAAAGCCAAGGATACATTATAAACTTAGTTAAGACTTCTCAGTGCCACCTCCCCAGGTTTCTGAGAAAGACTCTAATGTGTTATTTAGGACTTGACTTTTTTCTATTTGTCCAAGCTCTTTTCCAGTCCTGGTTTGACAGTTTGCTTTCTTTTTTCTTCCCATTCCTTAGACTTTATTTTTGTTTTGATTGTTTAACTTCCCAACTTGGCACAGTGACACTGATATAGAACCTACTTTTTAGCCAAATTTTTGGCAGGCCTATAACTTGTTCCTCATCAGTCTGGTCAGGCAAATCCTAGGGCACTGGGCTTTAATCTAAGAAAATTATACCTATGAACTTAAGAATAGAATGTAAGCTCAGAAGTCAAGCTCTTCAAAATGGGGAAGTTGGAGTCTTACAGTAGAGACCTGATAAGGAAGGGCAATTTTCTCCTCTTGCCCACTTTTAAGTCTGAAATGGAACGCTGATAAAATGAGCTTGGGGACCATTCCAGGTCAACAGTAATGTCCGAGTGATCAAATACTGGGAGTAGGTGAAGAGAGGTGTTTAGCTAGGAGAACACTGGCAGTGATGAATTCTCACTCACAGCCGTTTTAAAAAGATGTCAGAGTCAGGTTTCCTGGAAGGTCTATGCAGATTGATAATAAGGATCAACTAGCAGGTGGAGAGATATAAATAAAAAGAACCAGCTTCTAGGTTCTGTGCTGTCTTTCATATTTCATATTTGTTTGATTGTTCTAAAGCATATAAGAAATCAGGCCATCATTTCCTAAATGTAATAAACTAGCAAAGAGTTCTTATAATTGCCTTTAGTTATGGTAGCCAAGAGAGTATCAGCAAAAAAAGTTATATTACTTTAAACCCTCCTCATATCATATTTATCTCCACTGTTTTTATTTGAAAAACTTGGTCCAATCCAGTTGTTACTGGAGCACAGTTAAAACTGTTGTTCTACCTTATTGTCAAGAAGCCAGTACATCAATAATAGCTTTATCTCCATGCCTCTAAACAGAACTTGAAATGCATGTGTATGTGTATGTGTATGTGATATAGTTAGGGAGTTGATAGCTTAGGCTCTAGAGTCAGATGTCTGAGTCTCAGTCTACATTTCCTAATAGTACTAGATCTGTCATCTTACCCAAGTTAATTTTATGCATATCTCAAATTCCAGTCTTGTTAAATGAGTCTAAAGATGTTACATACTTCACAAAATACAATAAGATGATAAAGTAAAAATGACATCATTTAAGGCTATAAACTTAAAATTTTTTTCAGTGTGATATGTCCAAATGTGCAAGCGTCACCAAGCTATTCCTGGCATTGCTAATACAGAGAAATTAATACTATTATATGTTAATTATTTTATTGCAGTTTCCATTTCAGTATAAAATGTATAAATGAGGACTGCCTCATTATGAGGTCACATTAAAAAGGATCCATTCCAAACTTGGTATCTAAACCAAAATCTCCTGAAGGTATACCGAAAGAGAGGGTTGTAACTTCAGTGTCTACAGAAATGCCTACTAAATTCTCTTTATTGACCCATCATGCCAAGGTCCTTTTGATTCCACAGTAGACAACTCTCATCTTATTTCTTTATGTTGCTTTAATGTATTAAAAAGCTAATGCCTTTATGACGGAGTGTCTTGATATTTTTTCACTGTTTTAGTGGCATCATGGGAATTAACAATCCATTTATGGAAAATTCATAGTATTCTCTAGTTGGTACTCGCATTTACACTCTAAATTATTATTTTGTAATAAGTTTTTTATGTCCCTGAAGACTTCCGTGTTGAGCCCTGAGTGAACTTACTAATGGATCAAGGCAATCTTACAGAATACCTAGTAGCTCCATCTTATGTAAATATCATTTTTCCTAAATCTTCATATTGCCATTACATTTCAAATACTCTTTGAGCCTTAATATTCTATTGTTACAGAGTGAAACAAACCTCTTAATCTCTTATTATGCGAGTGGGAAATGAATCTTATAAAAGCTTTTCTTTTTGTGTGTAACCACACTCTTGGTTTTGTTAGAACCAGAATAAAATGAAGTTTTCATAACCTCGTAATGTTGTTCACTTTCAGAACTATTATGTCATTTTTCACTGAATCTGTAGGCAATATTTCAGTGCCTTATAGTAAGATAGTTATATTGAGCTGCCTGACTGGAAATTACAACAGAAACAGCATGAGCTTTCCTCTTTTTCTCTGTAAGAAGCAACTATATTTGAACATCTGGTATCATTTGCCCAATATACATCAGAAGGAATAATATTCAACATGTAATTCTTCTATGAATGCTTTAATATCCTATATTTTAATATATATCATAATTTATTTTAAACTTTGAACAAGTTTAGTTAGAAATGATTGTGGATTTGTATTCCAAGATAAAATTTACCGATGATATGATTGCACTCATCAGAATAAGAACAAAAATAATCATCAGGGCTATGACCTGTTTTGTATTTGAAAATTCCTTAGGGAGAAATTTAATTAATTGCCCCTCATTGCTTTATTAGCCTTCTCTTGTTGCCATTCTTCCTTATATTCATTATCAAGGACTGGCCAGAGACCTCTGACTGTAACCTTGAACTAAGACAAAAAAGAAACAGAATCATTATAGAAGTATTTGGATAAAGAGGAAAGTGGAGACCTAGAGTAGCATCTCTACCACCTAAAGTGAGAACTAAAACCCTTGTGACTGTCCTGGAGTGAGGACTGAGGCCAGTATTATTAATTAGTTTTCTAGTTGTCATTGCTACCAACTTTCCTTGGCTTACAGAACTTGGAATTTTTAGAAATGCAATGTGTTGAACCATAGGAGAGGTGTCATGGTTTGGTCTATTCAGTTCAATAGTCTCATTTTAATCTCTGTGTTCCGCAGAATCCTTTGGAGCAAGTGCTCTGAGTAACAGTTACTCACTTAGATGCATGTTTTTTGTTTTGTTCATTGCAGTGCTCTGGCCTGTGTTGCTGTGTTCCCAGCAGTCTTGGTTCTCTGGTTCTGGCTGCCAATCACTGGATGTCTGGTGAGTCTTCCTACACTCAGTACTAAGTGTTAATATCCTCATCTATCCCTAGTTTTGTGACTGCCTCTACACTGTAGCTTTCATGTGTAAATTCAGCTAAGTCGTTTTAGGAATCACTGGGTTCAGATTAGAATTCCTATAGCCTTTCCTGTGAATTTGCAAGCATCTAATTCTTGTATTAAACCCTTTTCTGCTTAAAATACTTACAAAGATTTTTATTTCTGAAACTGAACATGATGGACACAGCCATACTCTTTTTGCAGGTAAGTTTGGCCCTGTGACTCAGTGGTTGCAAGGGTTGTTGGGATTTTTTTGCATATATTCTGGTAAAGATTGTTTTCTGATTAAAGACATAAGGGTATAAAAGTAAGTAGTTTGGCTGTTTTTCTCCTTCCCGTCTTTCTCCTTCTCTTCCTTCCTTTGATCTCAGTGTTAGAGCAGGTGTCTTACAACCATGTAATTTCTAGATGGATGAGGACCAAAGGCTACTATATTAGGCATAGTAGAGAAGGGTGGAAAAACCTTGGGTCCCTGATAACATCATTAGGCTACTGAAGAAGGTCTGGACTGCTTACTGAATTTGTGCATTGTTAGGTTTCCTATTATGTACTAGAAGAATAATTTCTAATTGATCAGGTAGTATTACCTACTGACTTCTTCATGGCCATAGATTAAAGGTAAAGGAAGTCTGAACTTCTCTAATGGGACAGGTGCTGTCAGTATCCCACCCATGTTCTCAGGTTTTACTCTTCCATTGTAGTCTAGCCAAACTTGCATGGTCATATAATGTCTCTGTGACTGAGTACTTTTCTTTGAATTTCAGAAGGCCTCCTTCCAACTTCTAGAGCAAGGTAAAAGTGCCAAGAAATTAATATCTCTTCAGATATCCTCAACCAGTCACTCTCAGAAATTGTCATATAAATATACTAAACTCTTGGTTCCCTGGGCAGGAAAATTCTGAGTGGTTTTTACTGTTCCCAGACTTGCACAGCACACTGTATTAGCTTAATAACTGATCATTTATTGCCTGTCTCATATATAGAGGTTATACTATCTAAATCAAGCATTTGCACTTGATTTCTTCTCCCTTATGTGCTTCTATGAGAATCAAAGTTAAGGCAACTAAATTAAAATCAAATTAGATCCATTAAATCCCAATCAAATAAAAGAGTCTTTGCTGTTTTACTCAGTGGTCAGTACACAAAGCCCTGTGGAAGCCATCTGTGATTTAATTTATGACTACAGCTTTTCAAAGACTTGGGCTCTTTGATTTTGATATTTCAGTTATTACTGTGTCTTGACTATTCCCATCATATAAGTCCTGATGGATACCATTACATCAGCTTTATCACTAGCTATCATCAAGAAAATCTATAATTAACCCACTGCTCTGACTCTACTACTGCTTCAAAAGACAAGTTAATTTTAATTCATTTAGAAGACCATTTTCCCATTTGTTAAATGACTTTAACTGAAAATAGAGTTTGAGTTCTCCTTAATCAAGTATCTGCTATTTCCATAAGCTCAAGCCACATCACTTTTTATATCCATGTGTGCAGGCAAGATGGTTAGATTTTTTTTTTTTTTTTTTTTGGTAGAGTTAAAAAAAAAAAGCCTCTGTTGACATGAGAATACTTTGCTTCTTGGCTAAAGTGCTAGTAATTCTGTAGCTGAGAGAGGTTTCCTAAGGTAACAAGCCATTGTAACTGAATTAAAATATCTTGCTACCAGGGAAGACCAAATAATGAGCTAGTGGATGCATCACTGAGGATGTGCTCATTTAAAATATTACCACCCCTTGTCACCTACCATATGGAAATGACTCTATTGAGATTACATCTTAATGAGAAGGAGGAAGAAGAAAACTAATGAATGATTTGTTACTTGGGTCAAATAGTCTGTATGACAGAGTACACTGTGAAGACTTCAGGGCCCCAAGAAAAAGATTATAAAATGGCGGGGGGGGGGGGATGTCAAGCAAAAGCTGATATCCACTGAGCAACTAGTATACAGGGTTACCCTGTATAGAAAAATAGAAAAAATTTTAAAAATAAGGAAGCAAAATAATAAGCTATAGTTAAACTTTGCCTTAACTCTCCGTTTCCACTTCACAGCACTTAAGAATTGTGGGATCAGCATAAAATATCTTGCTTTTACAAGAAAAGCTATTTTATTCTGACAGAAAGGCCTTAGGTAAAAAGTAAATTTAAAAATCCAATTTAGAGGGGAAAATTTCAGGAAACTGTGTTATTTTTTTGTTGGTAGAAACTGTCACACATACAACTGAGTTCCCTTGCATGAATCTTTTATCAAAGCAAGGCCAATGAGGCTAGTTAGCTGATGACAGAGCAGTTTTTACACAAAACAATTTTATTTTGTTGAGTTTTAGTTGATGACAAACATGTTTGAATATCTACTAGGAAAATTTCCAAGGAGGTCCCCTTCTGTTAGAGGGAGAAAGGAGTAATAGGTTTTAAGAAGTAATTTTCCTGATAGAAATGATCTTTCAACTCTGTTAACTGATTAGGGCCAGGAATGTGTTTTATACAACTTACTGTAAGAAAAATTATAAAGAAAAAAGAGTTCCCCCAATTGTAAGTGTATTGAGAATAAAGACCTTAATTTAATCATCTGAAGATCCTCACTGCCCATAACCATACTTTGTAATTATTACGTTGTCAATAAGTATTTATTGAATAAATGAATGCTAGTTATGTTTTGTTTTATGTTCTCAAAGAATTTATAATCTAGTTGACTTATGGAGGCATACTTCTGTGAACTGGCCAAAACTGCAATGTTGTATACACAAGCAGTGGGCTCTTTGGTTAACTACTGATAGCTGTTAGCAGTTTAAAATAAGTAAAGGTAATTCCCAGGCTATAATAAAAGCAAGTCTCAGACAAATTTGGCCACAGATGCCAACATGTGTTATCAGTCAAGTATAGGATGTTTTTAAAAAATTTGATCAGGTTCCAGTTTATAAGAAAGTAATTTTCATGAAAGATGTACTTAAGGCATGTGACAGTATTCCATTGTTAGATCATTACTAAATCAGACTATTAAGAAATCTCTGAGTCAGCGGTAGAAAATAAATATTTAAGAATTAATCTAAGATGTCATGCTTAAGGGTATAAGTGAAAATATATTGTTCTGTTATACTCTTATCCCTGTTAATGCAAAGTCTGGGATTATTCCTAAAATATTTTAGTCAATCTACACATCTTGAAGATCACCAGTGAGATTTCATCCCTAATAACTATTTTGATAGTGATCAGAATTCCTCCAGTAGAGTCATAATTGTAACATACTGTGCTGATGAGCTAATTTTGATGATGATGACCAGAAAAAGAGGTAACTGAAGAGTATATAGTAGCTGTTGGAGGGATGGGCTAGTTCATTCTCTGCTGAATTTCTGATAAGGACAAATAAATTCTCCTAGAGTGTGGTTTTCATATGCATATATAATAGCAAATTGTCTATGCTAAAGTACTTCAAATAAATGCAGTTTCATATCATATATGACATATCATATATGACATGAGTGGAGATCAGTAAAAATAACTAACGCATATTGAATGCTTCCTGTGTGTGGAGGGAAGCTTCTAAATATTTCACATGAGTCATCTCAAATAATCCCACAGCAACACTATTATTTCATTGTTGGTAAGAGAAAATTGAGGCTCTGAGAAGCTGGGTTGCTTGCTAAGGTAAGAAGCTGGCAGGTGGCAACTTATGATTTAAATGTAGGTAATTAGCTCTAAAATCCACACTCTAAACCAAACTGCAGTAGTGACTCTCAGAACACTGAATGCAGAATGATGGAACTAAGGACTAAATTGTACAATCTACTGGAACTTGGAGCTTGACCCAGTCATACTGCAGAAGGACTGGACAGGTGTGCTGTTTGTCCTGGATTCAAGATCTGCTCAGTAGGTAAATAGACTCAGTTACAGGTGAACCAAGATTACCTATGTGGTAGGTACTCTGACATGTGTCCATATTCTGTCTGTGTCATTTATTCAAATTTGTAACAGGAGAGCAGTTATCTTCATCCAAACAATCAGGCTTGACCTGTACACCCAGCTTCTCAGGACTTACATAGCTGATAGGCCATCTGGATAAGTGCCATGATCAATTGAAGCCCTGGATTCACACTACAGTGGTGAGTTTCAAGGGGTATGGGTGATTTAGTGATGGTAGAATGTGATTATTTGGTGGAGACAGCTCAGTAGATGAAAAAAATGTAATCTAAAAATAATTACTTCAGTGGAACAACCAATTTACCCTTTAAAAAATTTTATTAACGCATAATTGCTGTACAGTGTTATATCAGTTTCAGGTGTACAATGTACTAATTCAACAACCGTACACCATGCTCAGGACTCACCACTATTAGGTTAGTCACCATCTGTCTTACAATTGTTGTTACAGTGTGATTAACTATATTCCCTATGCTGTACTTTTCATCTCTGTGACTTAATTATTTTGTAACTGGAAATTTTGCTTCTTAACTCCTTAATCTGTTTTGCCCACCTTCCCATCTACCTCCCATCTGGCAAATACCAGTTTGTTCTCTGTATTTAAGGGTCTGTTTTATTGTTCATTTTGTTTTTTAGGTTCTACATGTCCGTGAAATCATATGATATTCATCTTTTCTGGGTCTGAATTAACTTAGTATTAGACCCTCTAGATCCATTTATGTTGTCAAAAATAGCAAGATGTCATTCCTTTTTTTTTTTTTTTTTTTTTGCTAATTAGTATTTTTTTTTGTGTGTGTGTGTGTGTGTGTGTGTGTGTGTGTGTGTGTGTATGCCACATCCTCTTTTTCTATTCTTCTGTTGATGGACAATTGATTTGCTTCCCTGTCTTTGTTACAGTAAGTAAAGCCACAATAAACACAGGGATGCACATGTTGTCTTTTTGAATTAATGTTTTTGCTTTCTTTGGGTCAATATCCAATATTGAAATTACTAGGTCATATGGTATTTCTATTTTTAATTTTTGGAGGAATCTCCATACTCTTTTCCATAGTGTTATACCGATTTAAATTCCTGCCAGCAGCGCACAAAGATACCCTTTTCTCCAACTTCAGACCTATGCTTGCTTGTTATTTCTTGTCTTTTTGATACTAGTCATTCTGACTGGTTTGAAGTGATATATCATTGTGGTTTTGATTTGCATTTCCTGATGGTCAGTACTACTGAGTACCTCTTCATTTGTCTGTTGGCTATCTCTGTGTCTTCTTTGGAAAAATGTCTGTTTGCGATCTCGGCCCATTTTTTAATCAGATTGTATTTTTTTTTGTTGTAAAACTTTTTTGTATGTACTTCGGATATTAACCCCTATCAGATATATTATTTTTGCAAATAACTGCTCTCATTCAGTAGGTTGCCCTTCTGTTGTATCAATAGTTTCCTTCGTTGTGTAAAATATTTTTATTTTGATTGTCCTAATCGTTAATTTTTGCTTTTATTTCCCTTGTCTGAGGAGACATATCCATACATGTGTTGCTAAGGATGATGTCCAAGAGATTAATGCGTTTGTTTTCTATTATAAGTTTAATGGTTTTAGGTGTCACATTTCGGTCTTTAATGCACTTTGAGTTTATTTTTATGTATGGTATAAGAACATGGTCCAGTTTCATTCTATTGTACATAGCGGTCCAGTTTCATTCTATTGTACATAGCGGTCCAGTTTTCCCAACCCATTTTTGAGGAGATTGTCTTACTCCCGTTGCATGTTGTTTCCTTCTTTATTGTAGATTAATTGACCACATAGGTGTGGGTTTATTTCTGGGCTCTCTATCCTATCCATCGATCGATCGATCGATCGATCTATCTATCTATCTATGTTGGGGCCAGTACCAAACTCTTGTTATTGTAACATCACATTGATTGATTTTTGAATATTGAACCAGACTTGCCACCCTCGAATAAATCCCACATGCTTTTAGTGAAGGATTTTTTTAATGTATTATTAAATTTGGTTTGCTACTATTTTGTTGATGATTTTGCACCTATGTTCATTAAAAATAATGAGAATAGGTGTTTTTTATTTTTTTGGTTTTTTTGTTTTTTGTTTTTTTAAAAGATTTTATTTATTTGACAGAGAGATCACAAGTAGGCAGAGAGGCAGGCAGTGAGAGAGGGAGAAGCAAGCTCCCCACTGAGCAGAGAGCCCGACGTGTGGCTTGATCCCAGGACCCTGAGACCATGACCCAAGCTGAAGGCAGAGGCTTATCCCACGGAGCCACCCAGGTGCCCCTATTTTTTTGTTTTTGTATTTGTCTGGTTTTGGTATCAGGGTAATGGTGGCCTCATAGAATGAATTTGGAAGTTTCCCCTCCTCTTTTAATTTTTGCAATTGTGAGAAGAATAAGTATTAATTCCTCATTACATGTTTGACAGAATTCACCTGTGAAGCCCTCTGGTCCTAGATAATTCTTTGTTGAGAATTTTTTGATTACCACATCAATTTTGTTACTAGTAATTGGTCTACTCAAATTTCCTATTTCTTAAAAAAAAAAAAAAAAAAAAAAAAAAAAAAAAAATTTCCTATTTCTTACTGATTGAGTTTTAGAATACTGTATGTTTCCAGAAATTTTTTTAATTTCTTCTAAGTTGTCCAATTTGTTGGCATGAAATTTTTCATAATATTTTCATAATTCTTGGTATTTCTCTGTATTTCTCTTTTATTTCTGATTTTATTTATTTCAATACAGACTTTTTTTCTTAATGAGTTTGGTTAAAGGTTTATTAGTTTTTGTTTATCTTTTCAAATGATCAGCTCGTGTTTCATTGATTTTTTTTTTCTGTTGCTTTGTCGTAGTCTCTATGTAATTTATTTCCATTCCAATCTTTATTTCCTTCTTTAACTAGCTTTAGGCTTTGTTTGTTCTCTTTTTCTAGCTTCTTTAGATATAAGTTAATTTTTTTTTTTTTTTTTGAGATTTTTCTTGTTTCTTGAGGTAGGCCTATGGTGCTATAAACTTCCCCCTTAGAACTGCTTTTTCTGGGGCACCTGGGTGGCTCAGTGGGTTAAGCCTCTACCTTCGGCTCGGGTCATGGTCTCAGGGTCCTGGGACTGAGCCCCACATCAGGCTCTCTGCTCAGCAGGGAGCCTGCTTCCCTTCCTCTCTCTCTGCCTGCCTCTCTGCCTACTTGTGATCTCTGTCAAATAAATAAATAAAATCTTTAAAAAAAAAAAAAAAGAACTGATTTTTCTGTGTCTCAAAGATTGTGGAACATTGTGTTTTCATTTGTCTTTAAGTATTTTTTTAAATTTCCCCTTTGATTTCTTCATTGCCTGTCGGTTTTTTAGCAAGTATGGTGTTTAACCTCCATGGGTTTATGTTTTGTTCCAGATTTTTTCTTACAATTCATTTCTAGTTTCATATCATTGGGGTTGTAAAAGATGCTGGATACAATTTCAGTCTTCCTAAATTTACTGAGACTTGTTTCATCGAACATGATCTATGCTGGAGAATGTTGCATGTACACTTGAGAAGAATGTGTATTCTGGTTTTGGATGGAATGTTCTGTATATACCTGTTAGGTCCATCTAGTCTAATGTGCCCTATAAAGTCACCATTTCCTAGTTGCTTTTCTGACTGGATGATCTGTCCATGGATGTAACTGAGACGTTAAATTGCCCTGCTCTTACTGTATTACTGCCAACTTCTCCCTTTATGTCTGTTAATGTATGTATATTTTTTATTTAGGCGCTCTTACATTGGATGCACAGAGATTTACAATTACATATTCTCTTTTTTAAAATTATTTATTTTTTATAAACATATATTTTTATCCCCAGGGGTACAGGTCTGTGAATCGCCAGGTTTACACACTTCACAGCGCTCACCATAGCACATACCCTCCCCAATGTCCATAACCCCACCCCCCTTCTCGCACCCCCCCTCCCGCCAGCAACCCTCAGTTTGTTTTGTGAGATTAAGAGTCATTTATGGTTTGTCTCCCTCCCAATCCGATCTTTTTTCATTTATTCTTCTCCTACCCCCTTAACCCCCCATGTTGCATCTCCACTTCCTCATATCACGGAGATCAAATGATAGTTGTCTTTCTCCGATTGACTTATTTCGCTAAGTATGATACCCTCTAGTGCCATCCACGTCATCGCAAATGGCAAGATTTCATTTCTTTTGATGGCTGCATAGTATTCCATTGTGTATATATATCACATCTTCTTTATCCATTCATCTGTTGATGGACATCTAGGTTCTTTCCATAGTTTGGCTATTGTGGACATTGCTGCTATAAACATTCGGGTGCACGCGCCCCTTCGGATCACTACGTTTGTATCTTTAGGGTAAATACCCAGTAGTGCAATTGCTGGATCATAGGGTAGCTCTATTTTCACCATTTTGAAGAACCTCCATGCTGTTTTACAGAGTGCTTGCATCAGCTTGCATTCCTACAAACAGTGTAGTAGGGTTCCCCTTTCTCCGCATCCTTGCCAGCATCTGTCATTTCCTGACTTGTTAATTTTAGCCATTCTGACTGGTGTGAGGTGGTATCTCATTGTGGTTTTGATTTGTATTTCCCTGATGCCGAGTGATATGGAGCACTTTTTCATGTGTCTGTTGGCCATCTGGATGTCTTCTTTGCAGAAATGTCTGTTCATGTCCTCTGCCCATTCCTTGATTGGATTATTTGTTCTTTGGGTGTTGAGTTTGCTAAGTTCTTTAAAGATTTTGGACACTAGCCCTTTATCTGATATGTTGTTTGCAAATATCTTCTCCCATTCTGTCAGTTGTCTTTTGGTTCTGTTAACTGCTTCCTTTGCTGTGCAAAAGCTTTTGATCTTGATAAAATCCCAATAGTTCATTTTTGCCCTTGCTTCCCTTGCCTTTGGCGATGTTCCTAGGAAGATGTTGCTGCGGCTGAGGTCGAAGAGGTTGCTGCCTTTGTTCTCCTCAAGGATTTTGATGGATTCCTTTCTCACATTGAGGTCCTTCATCCATTTTGAGTCTATTTTCATGTGTGGTGTAAGGAAATGGTCCGATTTCATTTTTCTGCATGTGGCTGTCCAATTTTCCCAACACCATTTATTGAAGAGGCTGTCTTTTTTTTATTGGACATTCTTTCCTGCTTTTCCTCGAAGATGAGTTGACCATAGAGTTGAAGGTCTATTTCTGGGCTCTCTCTTCTCTTCCATTGATCTATGTGTCTGTTTTTGGGCCAGTACCATGCTGTCTTGATGATGACAGCTTTGTAATAGAGCTTGAAGTCCGGAATTGTGATGCCACCAACTTTGGCTTTCTTTTTCAATATTGCTTTGGCTATTTGAGGTCTTTTCTGGTTCCACATAAATTTTAGGATTATTTGTTCCATTTCTTTGAAAAAAATGGATGGTACTTTGATAGGAATTGCATTAAATGTGTAGATTGCTTTAGGTAGCATAGACATTTTCACAATATTTATTCTTCCAATCCAGGAGCATGGAACATTTTTCCATTTCTTTGCGTCTTCCTCAATTTCTTTCATGAGTACTTTATAGTTTTCTGAGTATAGATTCTTAGTCTCTTTGGTTAGGTTTATTCCTAGGTATCTTATAGTTTTGGGTGCAATTGTAAATGGGATTGACTCCTTAATTTCTCTTTCTTCTGTCTTGTTGTTGGTGTAGAGAAATGCAACAGATTTCTGTGCATTGATTTTATATCCTGACACTTTACTGAATTCCTGTACAAGTTCTAGCAGTTTTGGAGTGGAGTCTTTTGGGTTTTCCACATATAGTATCATATCATCTGCGAAGAGTGATAGTTTGACTTCTTCTTTGCCAATTTGGATGCCTTTAATTTCCTTTTGTTGTCTGATTGCTGAGGCTAGGACTTCTAGTACTATGTTGAATAGCAGTGGTGATAATGGACATCCCTGCCATGTTCCTGACCTTAGAGGAAAAGCTTTCATTTTATCTCCTTTGAGAATGATATTTGAGGTGGGTTTTTCATAGATGGCTTTGATAATATTGAGGTATGTGCCCTCTATCCCTACACTTTGAAGAGTTTTGATCAGGAAGGGATGCTGTACTTTGTCAAATGCCTTTTCAGCATCTATGGAGAGTATCATATGGTTCTTGTTCTTTCTTTTATTAATGTGTTGTATCACATTGATTGATTTGCGGATATTGAACCAACCTTGCAGCCCTGGAATAAATCCCACTTGGTCTTGGGGAATAATCCTTTAAATGTACTGTTGATTCCTATTGGCTAGTATTTTGGTGAGAATTTTCGCATCGGTGTTCATCAAGGATATTGGTCTGTAGTTCTCTTTTTTGATGGGATCCTTGTCTGGTTTTGGGATCAAGGTGATGTTGGGCTCATAAAATGAGTTTGGAAGTTTTCCTTCCATTTCTATTTTTTGGAACAGTTTCAGGAGAATAGGAATTAGTTCTTCTTTAAAAGTTTGGTAGAATTCCCCCGGGAAGCCGTCTGGCCCTGGGCTTTTGTTTGTTTGGAGATTTCTGATGACTGTTTCAATCTCCTTACTGGTTATGGGTCTGTTCAGGCTTTCTATTTCTTCCTGGTTCAGTTGTGGTAGTTTATATGTCTCTAAGAATGCATCCATTTCTTCCAGATTGTCAAATTTGTTGGCGTAGAGTTGCTCATAGTATGTTCTTATAATTGTCTGTATTTCTTTGGTGTTAGTTGTGATCTCTCCTCTTTCATTCATGATTTTATTGATTTGGGTCCTCTCTCTTTTCTTTTTGATAAGTCTGGCCAGGGGTTTATCAATCTTATTAATTCTTTCAAAGAACCAGCTCCTAGTTTTGTTGATTTGTTCTATTGTTTTTTTGGTTTCTATTTCATTGATTTCTGCTCTGATCTTTATGATTTCTCTTCTCCTGCTGGGTTTAGGGTTTCTTTCTTGTTCTTTCTCCAGCTCCTTTAGGTGTAGGGTTAGGTTGTGTACCTGAGACCTTTCTTGTTTCTTGAGAAAGGCTTGTACCGCTATATATTTTCCTCTCAGGACTGCCTTTGTTGTGTCCCACAGATTTTGAACCGTTGTGTTTTCATTATCATTTGTTTCCATGAATTTTTTCAACTCTTCTTTAATTTCCTGGTTGACCCATTCATTCTTTAGAAGGATGCTGTTTAGTCTCCATGTATTTGGGTTCTTTCCAAATTTCCTCTTGTGATTGAGTTCTAGCTTCAGAGCATTGTGGTCTGAAAATATGCAGGGAATGATTCCAATCTTTTGATAACGGTTGAGACCTGATTTAGGACCGAGAATATGATCTATTCTGGAGAATGTTCCATGTGCACTAGAGAAGAATGTGTATTCTGTTGCTTTGGGATGAAATGTTCTGAATATATCTGTGAAGTCCATCTGGTCCAGTGTGTCATTTAAGGCCTTGATTTCCTTGTTGATCTTTTGCTTGGATGATCTGTCCATTTCAGTGAGGGGAGTGTTAAAGTCCCCTACTATTATTGTATTATTGTTGATGTGTTTCTTTGATTTTGTTTTTAATTGGTTTATATAGTTGGCTGCTCCCACATTAGGGGCATAGATATTTAAAATTGTTAGAACTTGTTGTTGGACAGATCCTTTGAGTATGATATAGTGTCCTTCCTCATCTCTTATTATAGTCTTTGGCTTAAAATCTAATTGATCTGATATAAGGATTGCCACTCCTGCTTTCTTCTGATGTCCATTAGCATGGTAAATTGTTTTCCACCCCCTCACTTTAAATCTGGAGGTGTCTTTGGGTTTAAAATGAGTTTCTTGTAGGCAACATATAGATGGGTTTTATTTTTTTATCCATTCTGATACCCTGTGTCTTTTGATTGGGACATTTAGCCCATTAACATTCAGGGTAAGTATTGAGAGATATGAATTTAGTGCCATTGTATTGCCTGTAAGGTGACTGTTACCGTATATTGTGTCTGTTCCTTTCTGATCTACTACTTTTAGGCTCTCTCTTTGCTTAGAGGACCCCTTTCAATATTTCCTGTCGAGCTGGTTTGGTGTTTGCAAATTCTTTCAGTTTTTGTTTGTCCTGGAAGCTTTTAATCTCTCCTTCTATTTTCAATGATAGCCTGGCTGGATATAGTATTCTTGGCTGCATGTTTTTCTCGTTTAGTGCTCTGAATATATCATGCCAGCTCCTTCTGTCCTGCCAGGTCTCTGTGGATAAGTCTGCTGCTGATCTAATATTTTTATCATTGTATGTTACAGACTTCTATTCCCAGGCTGCTTTCAGGATTTCCTCTTTTCCACTAAGACTTGTAAATTTTACTATTAGGTGACGGGGTGTGGACCTATTCTTATTGATTTTGAGGGGGGTTCTCTGCGCCTCCTGGATTTTGATGCTTGTTCCCTTTGCCATATTAGTGAAATTCTCTCCAATAATTCTCTCCAATATACCTTCTGCTCCCCTCTCTCTTTCTTCTTCTTCTGGAATCCCAATTATCCTAATGTTGTTTCATCTTATGGTGTCACTTATCTCTCGAATTCTCCCCTCATGGTCCAGTAGCTGTTTGTCCCTCTTTTGCTCAGCATCTTTATTCACTGTCATTTGGTCCTCTATATCGCTAATTCTTTCTTCTGCCTCATGTATCCTAGCAGTGAGAGCCTCCAGTTTTGATTGTACCTCATTAATAGCTTTTTTAATTTCAACTTGGTTTGATTTTAGTTCTTTTATTTCTCCAGAAAGGGCTTTTATATCTCCCGAGAGGGTTTTTCTAATATCTTCCATGCCTTTTTCAAGCCCAGCTAGAACCTGAGAATCGTCATTCTGAACTCTAGATCTGACTTATTACCAATGTCTGTAATGATTAGGTCCCTAGCCTCAGGTACTGCCTCTTGTTCTTTATTCTGTGGTAAGTTTTTCCGCCTTGTCATTTTGTCCAGATAAGAGTATATGAAGGAGCAAGTAAAATACTAAAAGGGTGGCAAAGACCCCAGGAAAATATGCTTTAACCAAATCTGAAGAGATCCCCAAATTTTGGGGGGGGGGGAAAAAGGGAAAAAAAAAAAATAAAAAAAAAAAAAAAGAAACAATTAGAAGAAGAAAACTAATCAAGAAAAAATATAAAAAAGAAAAAAAATACATATATATTAGATATACTAGGTAAAAATCGTTTAAAAAGAAAAGAGTAAAGGTTAAAAAAAATTTAGCAGAAGAAGAAAAAAAAATGAAAAAGAAAAAAAATTAAATTAACTGCAAGACTAAAGAATCTTGGGGAGAAAGCCATGAGTTCCATGCTTTGCTTTCTCCTCCTCTGGAATTCCGCTGCTCTCCTTGGTATTGAAACTGCACTCTTTGGTAGGTGAACTTGGTCCTGGCTGGATTTCTTATTGATCTTCTTGGGGAGGGGCTTGTTGTAGTGATTCTCAAGTGTCTTTGCCCCAGGCGGAATTGTACCGCCCTTACCAGGGGCCGGGCTGAGTAATCTGCTCGGGTTTGCTCTTGGTAGCTTTTGTTCCCTGAGCGCTTTCTGTAGAGTTCTGGAGGACGGGAATGAAAATGGCGGCCTTCTAGTCTCTGGTCTGGAGGAGCTGAGAG
Organism: Enhydra lutris kenyoni; assembly: GCF_002288905.1. Lineage (NCBI taxonomy): Eukaryota > Metazoa > Chordata > Mammalia > Carnivora > Mustelidae > Enhydra > Enhydra lutris. Next base: position 13,657,069 of record NW_019154134.1, on the reverse strand, counting down.
CTCAGGGCCCCACTCCTCAGTGCGCCCTTAGAGAGTAGTGCCCAATTACTCCCGTCTCCCCGGCCTCTAGCAGCGCTCCGAGCTGACTGAGCCTGCGACCGGTTCAAGGTAACCCTGAGCTGAGAGCTCACTTCTTGGCTCTGTCTCTGTAGCTGGCTTCCCCGTTCTAATACCTGCAAGCTCTGCTACACTCAGACACCCCCGATCCTTCTGTGACCCTGCGGGACCTGAGGTCACGCTGACCCCGCATGGGCTTCACCCCAGTTTAGCCTCTGGAGTGATGTCCCTCAGCGGAACAGACTTTTAAAGTCCCAATTTTGTGCTCTGTTGCTCTGCCACTTGTCGGGAGCCGGCCCCTCCCCCCGCGGTCTATCTTCCTGTCACTTTGGATTCACTTCTCTGCCAGTCATACCTTTCAGAAAGTGTTTGATTTTCTGTTTCTAGAATTGCTGTTCTTTTTCTCTTCGATCTCCCATTGGATTTGTAGGTGTTCGCAATCTTTAGATAAGCTATCTAGCTGATCTGCTACCTGAAGTAGTCTCAGCCTGCTACTTCTCCACCATCTTGATAAAACCCCCTATATATTCTCTTATTGGATTGTTCCCTTTATCATTATGTAGTGCTCTTCTTTGTCTCTTGCTATAATCTTTCTCTCTCCTACTATTCTGTATGATAGCCTTGCTGGGTAGAGTATTCTTGGTTGTAGGTTTTTTCCGCTTAGCACTTTGAATAAATCCTGCCACTCCCTTTGGTCTACAGAGTTGCTGCTGATAGCCTTATGGGATTTCCCTTATATGTGGTTGTTTTCTCTTCTCTTGCTTTTAAAATTCTCCCTTTATCATTCCTTGCTGACTTTTTAGATATTAGGTGTCTTGGTGTGGACCTCCTTTGGTTCCCCTTTTAGAGACTTGGAGCCCCTAGAATCTGAGAGTCCATAAGTAATAGAATATAACTTGCAGAAATCTACAATGATCTCTTTATATACCCATGAAGGAATCAAGACCTAGAGAGGTTAACTGACTTTAACAAATGTGAACGCTTCCAGAATATTAAAAGCTTTTGAATAATCTTATAATATAGTCTGATAAAAAAAACTGAACTAGGAAAAAAAAAGTCCATTTCACCTGCCTGAGGGAAAATAAGATATGTGAATGTCTTTGTTAAAGTTCATCATATTTGACAGTTTTACAGTTTCAGTGTTGGTATGAAAATGAGTGAGGAAACCTTGGTTTTCTAGCATTTAAAAAATGTATATTACCACCTATCTTCTAAAACCTCAGATTTAGTGAATTGTCCTTGGAGTAAAATAGTTCAGTATAACAACGGGCAAATTACCATTATGCTATCTATCTTTTTTGACATGGTTACTGCTATTAATGAATAGTTAATTGAGGTTGATAAAAATTTTTCCCTTTTTACCTTTTCATCTCCTTAAAAACAAAAGTAATACTGCATTTTGTGTGGCAGCTTTTCTACCTCTGTGGAAAGAACTGGACTTTGATTAAGTATATATTAAACTATTGAAAAGGTCTCTGTGTGTGTACATATGTGCAAATGCATGAATATGTTTGGATTTTCACATTCACTGAAAACAGTGTTGGTGATATCAAAAACTTTTGTACTTAATTATATATGTAGCCAATGCAGGTATAGTGTCCTAGAGTTATAACCTCTGTCACATCAGTAAATACCCATGATTTGTTAAAATTGTACTATGGTTATGTATGGTACTTCTCTAAGCTTTGACTGACAAGATAATTTTACTGAAAGGGACTATATCAGATACTGACCATTTGGATTCACAAATAAAACTGAGACATCTGAAATAAAAGAACTTTAAAACCTTATTTTTGGAGAGCAAATCGAAATCTTTCCAATGACCTCACTTAAGGCAGAAGTAGTACTTACCAGTATCATCTCTTCTTTGGAAAAATAAAATGGGGAAATAAAAGTTACAGCATTAAATGACCCCCATATGAAAAGGGAAACATAAATATGTCTGACTTTAGATCAAGTAAAGGTTCTATCTTGGAAGCTCTGGTTTTACTGTGTTTCTTTTGGGTATTACACAAAAGAAATGGTTTATATATACTATGCCTAAAATAAATACTTAATCTTCATGAATGCAATTCTCATGGAAGCACAAACAAGCACCTGTATCCCTGTATCATCCCTCTTTCCCAGTCTATACAATAAGGACTCTTAAGAGTAATTATTTTCAGTACAATGTGATGTAACTGTGCCACTTTCATCAGCATTAATGAGTACAGCACAGCTAATTCTTCATTCAGGGCACTGATCTGGAGTTCTGTTGTGTGAAATGGCTCTACAACTAATAAATTATACTTTCTGCAAGTTATACAACAGCTGAGAATAGGGAGCATCTTCAGAAATCCTCAGGCCAAATGGTTTCTCTAATTATACTAAACATTGAGAGAATTGCTCTGAATTGAGCTTTCCTATGCCTTCGAAACTGCTTGGTAAGGGAGTAAAAAAAGGAACAGAAAACAATATCTATTGTTTAATTTAAATCATGCTAGACAGAGTGTTGCAAAATAAGTAGACTGTTTGAAATCAAAAGGCATGTAGTAGGGTAAGATATTTTAGTTTCCTAAGAGGGCATAGAGGAGGGTCTAAGGGTTAGAGTACCTGCTCTTGGATGAGTGTATGGAAGTTTTCATCCTATAGAAGAAACCTTTCTTTCTTTCTTTTTGAAGATTTTATTTATTTATTTATTTGACAGAGAGAGAGAGATCCCAGGTAGTCAGAGAGGCAGGCAGAGAGAGAGAGGGGGAAGCAGGCTCCCTGGTGAGCAGAGAGCCCAATGTGGGGCTCCATCCCAGGACCCTGAGATCATGACCTGAGCGGATCACAGAGGCTTTAACCCACTGAGCCACCCAGGTGTCCTAGAAGAAAGCTTCTAATGCACTTGTTTTACTTTCAGTGGAAAAGACAAAGTTTCCTGGAATGATCAATAAATAAATAAATAAATAAATAGGAAACTTTTAAATCTCATTAGTATTTCAAGATTATTTTCAGGCACCTGTTGAGTTTGTGGATTTTTTTTTATTTGATATCTGATATGTTACATTATTTAAAATGATCATCATATTAGAGTCTCCCCCTGGAAACAGATGAATATAAAAAGGTCTGAATCCCTAAGCTCATCACCTATGACACAGTATAACAAGGATTTCCGTGTATAGTAAGACAGGGCAGCATTTCCTAGACTCAACATCTAGGTGGTCATATAAGGATTTTCCCCAGGGGAGAAGTGTTTTTCCATGAATGTGCAGTAACATGAAATATTTCAGAAGAAATGGAAGTAGGTTTTTGTTTTTTGTTTTGTTGTTGTTGTTTATTTGTTTGCTTGTTTTTTAGTAAGAATTAACGAGGTTTTTGTTAATACCCACTCATAGCAATCAGTGAAATTTTGCTTCCCTTTTCTGAGCAGCCCCTCTTGTTTGATGGTGATTTTTATTTCCCAGTTTATTCTGAGTTGTCATTAAAACTTGATTATTGTGAGGCTAGAATCAAGTCAAATTTCCTCCTCTCAGTAAGATACAGCTCTTAATTCATGCCATATCTCTTGTTTTTTCCTCATTTAGCTTGTGTTCTTTCTCAAGACATTTCTTCAGGAACACTAAGTGGGGGAGAAACTGAATCCTTTCATGTATGAAATATATTTTGTCTTAACATTTGAATGGTAATTTTGTTTGGCAAAAAATCCAGATTGAAAATAAATTTCCCTGAGTAATTTAAAGATGTTCTCAATTGTCTCCTAACATTCAGTTTTGCTGATGGTAAATGTGATGTTTGTCTGATTCTCATTCTTTTTGGTTATATTGTTGTGTTTTTGGAAGTCACTTGATCATCTTAATCCTTGGGATTATGACATATTATGTAAGTATGTTTAGGATTGGTCTTTTTTCTGTCATCCTGTTTGTAACTTAGTAAGGCATTTCAGTACAAAGGCTCATGTTTTTAATAGCTTTAGAGAATCATTACACTATTTCTTTGAAACACTTTTCCTTTGAACTTCTAGTCACGTAGTGCTGAGTTCTTACTCAATACCTATTATCAACTTAATCTACAGATACAAAATATTGATAGGTAATACATATTTATGATTTAAAATATGTAGCAGATAGGGGCGCCTGGGTGGCTCAGTAGGTTAAGGCCTCTGCCTTCAGCTCAGGTCATGATCCCAGAGTCCTGGGATCGAGCCCCACATCAGGCTCTCTGCTCGGCAGGGAGCCTGCTTCCTCCTCTCTCTCTGCCTGCCTCTGCCTACTTGTGATCTCTCTCTCTGTCAAATAAATAAATAAAATGTTTAAAAAAAATTAAAAAAATAAAATAAAATATGTAGCAAATAAAAAAATGCCAGGCCTAAGCATAGCATATTAACATATCAATAATCAATATCAATAATACTTAAAGGTAGAAAAATTAAATATACTAACCTAAGAAAAAGAGATTTCCAGTGAGTTTTAAAAAATGACTCAACTATATGCTACTTAAAGTAACTTTGAAATCAAATATGTAAGTATATTGAAAGTCAAATGATGAGAGGAGATATACTATGCAACCATTAATAAAAAGCAGAAATGGCTATATTAATATCTAATAATGTAGACTTATGAGTAAGTAAAATTACCAGAGTCAAAGAAAACATTATGTAAAGATGAAAAGAGCAAATTACCAGGAATGCATAATGATAATAAATAGGTTACCCACTAAACAACAGAGACTTCAAATATGTGAAGCAAAAACTGATAGAGCTAAAAGGAAAAATAGATAAATTCACAATCCTATAGCTAAGGACTTTAACAGTCTACTCTCAACAGCTAATAGAACCGGTCAAAAAGTTAGCAAGTACCCAGAAGATCTGAACAATATAAACAACCAACAGTATCCAATCAAAATATACACAACATTCCAGCCAACAACAGCAAGACATCTACCAAGGTAGATCATATTTTGGGCCATAAAACAAACCTCAATAAGTTTAAAAGAAATGAAATTGTACGGAGTCTGTTCTCTGATCATTATGGAATTTAAGTAGAAATCTATAACAAAAGACAGCTGTCAAACTTGTAATTCTTTGGAAATTAAATACAACTTCTGAATAGTCCATGGATCAAAGAGGATGACTCAAATGAAACAAAAAAATAGAACTAAATGAAATTAAGAAGTCAGTATATTTAAATGTTCAGGGTAAATCTAAGGGAGTGTTCAGAGGCAAAGTAGATTTGAATTCTTACATTAGAAATGAAAAATGGTCTCAAATCAGTAGTCCAAGTTCCTAGTTCAAGACACTAGAAAAGAAGAGCAAAACAAATAAAAGATCTCAAGGCAAGCAGAAGGAAAGAAATATTAAATATAATAAGAAGTCTATGAAATTGAAAGTAGGAATATAATAAAATCATTGAAACATAAAGTTGATTCTTCAAAAATAATAAAGTTGATAGAAGTGTAAGCAAGACAACAATAAAAAGAAAGAACACAAATGATCCTATTCGCAATAGAATAGGAAATAGCAGTTTAGATCGTAGAGCCAAAAAAAAGAAAGGAAACACTATGAACAACTTAATATTTATGAATTTGGTACATTGAACCAGGTACTTAAAAACCCAAACTACTAAAACTCACCTAAGCTTGAATAGAGACACCGAATAGGTCTGTAATCACTAAAGAAGTTGAATTTAGGCTCTTCTTGAAAACAGACTTTCAAGGCCAAATTGTTTCTGTAGAGAGTTCTATGAAATATTTAAAGAAAAATGATACCAATGTTATGTAATCACTTCCAGAAAATAGGAGAAGAAAAAGCACTTCCCAACTCATTTCATGAAGGCTAGGTTTACCCTGATAACTTCACCAGAAGATAGTACCAAAAAAAAAAAAAAAAAGACACTAAAGAACAATTATCTCTCATGACTAGAGATAGAAAAACTCTTAGGAAAATATTGACAAAAATTCAATCATATATAAAAATAATTATTGTGTTATTAGCAAGTGGGATTTATGCCAAGTATGCAAAGCTGGTACACCACTTGAAAATCAATGTAATTCATTGCATCAACAGTTAAAAGAATACAAATTCATATGATTGTATCAGTTGGCACACAGAAGAGCACTTGACATGGCGTGCCTGGGTGGCTCAGTTGTTAAGCGTCTTTGACTCAGGTCGTGATGCTGGGGTTCTGGGATCAAGCCCCACCTCTGGCTCCCTGCTCAGTGGGAAACCTGCTTCTCCCTCTCCTACTTGCCCTGCCTGTGTTCCCTCTCTCACTATCTCTCTCTCTGTCGAATAAATAAATAAAATCTTTAAAAAAAGAAAGTAAAGAAAAGCACTTGACAGAAATCCAACATCCGCTCCTGACAGAACTCTCAGCAAATTAGGACTAGAAGGGAGTTACCTTAACTTGATGAAGAGCGTCTACAAAAAGACAACAGCTAACATCACAGTTACTTCTGAAAAATGAAATTTATAGAGGTAGAAATGAAATGGGCCAGGAGAATTTTATCTGATTTGTTGCTTCAGAGGCAATTATGTAGAGGCAATAAAATATACAAATAAGTCTGAGTTGTTGAAGAAACCTGCTTTATTAAAAGTCAATGATAGGAGCAACCAACAGCTTTGAAGTATTTAGTGGCAAGAAATGATGAGGTGTCAGTATGATAACCTTCCCAGCAAGAGAGGGGTGTGGTTGGAACTGAAAACTCTGATGCAACTCAAGAACAAATAGAAATTGACAAAAATCAACATTATCTACAAATAGGCTGCATTAACTAAGGCTCTTCCAGATTTTTGATAAAACAAATTTAGTTCATATGTTGACATGATAATACTCACTAGCACCTTTTGACCCCTGGCCACATCCCCGTCCTCTGTTCAGAGATAATCAGTTTGTTGTGATTTCTTTCCCATATATTATAAACATGTAAAAGTATATATGCATTGGGATATACATTTACTTACACAAAAGGGGTCATACTAGACACATTGTTTTGTAACATGCTTATTGCCCTTAATATCTCACATATCCCAATGCCTATTGATGCACCTTATTCTTTTATTTCTGCATGATGTTCCAAGTGAGTTTATTTAAGTTGATCTTCTTTGAATATTTTCCCAGCTTTACTGAGATATAGATGACATACAACATTGTGTAAGTTTAAGGTATGCTTGTGATATTTTGACATACATAGATATTGGGAAATGAATACTATAATAAAGTTAGTTACTACGTCCATGGCCTTAAAATAGTTGCTATGTGTATGTGCATGTGTGTGTCTGTGTGTGTGTGTGTGTGTGTGTGTGTGTGTGTGTGTGTGGTGAGACCATTTATAATCTACTCTTCAGCGACTTTCAAGTATACAGTACAATGTTAACTATAGCCACCATAATGTACATTAGTATTGATGAACATTTATTTTGTGTTCAGATTTTTGTTTTGGGGGGTAATGCTACTATAGATATCCTTGTATATCTTGTATATCTATCTATCTATCCTTGTATATATGTGTCCTTATATTTGAGCATGTCCTTGGAGGTAAGATCACTCTAAGTGATAAGAATATTGATTAATACTGGCTTTCAGAGGGTTTATAAGAATTCACTTGCCTCACAAACATTTTATGAGGATTCTTGTTTCTCTACATCTTCACTAATATTAGATTATCAAGTCTTTTTAATGTTTTCTATCTATAGAGGAAAATAATATACTATTACTTAATTTATATTTCTTAGTTATAAGTGATAATAGGCACTTTTTTACAGGTTAGTAACTTGCTTGTTTGTGAAACATCTTCAGATACTTGGTCCATTTTTCTATCGTGAGAATTTCTCTAACTTATAAAAGTCTATTAAATATTAAAAATATTAAATATTAATATTAAATATTAAAGAAAAACATATTAAAGAAAAATATTACCTGCTCAACATAGGTAATAAAATATTTTTCTTTTTGATCCCTGGACTATATTTTGAATTTTGTAAGAGTTTTACTTGGGGAAACATAAAACTTAAAAAAAAAAACTGGGGCCCCTGGGTGGCTCAGTGGGTTAAAGCCTCTGCCTTCGGCTCAGGTCATGATCCCAGGGTCCTGGGATCGAGCCCCGCATCGGGCTCCCTGCTCAGCGGGGAGCCTGCTTCCTCCTCTCTTTCTCTGCCTGCCTCTCTGCCTACTTGTGATCTCTGTCTGTCAAATAAATAAACAAAATTAAAAAAAAAAAAAAAAACTTAAAAAAAAAACTGCTTTTAGCTAAATTTATTACTCCTTGTTTGTAGATTGTTAAGAGTTTTATGTCAGCTTTAGAAAATTTTATCCCTACAAAATTATTTTTAATAATCTGAACATTCTTCTGGTATTTAGTTGGTTTTTTCTCTGTTTCAAATTTTGGTCTATCAGGAGTTTATTCTGTATAAAGAATGAAGTAGGGCCTAGCCTGACCCTTATGATAATATTCTTTGCAAAGAGTACAACAACATGCATGACAACTCACATTTTTTCTTTGCTAATTTAAAAATGCATCTTTATCACACACATTTTCATACATATTTCTGGATACCTTGTTTCATTCCAGTGGTCTGCTTTATTCATTTCTGCCTTGTACAATCATGGGAGCTTTATAGTATGTTTGACATAGTCTAGGAATAATCTCTTCATGAATTGTCTCTTTTCAGATATTTTTCTCAGTTATTGCCACATTTACCCACTCAAATCAACTTTATGGTCATTTTAACAAATTATCCAAATTGGCCCTTTTGTAGCTTGATTGAAAGTATGTGAATATAAGGTCAACTTAGAAAAAGTTACCGCCAATTCATGAATAATTTTATTCCTAAATCTTTAAAACTTTTTGTTGATATTAAAATGAGAATTTTTTTCATATTATTTTTTATGAGATTATTGTTTGTATTTAGGAAATCTGAATATACTATGCACATTGCCACTCTATCATCAAAAAAATTAGGAACACAACAAAAATTATTTTAAACTTATATCTAAAAATATTCATTGAACAAAATGAAATCAAGTATACATATAAAACTTTGTACTATCAGATGTACAAATGTTTTGGGGATCAAAATAAGTGTTTTATGAAAGTCACTTTAAGATTACAGGATTCTCTGATTAGTAGTTTTTCAAATGAAGTACTTCACTACGCTTCATTTTATTTACTTTTTTCATCCCGGTAAGTGTACTCTTTAATCCTTTCATTTGTTTTACCTATCACCCAAACACCTCCCCTCTGGTGATCATTACTTCTCTATAGTTAAGAGTCTTGTTTCTTGTTTTCTCTCTCTCTCTTTCCCCTTTGCTCATTTGTTTTGTTGCTTAAATTCCACATATGAGTGAGTTCATATGGTATTTGTCTTTTTCTGACTTCTTTTGTTTATCACTATATTCTTCTAGCTCTATCTGTATTGTTGCAAATGGCAAGATTTCATTTTTTATGGCTGAATAATATCCATTGTACGTGTGTCTGTGGGTAGGTGTGGGTGTGTGTACCATATCCTTATCCATTCATCTGTCAATCTGTCAATGGACATTTGGGCTGCTTCCATAATTTGGTTAATGTAAATAATGCTGCAATAAATGTAAGGGTGCATAGATCTCCTCAAATTAGTGTTTTTATATTTGGTAGTGGAATTACTGGATAGTAGGGTAGTTCTATTTTTAATTTTTTGAGGAAGCTTTATACCATTTTCCACAGTTGTTGCCCTAGTTTGCATTCCCCCCAGCACTGCGACATGGTTCCTTTTTTTTTTCACATCCTCACTAATACTTGTTTATTCTTGTGTTTCTGACTTTAACCTTTCTGATAGGTGTGAGGTGATACCTCACTGTAGTTTTGATTTGCATTTCCCTGATGATGAGTGATGTTGAACATCTTTTTATGTGTGTGTGTGTTGGCCATCTGTATGTCTTCTTTAGACAAGTGTCTGTTCACAACCTCTGCTCATTTTTTAAATTAGATTGTTTGTTTTTTGGTGTTCTATCAGTTTTTTTATATAATTTAGATACAACCCCTTCAAAATATTCATTTGAAAATATCTTCTCTTCCATAGGTTGCCTTTTCGTTTTGTTGATTTTTTCCTTCACTGTGCAGAAGCTTTTTATTTTGATAAAGTCCCAATAGTTTAATTTTGGTTTCATTTCTCTTGCCTGTGGAGACGTATCTAGAAAAAGTGTTGCCATGGCCAACACCTTTTAGGATTTTTGTGGCTTCAGGTCTCATATACACGTCTTTAATCTATTTTGAGTTTATTTTTGTGTCTGGTATAAGAAAGCAATCTGATTTCATTCTTTGCATGTCACTATCCAATTTTCCCAACACCATTTGATAAAGAGATTATCTTTTTATCATTGGGTATTCTTTCCTACTTAGTTAAAGATTAATTTGCCATTTAGTTATGGTTTTATTTCTGGGTTTTCTATTCTGTTCCACTGATCTATGTGTCTGTTTTTTTTTTTTTTTAAAGATTTTATTTATTTATTTGTCAGAGAGAGAGAGAATGCACAAGCAGGCAGAGCGGCAGGCAGAGGCGGAGAGAGAAGCAGCCTCCCTGCTGAGCAAAGAGCCTGATGCGGGACTTGATCCCAGGATGCTGGGATCATGACCTGAGCCAAAAGCAGCAGCTTAACCTACTGAGCCACCCAGGTGTCCCTCTATGTGTCTGTTTTTATGTCAGTACCATACTGTTTTAATTACTACCCCTTTGTAACATAACTTGAAATCTGGAATTGTGATACTTCCAGTTTTGTTCTTCAAGACTGCTTTGGCGATTCAGGGTCTTTCATGGTTTCATACAAATTGTAGGATTGTTTGTTCTAGTTTTTGAAAAATTCTGTTGATATTTTGCTAGCAATTTGCATTAAACTTGTGGATTGCTTTGGGTAGTATATACATTGTAATACTTTTTCTTCCAACCAGTGAGCATGGAATGTCTTTCTCTTCCTTAGTGTGGTCTTGAATTTCTTTAGTGTTTTATAGTTTTTAGAGTCTTCCACCTCTTTGGTTAGGTTTATATAATTCATTTTATCTTCCAAAATTACATTTCTTTGGTTGGATAATATACACCTCTTTATTTCATGGGTACAGAAATGACTTAAGTTATTGGAATTCTTTTCAAAGTAATAGTTTTAATAGCTATTATATTTCAAAGGCCTAGAAGATATAAGCCATGCTTTGCCTAAGTATTTAAAAACTAACATTTATTATTTCAAAAATGTTATGAGATAGCTGTCATTGTTTTCCATTTCTTAAGAGAAGAAAACTTGATAAGATAGATAAAGTAACTTTCTACAAGTTGTTCAACTGATACTTGGCAAAGTTTATGATTACATGTAGGTCTATTTGAGGTGCAAGTCAACACAGTAAGCATTAGAGACATTATCTCCCTTAAGAGTAAGCGTCTTGAGATATGGAGGTAAATAAAGAGAAATGATTTCCCGAGTGGTGGTGAGCAGCACAGGTTGGCAGAGAAATCCCCAACTCAGTACAAGAAGATGCCAAGAAAATGATATGCAATGGCAACGGATAAGCTGTGTTCTGCTTCCACAGAACACATCTTCCTTGGGTAGCTGTCAGGTGTGCAGAGGCCCCAGTGAGAGACAGAACTTGGCACCTCCTCCTGAAGGGTGCTCTGCAATAGATGGGATTGTACCTGGAAATTGGGAACTAAGAGGAGAGCAAATATCCCCTTCATGGTGAATATCAGATAGAAAGTTAAGGTCAGCATTTTGTAAACTCAGTGTAACCTACTGCCTAGCAACAACAGTCTGATTCACATTTTTCTTTGGCCTATTTCCCTGACAGATTCTTTTCTTTTAATTTACTGATTGTATTTTGTACTGAACTCTGGAGACACTCTGTTTCTGAGAGTCTCGCTTGAGTTCACTCATTCATTTTAAAGATGCTGTAAAGGATGGCTTGGTTTCCATGTTTCACTACAGAATGCTTTACTGCACTTTTTGCCAGTTGCTGTCAGACCCGTAATACCATTTCTCATTTTCTCGTAGAGTAAATTGTTTAAAATAAATATATTCTTTGTTGAAGAACTTACGCAAAGTAAATAGTATGCTGAACACTTCTTTATCCAGGAAATACAGGTCTTATTTATTGATTAGTTCCAAATTATTTATTCATTTTCCCCCCCGGAATACAAAAGTGAATTTGTCATTTCAGTGCCCTGAAGAATGATTTATACATTCTAACTTGAGGCAGACAAAACAAGATGGATTTAGTATAATTGCTGATTAAAACTTTGCTGTCACATTTTAATTGAAAGCAAAAAAACGGGGAGAAGAGGAAAAAAAGACTCATTTCTTCAATTTCTGGACATCTCTGTATAGAGGAGAGGAATCATGTAAAATGAAAAAAAACAAACAGTAAAATGAAATTCATTAGTGTCTTTATTTTAACCCCATGCTTTAAAATACCATGTTTTTCATAGGTTGAGAATCTGAGGTATTTTTAGTATATATGGGACATGTTTTTAAGTGAGACTTAAAAAAAAAATTACTTCTTAGCTATATTTTTTGGTGTTGAACTCTTATTTAGAGAACAGTTATGGTGAACCAATTCTATATCACATTTTAACATTGGCACAGCTGTTGTAGAATCCATCCTAAAAGGGAAATTCAAGTGGACCATGAGGAGGTTATAGGTGAATATCAGGCTATCCATTTCTAGAGTTTTCCCCACTCACTTGAGTCATCTAAGGACAGGAGTTGCGAATATCACTTGAATCTGAGAACACAGTATTGAGATTAGAGTGCATTAAACATAATTTTATACCGAGGCAGTAGTCTATAAAGCTAGTTTTGGTGAAAGAGGAAGAGAGGAATGGGGGAGAAGTGAAGAGAGGCAGGAAACAAAAGAGGTAGGGAGATTGAGATTTTCGAGACCAACTGGCAATCATAGCATTTCTATAGAAATCAATGGAAAGACAGAAGACGAAAAAGTCATAATGGGGATTCAATCTCTCTATTCCTACCACCAAAACCCTTCAATCACACATTTTCCCCAAATAAATACATATATTTTCTTGGAGATGACCTGGGGGAGTGTGCAAACAATATGTGAAAAGAAGCATCTTAGTTAAAAGAACAGAACAATCACCCTAAAGGACTGTATAGATTACTGTTGGACTCAGTTTACTAAATGATATTAAGATTTAGGATTTTTTCTTCTTTACCCCATTCCTACAAGCAGGTGTGGATTTATGAGCTCAGAATTAGAAACCATTTTTAAAGCTATCTTTTCTTTGTACATCTCAATATAGTAGGTGTCATTTGCAAAGCTGATTCTTCAACAACATTTGGTTAGTGTTTTTGTTTTCTGTTCTTAGAGTGTGACCTACCAGAAGCTCTGAGTGAGGCTTTAAAAGTACTTTCTAGTAACGTTCATTGTACAGATTCCAAATGATAATTTAGTTAAAGGAATTCCTTCCAAATCATTTGAATGTGTGCCGACATGCAGCTAATGTGAACATATCCTAAACTGTCTGTGAGTAACGGTCAGTCTGCCTTCGAGGTGAAGGATCTCCATTCAGTTAGCAGGCAATGGCAAAGCCATTCCCAGGAAAGCACAAGTTACAACCCTATTTTTGAAGTTACTTTGAGGACTAGAAAATAGACAAGTAATAGTTATATGAAGTTACTCTCTTATATTCATTTATAAAAATGAGATAAAAATATAGGACAAACATCTTGAACTTTGCTCTTATTAACTGAATTAACTGAATAATTAAATGAATAATTTAAACCAATTTAAAGTAGGTTTATAGAGCATCATGTGGTCAAAGTTACATTAAAGAGCATTAGGGGGAGATGAACCGTGAAAGACTGTGGACTCTGAGAAACAAACTGAGGGTTTTAGAGGGGAGAAGGTGGGGGTTAGCTGAGCCTGGTGGTGGGTATTATGGAGGGCACGTATTACATGGAGCACTGGGTGTGGTGCATGAACAATGAATTCTGGAACACTGAAAAGAAATTTTAAAAAATTAATTAAAGAAAAATTTTAAAACGCATTAGGGCAAACAAGTCAGGCCGTGGTACTATCGAACTTATATTTTTATACAAGTGCAGATGATTATATCTTAAAATAGGGCTGTATTTAATTGTGGGGTTTGATTCAGGTTCAGGGGTCCATTATATTTGGGGCCAGATTGTCCCTAGTGTATGGTGTAAGTAGTAAGTCTAAGATGGGGAAATCAGTGTTCCCAACTGTTTTTAGAACACAGAAACAAGGTATTGAAGAGCAGGGGAATTATGGCAAGTAGCAGGAATCTCAATTCCAGAGATTCTGAAGCATTAATCTAGGAGGTGAGCAGAAGCCCATAATCTTGGGAAAATTCAGATAAGAAGGAAATTAACAAGGCACAGAGAAACCAAGAGAATTCATATTCTCTAACGAGTATATAAAGTAGAGCCTGTTAAATATAAATGAGAAACAAAATGATTTGGAATTTTAGACCAGCTATTATGCTTAAATATCTGCAGCCTAAGATCAGGTTCAGTCCAAAAGGTTAAGTTGACTTTGGTTTTCCCTGGAAACTTAAGCAGAAAAAAAATACACTTTGGGGAAGTAGAATGTTTTTGTGTGTTTCAACATCTTGGTTCCCAGCTAGTTGACTCCTTCCCTGTCTTTGTACAGTTCTTCTCCTTTCCTTATCATGATTTCTTTAGAAACTCTCTCATGTTGATTACATATAGTATCCTACCATTTTAAAAATTAAATATTATATATTGATCACCTGTACTCAGCCCCTGAGATCCTTATACACCTCACACCTTCTACTATACATTCAGAACTTCTTTTTTTCCAGTTCCTCATCCTTTTTTTTTTTTAATTTAATTTTATTTTTTTAGGTTCCAAAAGTCATTGTTTATGCACCACACCCAGTGCTCCATGCAATACATGCCCTCCTTAATACCCACCACCAGGCTCACCCAACCTCCCACCCTCCTCCCCTCCAAAACCCTCAGTTTGTTTCTCAGAGTCCACAGTCTCTTGTGGTTCATCTCCTCCTCTGATTTCCCCCAATTCACTTTTCCTTTCCTTCTCCTAATGTCCTCCAAACTTCTTCCTCTGATAAGCTGCATTTAAAACTTGGCTTTAAAGTCTGATTTGCACATGGGCCTGGGGGGAAAATGTATATAAATTTGCCACATTTTTTGCCACCGTTGGGCATTATTGTCCCAATAACTTTTAAAAAATTTTAATAGGTAGGATTACATTTAGTTATTCTAACTTTCATATCTTTGATAAGTAAAAATGAATAATCATCATATGCAAGTATTGGTTGGGTATACTCTTAAACTCTGTTCCAGTTATTTGTTCCTTTAACTCCAGAGGTGTTATGTTTTCCACATTAGTTTATTGTTTTATTGAAGTAGAACTAATTCCTGTTCATTCAAATTCCCTTGGATTTGTCTCCAATTGATTGGAATAAATATTTAAGAAAAGATTATAGAGTTTGCTCAAGATTAATAAAAGCAGGAAATGTACTTGAATTCCATTTCATAGCATTCTTGAGTTTAACAACTTTGTGTTTCACCAGTTCATCTGAAGATGAACACAACTGACTTACCTGACTTACTTAACCACTCTTTAATTCTGATCTTTAACCACCTGTTGCAAAGAAAGCAAGTCATTTCACTTTCAGAATAAAAAAATAACAAAAATTTATACATTGTGTGGAAATGATCTTTTATTTGCTATGACTATTCTCATAAAACATAGATCATTTCTGATTGATTAATGAGATCATACTAACAAGAAAATAGTATTATGAGCACATATTCATGTCATTATACAAAAGAATATAGATTGTATATATAATGTGGTACCGACTACAAAAACTCTAAAAGGAAATCTTCAAATGTTATGTCTAAATAATGGAATTATATGTGATTTTAGAATAGTCTTCTTTACATTTTTATAATTCCCAAGAATTTTTACCACGACCACTTACTATTTTGGTATATGTAAAAATGATATTCATGACAAATAGCCATTCAGAAAATCAGAAATCATGCCTTCAGGGGTGCGTAGGTACCTCAGTTGGTTAAGGGTCTGCCTTCAGCTGAGGTCATGATCCCAGCGTCCTGGGATCCAGCCAGGAGGGTGGTTCCCTGCTCAGTGTGGGGTCTGCTTCTCCCTCTCTTTCTGCTCCTCTCCCCTGTTCCTTATCTCTCTCCTTCTCTCTCTGTCTCTCAAATAAACAAAAAATCTTTTAAAAAAAAGAAATTCATGCCTTCATTGTTTAATTGCTTTTATAACAACTGCTCTTGTCGTTCCCAATTATTTTTGTGGCAATGCAAATCGAAATCTATCTAGCCTGAGTACCCAAACTGCCTTGAAACTACCAAGATGACAGATTTTCTATACTTTTCCTCTACTTATAAGGATAGTACTGGAATGTATTTGTTTACATTCATTTGTTAGTATGTGCAGTGGCTGTCAGGAAGAGGCTGATAATATTGGGGATGTGGAAACAGGGCACAGTCGATTAGAGTTATATTTTTAAGTACCTGCATTATTTTTCTTAAGTGTACAGGTTACTTGTGTTAAGTTATTAAAATGGAAGATGTGGCAAAAGTAATGCTCCTCAGTGAAACTATTCTTTGTCATCTAACTTTTCAGTATGAATGAATTTATATTTAAACACAAAAATGCAAATGTCCCTTAGAAACCAGCTTCCAACAATACCTTATCTTGGTTCACCTCCTCTTCCAATTTCCCCCAACTCCCTTCTCCTCTCTAACTCCCCATGTCCTCCATGCTATTTGTTATGCTCCACAAATAAGTGAAACCATATGATAATTGACTCTCTCTGCTTGACATATTTCACTCAGCATAATCTCTTCTTATCTTCACTTATGAGAAAAGTAACTTATAGTAACGTATATTAAAAATGGAGATTTGAAATGAGTGTGATTAAACTTCTCATTAACTGTCACCTGGATATTTGAAATTCCTCTAATGTCGCAGAGTAGGAGTATTTTAAGCTTTGTGTGTGTATGTGTGTGTCCATAGGTATATTTTTCAATGATTCCTAAGACTATGGAGTTTCAGTGTTGACATAGCCCAAAATAGTGAAATAACCTGCTAAAGATAATGCAGTATCTTCTTTTAGACATTGATTTATAGTGACAGTTGTTTATCAGTTATCCACCCCAACACTAATGAGAACCTAGTAATAGCTACTCTCTACCTGATTCCTTCTTGCCCAAGTTTTTCTCTTCCTGCTTATTGACTTTAACCTCATAAAATGATACATTTTAGCAACAAATCTTCCAGTATGTAAACATTATTTTCTTGTTTTAAATTGTATACACTTTGGAAAATATGAAGCCAGCGGATCATAGGAAAATATGATAATTACAAATAAAAATAGTATACACTTATGCACACATATGCACATGTAGAAACAAATCCTCAGCAAATGTAGATCATATTTCTTTTGCATAGGAATTATGCTAGAGTCTAAGTTAGATGTTACAAAAGGTTTTTATCTTTAAAGATTATGAGACCTATCTTTCACCGCTTCTATTAAGGCAAGGCTACAGAAACTAAGTATGGAATGCATAGGATAGGAAAAGTAAGAATAAGATATAGTAAAACAGATTTCTTTAAATTTTCTTTTCTTACTCCTGCTTTCAGAAAATTGTATTATTTTACTTAATTTTTGCCAGTTGAAATGGAAATTTCCAAAAATTATTAATTTAATTATTTATCTAAAACATTAACAATTCAAAGGCAGCAAATGATAAAAAATGAGGTTCATTGTGAATAATAATACTAGTTTATTTTAGTAATAAAACTAGTTAGGTACTAGTTTTATTGTTTATACTGCTTGATCTTCTTTGTCAAGTTCTTTAGTACTTCCCAAGCCTCAGATCTATGTATCTCCATGTTCTTATCCTTTTTTTTTTTTAAGATTTTATTTATTTATTTGACAGATCTCAAGTAGGCAGAGAGGCAGGCAGAGAGGGGTGGGGATGCAGGCTCCCCGCTGAGCAGAGAGCCCAATATGGGGCTCGATCCCAGAACCCTGATATCATGACCAGAGCTGAAGGCAGAGGCTTAACCCACTGAGCCACCCAGGCGCCCCCTCCATGTTCTTATTCTTAATGTGAGTTCATTTGCTCTCATTTGCAACAGTTCATGAAATCTCTAGTTGCAGTTCTGATATCATCCATCATTCCACTTACAACTCAAGTCCTCATCTTTATTGATGTTTCTCTTGGGCTTAGGTAACTAGAACAGGAAAATTAATATTTTTAAAACCAAGCTCATCAACTGTTCTTCTGGACAGCTACTTCTCCTTAATTTCCTCACCATTGCAGTATCTTATTGACATTTTCCAATTTCCCCATAATCAACACTATTTTATGTGTATTCTCCTCTTTGGCCAGGATTTATGTAGTGTTCTCTGGACAATGTAGTCTTCCTTTTAAGAGAACATGAGCGTTTCTTTTGGATAAGTTATGCTACAGTATAGCTAGCTACCAGACAGAGGAAGTGCTGACATGTGTTTCTTCAGCAAGGATTTGACTTCCTAATGTGTGCCAGGCATGTGGCTAGTTCTAGGTCCTAATAAAGAACACAGGATAAATCTAGCTTCTGTCCCTCTTAGAATGGACAGCATCAAGAAGATGTAAGTACATCAGTATATAATTAGAGTTTTTGAAAGGAGCTATGAAGAAGATGTGTAGGGTGCTAGAAGGACCTACACCACAGGAGTAAAAATTAGATTTGGAAGTCAGTAAATAGTGCTGGTTCTAATTTCTCCAGCTCTGGATCAATATCTCTGCACTTTCTGGATTTCTCATTACTTTTCTGATAGTATTTTTGTCATATTTCAAAAAAATCTTGGACTTCTATAATTGGAAACAAAGAAAGGTGGGTTTAATGGTTTCTTAATAAAGAGCTCACTTCAGAAATCAGTTTGGCTAGAGGGTCTTGTCAGCGTGATTTCAAGTTAGGAACTGAGTACTCATTGAGGAAAAGTCAGTGTGTATAAACCTTTTTGACTCAAATCCATCCTGGAATTATTTCCACCTGTCACTGTTGAAGTAGTTTCTCCAGGCCATTAAATAATAGTGTACAACACTTTCTTCACTTCCTGATAATGGATTTCTTTCTTGTTTCCTGGGGCTGGGTCAGAGTAGAATCTTAGATTTCACAGTGTGTGTGTGTGTCCAGGGTACTAAATAGTTCATGTAAGTATAATGAAGACATATTGAGTGTCAAATGCAAATGAACTTGACTTTGTAAAATAGTTTTTTATTGGTAAGAAGATTGAGATACTTTGATAGCTAAAAGGAATTTTTGTATGTAAAAAAGTTGCTAAATACTTTAGGCTAATTCAGACACTAACAAGATGACAATTTGGTATTTCAGAAATAGTACCAATTAGAGGCAGAATTAAGACATGGTGGAAGTGTCAGTGCAACATCATTTTTCTTTCAAGTTTATGTGGCTTTCTTTATGACATGGGGCTTAGGTTTTTTTATTCATACACTAGAGGTAATATATTCTGTAACTACATCCTGATGTTGGTGGCAGATTTTAAAAAAATATTGAATGTAAGGTAACTTTAAGTTAGAAACAATTAGATAAGCTCAAATTGAAACTGTGATCATAATTGTACATTGGGCTATAAAGATAAGTATATCCATATATTTAAATAGATCAAAATCATATAGAACACATTTTCTGAGCACAGTGGGATTAAACTAAAAGTCACTAAAAATAAATCACAGTTAAAGTTGATAATAACTAAAATAAAGTAATTCATTCGTGAAGAATCTATGGGCTATGTGTGAAATAATAAGAGATAATGAAAGCAGGACCTAGTGGGAAACCTACAACTCTAAATGCTTATGTTAGGGAAGAAGATATAAAATCAGTGACTTAAGGCTCCATCTTTTAAAGCTATAAAGACAAAGCAAAGAAAACCTAAAGTCAGTAGAAAAAAATAGTGCAGAAATCATCATGAGCAACAACAAAATCCTGCCAGGCAATAAAAAAAATTAACAAAGGCAAAAAAATGAGTTGAATCGACAAATTTGTAGCTAGACTGATTATGAAAATAAGAGAGAAAAAAGAAACTACTAATATTGGTATACAAAAGGTTTTATTACCACAGATTCTACAGAGATTAAAAGGAAAGTATGAGGGGCACCTGGGTTGCTCAGTGGGTTAAAGCCTCTGCCTTTGGCTCAGGTCATGATCCCAGGGTCCTGAGATTGAGCCCCACATCAGGCTCTCTGCTCAGCAGGGAGCCTGCTTCCTCTTCTCTCTCTCTCTACCTGCCTCTCTGCCTACTTGTGATCTCTATCTGTCAAATAAATAAATAAAATCTTTAAAAAAAGAGGATAGTATGCGATGAGATGGCATTTAAAACTTTACAACGAACTTGACAACTTAGATAAAATAGAAAAATTTATTGAAAAATACAACTTGCAAAATTAACACAAAAAATTGCTAAAAATAAATAAAAGAAATGCTGCAATCTGAATACTTGGGGTTCAGTGAAAGAAATGGAATTTTTTATCAACTCCTCCAAAACACATTTAAGTAAGAAATAACACCTGTCTTGTCAAAAATTTTTAAAAAAGGAGGATAGATCACTGCTCTCCTTGTTTGTGAACCCAGCGCAAAGTGACAAAATAATTACCAAAAAAATTAAGTACAAAATTCCTCATGAATATAAACAGAAGATTCCTTAGTGAATTGTTAATATTTGACGTCTATATATATCATGAGCAAGTAGGGTTTATCCTAAGAATATAGGAGTGGTTTGGTCTTTTAAAATTACTCAATGTAGTTGACTGTATTAATAGATTAAAGGAGAAAAATGTACAGATGATTTTAATAGATGTAAAAAATAATTCAGAAACAATAAATAGGCATTCATTATTAAAATGCTCAGCAAATTAATAATAGGAGTTATTTTTTTTTAAATATAGAGCTCCTTCCAGTTTGCAGCCCAGCTTGTTAAAGAGGGCACATTTTGTCATGAGCGCTGGGTTTTATATGTGACTAATGAATCATTGAACACTAAATCAAAAACTAATGATGTACTATACAGTGGCTAACTGAACATTAAAAAAAAGGAACATGGAAATTGCCACTGAATTGTAACAACAGATAAAAAGCTGAACTGAAAATCATCAGTGTTTCTTATGTCTGTCAGAGACATTAGGTCATCAGGAAAACTTCTGTTCCCAAAATTGAAGAGACAGGTAGATGCAAGAATCATAATATATAGGAGCATAAACCCATGAACAGAAGTCTGCATAGAGGCCAGTACTAAGGCAGGAAAACCTAAACTATTCTTGACCAGTTGCTGAAGGCTCAGTATATGCAAGTCTGAGAGTTAAAACCTCCAAGGGGGCCTAATGATACAGAGACCACGCTTATTTGTTAGTTTCACTTCCTGAACCCTGTCAGGTTTTCACAATGAAGACCAAAATAATAATAATAATAACAACAACAGCAGCAGCAGCAGCAGCAGCAATAGTAATATATATATATACATATATATTATATATATATATATTATTACTACACCTAAACATGTATTCAAGTTGCAGAAAATCAAAGATAAAATATATAATAATTACAACTTACTATTATTACAATGCTTTTGATCTCCAAAATTTCATTTTAATTTTTTCTTGGACAATTCTCTGCCTACCTTTTGGTTGTCTGTTCTTGCATTCTGTCTACTTTATCCACTGGTATGCTTAGCACACCTGTCATAGTTGTTTTAAACTTTCAGAATGTTAATTTCAACATCCCTGCCATTTCTGGGTCTTGTTTGCTCTTTTGTCTCTACAAACTAGTTTTTGCCTTTTAGTATGCCTTGTAGATTTTGGTTGGAAGTCAGACATGATGTACTAGGTAAAAGAAACTGAGATAAATAGGTCTTTAGTGGTGTGGTGGTAAGATGAGTATGGGAAGGGAAGCATTCTATCCCATGATTAAATCACTGTGTGAGCCTGTGTCCCTGGGCTGTAATGTTTAAAAGTTCTTCTCAGTTTTTTTTCACCCCTTCCCAACCCCCACCCCTCGCACAGGCAAGGGAGACTGTAATAAATGAAGAGTGCATTTGATGAGCTCCTAAGAAGGTTGCACATGGCTGAGGGAAAAAAAAATCCATAATCTTGAGAATACATCAATAGAAACTTCCAAAACTGAAAAGCAAAGAGAAGAGAGACTGAAAAATCCCAGAATATTCAAGAACTGTGGGACAACTACAGAAGGTGTAACATGTAAATGGAAGGAGAAAGAAACAGAAAGAAACAGGAGAAAGAAACAGAAAAAAAAAATTTTTTTTAAGCCATAAAGATTGGGAATTTCCCAAAATGAGGACACCACCAAAGATTTAGGAAATGTGGAAAACACCTAGCAGGATAAATGTCAATAACAAAACCAAAAAACTACACCTAAACATATATTCAAACTGCAGAAAGTCAAAGATAAATTAAAAACTTGAAAGAAAATGAGGAAATAACACAGTATCTATAAAGGAACAAGGAAAAGAATTACATAGCACTTCTCAGGAAACCATGAAAACAAAAATGGAATAGAGTGAAATGCTTAAAGTGTTGGGGAAAAAAAAACACCAACATGAAATTCTATGTCTTGCAAATTATCCTTTAATAGTAAAGAAGAAAAATAAAGACTCTGACAAAGAAAATTGAGGGAATTGGTTGTCATTAATTTTGTTGTCATTTCTGCCTTGCAAGAAATATTAAAAGAAGTTCTTCAAAGAGAAGGAAAATGCAAAGATGAAATGAAAATGTTTATTTTTCTTTTTTTATTGCTTTTTAAAATTTTTAAAAAAATTTTTAATAAACATATAATGTATTATTAGCCCCAGGGGTACAGGTCTGTGAATCACCAGGTTTACATACTTCACAGCACTCACCATAGCATATGCCCTTCCCAATATCCATAACCCAACCACCCTCTCCATACCCCCCTCCCCTCAGCACCCTGAGTTTGTTTTATGAGATTAAGAGTCTCTTATGGTTTGTCTCCCTCCCAATCCCATCTTGTTTCATTTATTCTTTTCCTACTCCCCAAACCCCCCATGTTGCTTCACGACTTCCTCATATCAGGGAGATCATATGATAGTTGTCTTTCTCTGATTGACTTATTTCGCTAAGCATAATACCCTCTAGTACCATCCACGTTGTCACAAATGGCAAATTTCTTTTGATGGCTGCATAGTATTCCATTGTATATATATATACCACTTCTTCTTTATCCATTCATCTGTTAATGGACATCTAGGTTCTTTCCATAGTTTGGCTATTGTAGACATTGCTGCTAGGAACATTTGGATGCATGTGCCCCTTCGGATCACTACGTTTGTATCTTTAGGGTAAATACCCAGTAGTGCAATTGCTGGGTCATAGGGTAGCTCTATTTTCAACTTCTTGAGGAACCTCCATGCTGTTTTCCAGAGTAGGAGGAAAACAGCATGGAGGAGGGTTCCCCTTTCTCTGCATCCTTGCCAGCATCTGTCATTTCCTGACTTGTTAATTTTAGCCATTCTGGCTGGTGTGAGGTAGTATCTCATTGTGGTTTTGATTTGTATTTCCCTGATGCCAAGTGACGTGGAGCATTTTTTCATGTGTCTGTTGGCCATCTGGATGTCTTCTTTGCAGAAATGCTTGTTCATGTCCTCTGCCCATTCCTTGATTGGATTATTTGTTCTTTGGGTGTTGAGTTTGCTAAACTCTTTATAGATTTTGGTTACTAGCCCTTTATCTGATATGTCATTTGCAAATATCTTCTCCCATTCTGTCAGTTGTCTTTTGGTTTTGTTAACTGTTTCCTTTGCTTTGCAAAAGCTTTTGATCTTGATGAAATCCCAATAGTTCATTTTTGCCCTTGCTTCCCTTGCCTTTGGCGATGTTCCTAGGAAGAAGTTGCTGCAGCTGCGGTCGAAGAGGTTGCTGCCTTTATTCTTATCAAGGATTTTGATGGATTCCTTTCTCACATTGAGGTCCTTCATCCATTTTGAGTCTATTTTCATGTGTGGTGTAAGGAAATGGTCCAATTTCATTTTTCTGCATGTGGCTGTCCAATTTTCCCACACCATTTGTTAAAGAGGCTGTCTTTTTTCCATTGGAATTTCTTTCCTGCTTTGTTGAAGATGAGTTGACCATAGAGTTGAGGGTCTATTTCTGGGCTCTCTATTCTGTTCCATTGATCTATGTGTCTGTTTTTGTGCCAGTACCATACCGTCTTGACTATGACAGCTTTGTAATAGAGCTTGAAGTCCGGAATTTTGATGCCACCAACTTTGGCTTTCTTTTTCAATATTCCTTTGGCTATTCGAGGTCTTTTCTGGTTCCATTTACATTTTAGGATAATTTGTTCCATTTCTTTGAAAAAAAATGGATGGAATTTTGATAGGGATTGCATTAAATATGTAGATTGCTTTAGGCAGCATAGACAAAAAATGTTTATTTTTCTTATTCTTAAGCTAGCAGATAAATTTGTTTTAATTCATAACAGTTCCAATGTATTTAATGATAACAGCTTATTCATAAATTAAAGGAAATACAGTAATGGCAAAAATAAAGGAGGGAGGGATTAGGAATACTTTGTTATTTTAAATCATTTACACTACCTGTGGAGTGGTTGAGTATTGTTTGAGAGAGAATTTTGATTCATTGTACATTTATATTGCAAATTCTAGGACAACTAACAAAAGTGGGGGAAAAAAAGTAATTTTTTGTCAATGTTGTCAAAAAAGAGGGAAAATGCAATCTTACAAAATGCTCATTTGAAATCAGAAAATGTAGAAAAGAGTGAATGAAAAAGAAGAAAAAGAAAAAAGAACACAAGAAAAAAGAATAGTACAACAAATAAAAAACAGAAATAAGACATATATGTATCTAAATACTTCAGTAATCACTTTAATTATCAATTATAAGACAGATTTTCAGAGAGGATACAAGAACAAGATCTAATTCTTTGTTCACAAGACACCCACTTTCAATATAAAAACACATATAGATGAAAGTAAAAAAAAGGGAGAAAGATGTACCATGGTAACACTAACCAAAAGAAGGCTGGAATAGCTATGTTAATTACAGACAGCAAATATTAGGGCATAGAAAACTCTCAGGGGTAAAGAAAGGCATTACCCTCTGAGAAATGAGTCAATTCTCCAAAAAGATAAAGCAGTTGTTAATACCAATACACCCAACAACAGAGAGTCAAAATCTGTAAGGTAAGAACTGATTGATAGAACTACAAGATGGGATAGATGAATCTAATATTGTAGCTGGAAACTTCAACACCACTCTGTAAGTAATGTACAGGTCCAGCAGGCAGAGTATCAGCAGATATTGAACTCAACAACACCATCAATCAGTGATTATAAATGTTACACAGAGAATACTTCATTCAAAAATAGTAGATTGCCCATTCTTCTTAGGGGAATATGGAACATTCACCAAGATAGACAATGTTCTAGGTCATGAAACACCCTTTAAATAATTTAAAGGAATAGAAATTACACAGCGTACCTTTTTAGACCACAGTTGGGAGAACCGTTGTTTGGTTTTGGTTTTGGTTTTGGATTTGGTTTTGGTTTTGGTTTTTTCGCCCCTTGCATGAGTTGTTCTTTTTCCTTTGGTTGAACCTGAATAATACTAAGAGACCTTTGATCTAGCTTTTCCACAGTAGTCTTCCCACCATTTTTGTCCCCCTTTTTCTCTGAATCCATATCTTCCACAAAACTACTGGATCTGCTCAATGTTAGTTGACTCCGTTAACAGTGAGTGACTTTACAAAGTGGGTATGTTTTTTTAATATGGATTCCATATCAAGCAGTTTTCTCAGGAGGATTAAAAGCAGAAGACATTACTTGTTTTGTTGACAAGTTATTTTAATATATTTCACATCACTGGTTGATAAGTCATTGAACCAGAAGCTATCTTTATGTTTAGTGTTTCAATTTCTTTTCTGGACTACAATACAAATTGCTTAAAAGGTACAATTAAGAAGCATAAGATTTGCTGGGAAATTTGTTTCACATTCAGCCAATTTGTCCTTTGCTTTAATTTAATTTTACATTCCTGTTAAGTTAAATTTGGTTTCAAATTCTATTAAGGGGAAATTAGGAAGAAACGTGGTGAAGTCATTTGCCTTTTCTCACAGATGGAAATATAAAATTTTCTGTATGTCGACCTTAATGAAGTTGCACCTAGCTTAGCATTATTGAGGGCAATGAACAAACTGTTTGCCAACAATATGACTGATAGTTCTGACTGAGTCAATTAGATTGTCCCAAGAGCTGTGTACAAACCATTTTGCAACTCCATTTTTACCTTCACGATGAAGTTGAAAATGTATTGCTTATTTAGGAAGTACTCTAGGCGGCAATAATAATTAATGGAACAAGATTATGAAGGCATTTTAAAAAGGCAGCAAAATGATCGTTATATTGAGTTGTTCTTTTGTACTATTGAGTCAGGTGGAAAAAAAGCATTTTTCAAATTGGACATGAGGGTATACTGAATATTTACAATTTCCTATTCTAGCATATGTCCAACAAACAACTAAGTGTTAAATGATAATGTAAAGAGTCAGGACAGTCCGTTGAGAGTGATGCTGCCCTGTGAATCCAATCAAAGTCCATCTGGCCTATTCCCAGAGTATCCTAATAATTAGTTTCCTCAGCTTTCTGAATGACCCAGTTGAGCATCTCACAGTCCTTGCAAGGCAAAGAGTTTCTCTTACGTTACCATTATTAGTGACAAAAGTGGTAAGCTGCATTTTTTAGAGCAATTAAAGTTCAAAAAAGAGCTTTCACAAACATATAAATCACCACCTTCTATGCCCAATTTAGGTATAATTATCCCAACTCAAAGTGTAAAGAATTTACAATTTTCACCAATTTTCATGGCATTAAGTCCTTTAAAACTGACTAACAAGATACGTGTTGACATTCTAAATCTATAATTTCAGTTCAGTGATGACTCACATGGAGCCCATGTTACATGAAGGGAATTCTCTAAGGATAGGCATCAAGGATGCAATGAATTCCTTCAAACTGTATGGGGAATGTTATCTATGTATATGGGAAAAATAATTTTCTTAAGGTTCTCAAAGGGTATCAAGAATCTAAATATGTTCAAGAAACATAGGTTTAACTGATCCCATTTTTTTAACTCACGTTTTAGAGATCATCCTAATAAAAGACTTCCGTACATAATTAACTTCTTTGCTGTATTAAATCATATTAGAAATAGACAAAAATACAGGAATGGCTGCATTTTATCTATTGTTATTCATTATCTAGGCATGAGGGATTTAGAAACTTAATTAACTGATTATTCTAGGACAACAGCCTGCTTGATTATGAACCTTCAGTCTCTAGTCATGTTGGTAGTCACTGCATTTCAAATCGGCAATAGAATCAATTACTGAATCCTCTTGATATTTCTCTAATAAATCTCTCTAAGCTGTCCAGTCTTTGATTTCTTTGATCATATTGAGCTCAGGTTCTATTAACTCTTCTCTATGTCACAGCAGTTTCCAAATAATATTTTTGTCTTTCTTTTTCTTCATACTGTAGTTAAAGTAATACTTTTAAATGTCAGCTTACTTCTTAAAACTTTTAATATTTTCTTGTTGCTCTTAGTACAAATTCTAGATTTTCAAACACTACCCATTTTTCCTTGTAAGACTTGACCTCTTTTTTTATTCTGCAGACTCCTATTTTGTGACATATTAACCCTTCAACTTTTCCTTCTAACAATCCTGCATCTGTTGTGATGTCTCAAAATGGCCAAAACCCCTAAGAGCTTCCCAGTTGTCTTAAATGCTGCTCTTCACTCTAGAACGGTGGTTCTCCAAGTATGATCGTCAGGTCAATAGCAGCATATTCTGGGGAACTTGATAGAAATGCAAAATCTAGCTTACTTCTAAGACCTACTGAATCAGTGACATGTTGTTTGTTGTTTGTTTTCAACAAGTCCTCCCAGTAATTCTGATATTTGCCCAACTTGGAGAACCACTGTTCAAAGAGCATTTGCTACCTTCCTTTGCCCTGGTAAATCCTACACGTCAGCTCAGATCTTACTTCTTTGAAGAAATTTCTATTACTTTCCAAGTTTCTCAGTGAATCTGTATTTTCCACAGAGTTAATACAACTCATGATTCAGTTTGCCTGTAGATTTCTATACCCATCGAAAAATTCTGATTAAATGATTTGGAAGGAGAATGGAAATAGGAAAATTGAAACACACATAACATTCCTGGGTGATCCTACTGACAACCCAAATTTATAATTACAGAGTTAACTATATAGTTCTGCATTTTGTGGAGTGGCAGTGGTTACCATTGTCAACAACAGAAATGTATTGAACATGTAATTTTGTTATAAGTAAAACTTCAGTCTGTGTTAATCTGAATTTTTTCTTTCATTACTTTGTAGTGAGTAATGCACTTTATTTTTTTCTTAAAATATATTTGAAGTGTATTATACATAGGGATAGGTACATATTTCTTCAGTGTATACCTTGATAAGATTTTCATAAACAAACAATGCACATAAAACCAACAACCAAGTCAGAAACCTGAATATTATTGGGACACCTGGGTGGCTCAGTTGGGTGAGCATTTCAGCTAATTTCAGCTCAGGTCATGATCTCGGGGTCCTGAGATTGAGCCCAGCATCAGACTCTGAGCTCAGCAAGGATTCTGCTGTACATTATTACATTATTTCCCTCTGCCCCTCCCCCCACATGCGCTCTCTCTCTCTCTCTCTCTCTCTCTCTCTCTCTGAAATAAATAAATAAATCTTAAACAAATCTGAACATCACTAAGATTCCAGAAGTTCCCCTTGTGCTTCCAGTGAGTGACCACTATCCTGCCTTCCAACAGCTTAGTTTTGCCCATTTTTGTACTTTTATTAACAGAATCAAGCACTATTTTTATTTATTTTACTTATTTTACATAAAAAACCACGGTGAACTCTTTGAACACTTCCAAGTGACATTACATTAAATAAACAATCATGCAATTTTGTCTTCAGCCTGCATTTTAGCAAAATATTTGGAAACTCCCAACTCTGTCACTATTTTGGGTGAAATTTTGGCTCCCCCAGCAAATGCTTATTTCTAAACAGGATTTCTCTCATGGTCTGTGCTCCTGAATCCACTGTTCTTACTAGTGGCTTACAAGGTAATAGCTGATCACCTACCCTGATGTGACAAATGGCCTCCTTGTACATGCAGGTAAGCCCACTGGCAAATGAAGCCAATCAGAGTTCCTGAGGTTTGAGCATTTGTTCCAGCCAAATTAAAATTCAGAAGATTATTAAGCATGAGGAATTACTGGATTTGCACCAAATATGAGGTATTCAGCAGTCTGGAAGTGTTTATTGCTCTAATCCATTCTTAAGTGCTAAGTGTGACATTTTGGTATATAATGAAAACTGTTCCTTTCTCTAGCTCCCTGTAACTCCCTAGTTGAAAGGACTGTGCACTGCCAGCTTTCATGATGTCTGAGGTTAAGCATCTTATTTCTTTTTTTTTTTTTAAGATTTTATTTATTTGACAGAGAGAGATCACAAGTAGGCAGAGAGGCAGGCAGAGAGAGAAGGAGAAGCAGGCTCCCTTGCTGAGCAGAGAGCCCGATGCGGGGCTCGATCCCAGGACCCTGAGATCATGACCTAGGCAGAAGGCAGAGGCTTAACCCACTGAGCCACCCAGGCGCCCCTAAGCATCTTATTTCTATGCTCTTCACAGAAGAAGGACTTCTGCTCCTGCTTACCCATGCTGAAACTTGGGTGGAGACTCTTGCCTTTATGGGGGGTGGATGCAAGCTTATAGCTACTCAACTGTGCTCTAGCAGAGGCACAATTTTGGACCAGGAGAGCCTGGATTCAAATTCCATATCTGTGTGACTTTGCTCAAGTTGCATAAAATTCTATGCATCTCAACTTGCCCATTTGTAAAGCAGTGATACAGTGCTATTCTACCCATAGGGGTTTTGCTAAGTTTAAGTGTATTTGGATATATAAACATAATGTCTTTTTTCAACAGTGTCCAGAAAGTAATAAGCATAATACAAATGTTAGCTTTTAAAGTTATTATCTATAGCATTTGGATATGAACAAATCAATGAAGCAATCCCAGGGACCCCGTCCTTCCCTCAATCATTTAGAAGCCTTAGTATAGACCCATGACTAGTTCTGGGAGAAGCTCTGCTTCAGGGTCAACCATACGCCTTAGTACAAATCCAGATGCATAAACTACTATGTAAGTCCTGAACTTGTGCAATGTGCTTGCTCTACTCTTCTCCCCTCAATCCCGACTACTTCCTGTCTCTCTCAATCCCTGTGCACTTGACCTCTTGAAGTCAGTACCCCACCCACTTCTTTAGAAAGACAGCTTGCTTTTGCCTGCCTGAATTGATGTTTTGGTCAGCTTCCAGCACAGACTTAGGCTCTGTCATGTACCCAAACCTTTAAAGATCAGGAGAAACCATCACTGTCACTTGATCTCGACTCAAAATTGGGGCACTTATAGCCACCTCTTGCATTCTTATATAAACAAAATGAAATCAAAATTTACATGACAAGCGTCCACCTATAAAATAAGGATAAATTACCTACATGGTAGATTTCATAGAAATTAGGTGAGATTATAGATTTGAAACCTTAAATACAATATCTGGTTGAGAAAATGCTTGAGTATTGATAGCAGTATTTTATTATGATGCAGTAAAATATAAAGCCCATATCACAATAAGTGATAAGAAAGTAATCTCCACAGTATTTTGCAGAATACTGTAGTTACTGAAGTAAGGGTGGATTTTGGCCTGCTTAAATAAAGCAGTGTAAGGAGAGAACATTGCAGGACCATGCACTACCACCAGGAAGCATCCATAGGCAGACTGAGTAATGGAACGTGAT
The DNA here is from genome assembly GCF_002288905.1 of Enhydra lutris kenyoni. NCBI lineage: Eukaryota > Metazoa > Chordata > Mammalia > Carnivora > Mustelidae > Enhydra > Enhydra lutris. Next base: position 13,626,087 of record NW_019154134.1, on the reverse strand, counting down.
CATTAAGTATCTTACAGCAGATACAGCATCTATGATAGAATATATAAACTGCTGGTGGGCACATATCGCGTGGAGCACTGGGTGTGGTGCATAAACAATGAATTCTGGAAATTAAAAGAAATTAAAAAAATTAAAATTAAAAAAAAAGAATATATAAACTGTTAGAACTTGTTCTCAGCATTGTTACAGTTGAAACGTGATGGTTTAGATAAGTAGAACTGTTACTCAACTATAAATAGTAGAACCAAGAGGTCCCGCAGGACATAGTGCTCTGTCTTCACCAGACTCTCACCTACCTGACCGTCTGATATAGACCTTGATTTTCACGCTTCTATGTAAGTTCAAATGATCCACATAAATACACCCCATGAGCACAGGAGCGCACACACACACACACATCCCATGCATGCACACATTACTTATATCCTTGGTCAAGTTAAGATCTATTCATCTAGTATGGTGGATGTTCTCTGACAGCAGATTTCAAAATATTTTGACTTATCCACAAGACGAAATGCATTTCACACTGGAAGTCTAGCAGAGATGTGCAGGGGTATGTGTGTGTGTGTGTGCGCGTGTGTGCACACGCTTATAGAATTAGGTAGATTTTATCTAAATGTATCATCCACAAAAAAGATTGTGAAAGTTTCATAAATAGTACATGCTTTTATTATGAGTCATTCATTATTATACAGCTTGTCATATCTGATTCTCTTTATTTTTCTTCTACTTTATTTTTTTAAAATCCTGGTTTCAATCCACCATTTTCAGATTTCAAATCCACTAATAAGTCTTGACCTGCAGTTTGGAAAATGCTGTTTTAGAAAACGGTTACTGAGTACTTAAGTGAATCTTGCATCAAAAATGTTGCTTTGTGGGGCGCCTGGGTGGCTCAGTGGGTTAAAGCCTCTGCCTTTGGCTCAGGTCATGATCCCGGTGTCCTGGGATCGAGCCCCGCATCGGGCTCTCTGCTCAGCAAGGAGCCTGCTTCCCTTCCTCTCTCTCTGCCTGCCTCTCTGCCTACCTCTGATCTCTGTCTGTCGAATAAATAAATAAAATCTTTAAAAAAAAAAATTTTGCTTTGTGTTATGTTCTATAAAACTACCTAGACTTCAGCCTTGAAAAACCACATAGCATTTTGACCAAACTCTGCATGTAACAAATTCAAGTATGCGCAAGAAGTAAAGTTTCTGCTTGCTGAAAATGGGTCAGTTCTTTCCTCTACCCATTATACTTGTCCTTATAACCCTGTTTTCCAATAAATGCCTTGTAGGCTCAAAGTTTATTTTTGAGCTCAAAACTGATTGCTCAAGAATGACAGGTGAAATATTAAAGAACATTCTTTGAAATGCCTATGACTGCCAGCAATAGGATGAAAGTAATTTGCACATTATGAAAAGTTCTCTCTTTTTTTCTTTCTATTTTTAAGAACTTTAAAATAAAACTGCTAAGTAGCTCCATTTAGTCACACATTACTTTTCTTTCAGTCTTCATTTGCTGCCCCCCCCCCACCAATTTCCTGTTCTATTCACTTGATCTGGCAGAACGACGACCTATACTTAATTACTTTCTAACTTTCCATGAATTTCTGTAGGTATCCAAGTAGCTGAGGCCAAAGTTTTAAGTGTTGTCAGGATTTGTTTAGTTTTGTGAGCTCTTCCAAAGTGTGCTGATCTCAAAAAATCCTTTACAAACTAAAAACAAGAAAGTCAATTTTTTTCTTTTATCTTTACTTTCCTACGTTACTCTTTTGGTATATATGTTTACATGTTGAATAGGGGACAATATGAATTGACCCTTCCCCCAGCAAAAGTTGAATAATTTTCCAAACATAATAGATTTAATAATTTAGTCTTTTCTAAATGATTGATGATGCTGATGAAGTTCTAGAACCTAGGTGAGGTTCGGTGTGGGCTGAGGCTCGGAGCCAATGACCAAGAAAGAATTCTTGAGGCATCTTTGGTGCAAAATGGTGGTTTATTAAAGCACGGGGACAGGACCCGTGGACAGGAAGAGCTGCTGCCCTGGGGATGTGAGGAGTGGCTGGTTATATACCTAGGAGTTGGGTAGGTGAGGATAAAGGGGTGTTCAGAAGGGCTATTAGGCTAAAGAAGACTGTCAGGATATTGAAGGCCTGGTTAATATCAAGCCAAGGCCACTTTCCCTCTAATGAGGCACTAACATAAAGACAATTGGGAGTCTCCTGGTGGAATGTTACATTCCTGCTATCAAGTGTCCTTGTTAGTGAGAATTGGGTTTAGAAGAAATTCAACTTTATTTACTTTTCCTTCTACCTCAGCTTCCTTCAGTTTTTATAGAGCGGACATTAGGGCTTGAGGAACTGAGTTATGTGCCTTTGGAAATTGGGCTATTGATAAGGTAACTTCTTTGTTGTAAATCTCAAGGACATTTGTAAACCAAGGGAGACTCCTGCCTTGCAGGATTGTGATCTCTGCAAGTTAACTATTTGTTTTTCTTTTAGGGCAGTCAGGGGTGCCTGAGGAATGTGACACATATTACTGAGGGGAGTAGGTGGAGAGGGGGTGCAAGGTGCCAGCTTTTGCTTTGTCCTCAGCCAGCCTCCTGCTCTCTCATCAATGCCTCCTTTATCACATATTAAGATTTATACTACAGGGGTGCCTGAGTGGCTCAGTGGGTTAAGTCTCTGCCTTCAGCTCAGATCATGATCCCAGGGTCCTGGGATCGAGCCCTGCATCGGGCTCTCTGCTCGGCAGGGAGTCTGCTTCCCCTTCCTCTCTGCCTGACTCTCTGCCTACTTGTGATCTCTCTCTCTGTCAAATAAATAAAATTTTTTTAAAAATTTGTACTACAGTGTTATAAACTATTCATCCCTTTTATCTCTATTTATTTTTGTGTGAATACTAAATCATGTTAATTACTGAAAATATGTTTATATATTTGAAAGGTGAGTGCCTTTCTGGTTCTCTATTTTCCTTATACCAATATTTACAGAGAAAAAAGCCTTGGAACCAACCAATTTTTCTTAATTGAATTCCTTATTTATCAGTAGAAATTGCCCTTGGCCATAATTTTATATTCCATTTTTTCTGGTGATAAAAATTGTTTCTAAATTATAAAAATAGAAACACATGCAGTGTATCCAGTGCATTTATGATGTTTAATAAGGAGCACCATGAATTCCAGGTTTACTACTATGTGAACAATTGAATATTTCTTGAGCATGTAAGTAGGTTGACATCAGTACATTAATTGGTCGAAGTTCAGAGAGGTGAAATAAGGAGCATTAATGAATACATAGGGATAAACATTCAATTGGATCCTAAATAGGTGGAAAGATTTATCTTTGTCAACAAGAGACAGTCTTAAAGTAGATATTCAGTGGCAAAGGAATAAAACCTAAAGATAAAAAGCCTTTATCTAAAACACTAATTATGTAGTTCGTGCAGAGACAAATAATACTGTGGAAAAATTTGTGATGTCTGTATTAGACCATAGAATTAACATATAGTTAAGATTCATGGCATAAAGGCATGAAATAGAAGAAGCAGAATGGGACACCTGGGTGGCTCTGTTGGTTAAATGTCTGCTTTCAGCTCAGGTGATGACCCCAGGATGCTGGGGTTGAGCCTCTCATTGGGCTCACTGCTCACCTGGGAGCCTGCTTCTCTCTTCCCTCTGCCTGCTGCTCTGCTGGCTTGTGCTCTCTCTGTCTCTCTGCCAAATAAATAAATAAGAACTTAAAAAGAAGAATCAGCAGCAGCAGAGAGGAAAAGCAGAGAAAAGAAAAAAGAAATTAACAGAGATGTGTGGTAACCCTGGTTCCTTGTATATAAAGTTTCTCAGTAGTGGAGCAGAAGATAGAAAGTGACGGAGAACAAGGATTGAACTTCTCTGGCATCAGGGGAACCTGAAGATGCAGAGCTCCTACACTGGTTCTTAACCATCTGTACTCCACCTATTCATTTTTGTCCTATTTCTTCTATATTTTCCTTTTATTAATATGATCTCCACTTTTTTTAACATGGAAAATTCATACTTTAGAAATACTGATTTAAAAAAAAAGAAATACTGATTAAAATTCACGTAGAAGGTGTCAGTTTTGTTCTTTATGGTGCATTTTAATAATTGTGGTGAAATACATCTGACAAAATTGATCATTGGTAAGTGCACAGTTCAGTGGCTCTACATGCATTGACATTGCTATGGACACCAAGCTACACCATCCATCCCAGAACATTTTTTTTAATCTCGCAAAAAAACCATTAAACAATACCTTCTCGTTCCCCAGCCCTTGGCAACAACATTCTACTTTCTGTCTACAAATCTGACTAACCTAAGTTCCTCAAAACCAAAGAATCATACTTGCCCTCTTTTTTAATGTATTTTATTTTATTTTATTTTTAAAGATTTTATTTTTTAATTTTTTTTTAAAGATCTTGTTTATTTAACAGGGAGAGACACAGCATGAGAGAGAACACCACAGGAGGAGTGGGAGAGGCAGACTTTCCACTGAGCAGGGAGTCCAATGCAGGGCTCGATCCCAAGACTCTGGGACCATGACCTGAGCTGAAGGCAGATGCTTAATGATTGAGCCACCCAGGTGTCCCCATACTTGCCCTCTTGTAACTAGCTTGTTTCAGGGCTCATGTCGTAGCATGTATCTGAATTTCCTCTGTTTTTAAAGCCAAATAATGTTCCATTGTATTACATTCTGTAGCCTGTTTATCCACCTGTCTGTTGACCTTCTCCTGATTCTTAACGTATCTTTTTGAAGGACACAATCTTACAACACTTAGGGAGAACGATTCCAGTTGCATTAAATGTTTTAATTCCAGGGTCTTGCCCAAATCTCAGAAGTAGATGTTCAATAAGTAACTTAGATGGATACAAGAACATAATAAATTTAGGCACAGGAGTATATGAAATCAAATGTAGGGAAGAACGGAGCAAAGCTATGCTGGGTGGGGGTTACTGGCCATTAGTGAACTGTGGTAACACTCTCCTGAGCAAAAAGTTCCATGGAAGAGCTGGGTTCGTTTTCATCAAGAGTCCTGGGATTATAATGTGTAGGATGTTAGTTCTTCCCTCTTTATTTCTACAAGTCAAAACAAAAAGTTGTAGCATCACACTATGATAGTGTGATTTGCGTAACTTTTAAGACCCATCCAACCTTTTATTAATTCCAGTAATGTTCATGCTGATGTATGAACCTTAAAAAGGCCAGTACACGAAACTGTAATTACTTCATTCCAACCAATTCAGAATTATTATACTAGTCTAAGGGGGGGGAGTCAACATTTAAATACAGAAGAAATTCAGAAATAAATCACCATCCCTTCACTCTGCATGTTTTCATAACCATAGAAACTTCTATAGTTTAACTTGCTAACCATCAAGAAAGTTTCCATAAGCCAAAATGCTTTTATCAACATGCAGGAATCAGTCTTCATTTCAAAGATCCAAAATGAAAGCACACAGTAAAACCAGGCAATTCCTTCAACTAGGAGGTTTTATTCAGGACTCTAAAAACATTACGGCTACAAAATGTCTTTTCCAGCCATCAAAAACACAAAGTATCAAATTCTGTAATAAAATGAAGGGTGATAATTTTCAACTAGTTTTCCCTACTTTCATATAAATGGTATCCTACAGTACGTAGCCTTCTCAGATTGTTGTTGTTGTTTTTTTTTTTTTACTTAGATATAAGCATGTAAAATTCACCCAAGTTGTTGTGTGTTTTGACACCTCTTTGATTCTGAGCACCACAGTGTGGATGTCCCACAGTTTATCCATTCACCTGTGGAGCGTCATCTGGGTTGCTTTCAGTTTTTGGCAATTATGAATAAAGTTGCTATAAAACTGTGCATATAGATTTTTGTGTGGACATAAATTTTCACCACTTGCATCAGTAACTCGGATTGTATTTACTGTGTCACGGGGTAAGTCTATGTTTTAATTTTGGAAGAAACTGCCAGTCTGTCTGCCGGAGCAGCTAAACCTTTTTACTTTCCTCATAATGAGTACATTTTTCATTTCTCTACATCCTCACCTGTGTTTGGTACTGCTGGTTTTTCATTTTAGACACTGTAGTGATAGCTTGTTGTTTTAATTTACTTTTCCCTAATTGAAATTATGTGGAATTATGTGCTCTTTTGCCATTTGTATATCTTCTCTGGAGAGAGATCCGTTCAGATTTTTGCTCACTTGTAACTGGATTATTTATTTTCTTACTGCTGGGTTTGAGAGTTGCTTGGGTTTTCTGGGTGTAAGTCCTTGATCAGATACATGATTTGCAAATATTTTCTCCCATCCTGAGATTGCTCTTTTCTTTCTCTTAATGATGTTATTTACAAAGCAAAATTTTTTAAAATTAATAAGTTCAAATTATTTATTTTCTTTCATGAATTTTGTCCTTGATGTATTATGTAACATCTCATCACCAAACCCAAGGTCATGCCTGTTTTCTGTTTTTCCTTTGAGAGATTTTATACTTTTGCATTTGCATTTGAGTTAAATTGAGTTTTCGAGTTAAATTCTGAGTTAAATTTCATGTTAAGTAGGGTATGTGTTAAGGTTTATTTTTTGTGGTGTGTGTTTGCTTTTGTTTCTTTGCCAAAAATATGTCAGATATATTTGTATGAGTCTTCATGAGTTTTCTCTTCAGTTATATTCGTGTGTGTGTGTGTCCAATATCAGATTACTTTAAGTGTAATATCAGGTACTTTAAGAATCACATATATGATATATACATATATATGTATATCTATATCTATATCTATATATATAGATATAGATATATATATATCTTCTGTATTTTATTCTTCATCTTTCTAGTTAGAAATTTAGGAGGACACATATTACATGGAGCACTGGGTTTGGTACGTAAACAATGAAACTTGGAACACTGAAAAAATTTAAAAAAAAAGAAAAATGGGTTCCAACATCAAAAAAATAAAACGAAATTTATCAATCGAAGCAATCTTTTCAAAGAACACGTTTAGTTGCATTGACTTCGTTGATTTCTTTTTGTTTTACTGTTTTAAGTTTTATGGATTTCTGTTATCTTTATTATTGTTTTCCTTTTGTTAGCTTGCTATTTACTTTATTTTTATTTTTCTGATGTATTAAGATAGAAATTTAGATTATGTGTGTTGCTATTTCCAGATGTTCAGCAAATTTCCATATATTTTTCTGGTATTGATTTTATTTTCATTCCATTATGACCAGAAGAAATACCTCATGATTCTATTCCCCTACATCAGTTCCGTACCATAAGAGAGACTTTTTTTAGTGTTCTACCAAATTTTCTGTGGATTCTAGTTGGGGCTGGGGTGGGGGGGGAAAGCTGGTAACGACATATGAACTTGACCTAATTTTGCTTTCCCAAAGGATTCACTATCTCTCACCAGTGTATACTCAATTTCCACTAATTTGCCAATCACCTAGCTGAACACGTCTTACTGCTCTGGCTGTTTCATTATGCAGCAAGCCAGTAATCATGTCTTATCACAGCTTGCAGACTCTTGTCCCGTATTTTAGACTAGTCGAATACTTACTAAGTCTTCAGCACTATGATGGAGGTGAAGAAAATTTGAGAACTTGCTGTTTGTATGGCTTTTGTACTCTTTACACATCATTCAGAGTTTGAAGGTTTTTCTCCATTTCCTAGTTTTGTTGAAAATACAGTATTTTTTCTCATTCTCCTATCTCTTCGTATTATTTCCAAAAGAATTAATGGAAGATTCAGAACTAAGTTGTCTCTGTATTTCTCTAACCTTGATATTTCAGTGGAATTTTTAAAAACTTAAACAACCTTTTTGTTTTGTTGACTGTTTCCTTTGCTGAGCAGAAGCTTTTGATCTTGATGAAGTCCCAAAAGTTTATTTTCGCTTTTGTTTCCTTTGCCTTTGGAGACATATCTTGAAAGAAATTGCTGTGGCTGATATTGAAGAGATTACTGCCTATATTCTCCTCTAGGATTCTGATGGATTCCTGTCTCACGTTGAGGTCTTTTATCCATTTTGAGTTTATCTTTGTGTACAGTGTAAGAGAATGGTTGAGTTTCATTCTTCTACATATAGCTGTCCAATTTTCCCAGCACCATTTATTGAAGAGACTGTCTTTTTTCCACTGTATATTTTTTCCTGTTTTGTCAAAGATTATTTGACCATAGAGTTGAGGGTCCATATCTGGGCTCTCTACTCTGTTCCACTGGTCTATGTGTCTGTTTTTATGCCAGTACCATGCTGTCTTGGTGATCACAGCTTTGTAGTAAAGCTTGAAATCAGGTAACGTGATGCCCCCAGTTTTGTTTTTCTTTTTCAACATTTCCTTAGCGATTCGGGGTCTCTTCTGATTCCATACAAATTTTAGGATTATTTGCTCCAGCTCTTTGAAAAATACCTGTGGAATTTTGATCAGAATGGCATTAAAAGTATAGATTGCTCTAGGCAGTATAGACATTTTAACAATGTTTATTCTTCCAATCCAAGAGCATGGAATGGTCTTCCATCTTTTTGTGTTTCTTCAATTTCTTTCATGAGTGTTCTGTAGTTCCTCGAGTACAGATCCTTTACCTCTTTGTTTAGGTTTATTCCCAAGTATCTTATGGTTCTTGGTGCAACCCATGGAATGGAAGAAGATATTTGCAAATGATAGTACAGACAAAAGGTTGATATCCAGGATCTATAAAGAACTCCTCAAACTCAACACACACAAAACAGATAATCATATCAAAAAATGGGCAGAAGATATAAACAGACACTTCTCCAATGAAGACATACAAATGGCTATCAGACACATGAAAAAATGTTCATCATCACTAGCCATCAGGGAGATTCAAATTAAAACCACATTGAGATATTACCTTACAGTTAGAATGGCCAAAATTAGCAAGACAGGAAACAACGTGTGTTGGAGAGGATGTGGAGAAAGGGGAACCCTCTTACACTGTTGGTGGAATGCAAGTTGGTGCAGCCACTTTGGAGAACAGTGTGGAGATTCCTCAGGAAATTAAAAATAGAGCTTCCCTATGACCCTGGAATTGCACTACTGGGTATTTACCCCAAAGATACAGATGTAGTGAAAAGAAGGGCCATCTGTACCCCAATGTTTATAGCAGCAATGGCCACAGTCGCCAAACTGTGGGAAGAACCAAGATGCCCTTCAATGGACGAATTGGTAAGGAAGATGTGGTCCATACACACTATGGAGTATTGTGCCTCCATCAGAAAGGATGAATACCCAACTTTTGTAGCAACATGGACGGGACTGGGAGAGATTCTGCTGAGTGAAATAAGTCAAGCAGAGAGAGTCAATTATCATATGGTTTCACTTACTTATGGAGCATAAGGAATAACATGGAAGACAATGGGGAGGTTGAGAGGAGAAGGGAGCTGAGGGAAACTGGAAGGGGAGGTGAACCATGAGAGACTGTGGACTCTGAAAAACAACCTGAGGGTATTGAAGGGGCAGGGTGTGGGAGGTTGGGGGGAAAAGGTGGTGGGTATTAGGGAGGGCACGTACGGCATGGAGCACTGGGTGTGGTGCAAAAACAATGAATACTGTTAAGCTGGAAAGAAATTTAAAAAAAAATGCAGCAACAAAAATAAATAAAAATAAAAAATAAAAAAATATTAAACAACATTTTTTTTAAATGCAGGAAGTGTTTTTCTATAATCTCTTAAAAATTTTTTCACTTTTGTTTGCATTCACATTACATTGTCATTTCTTTTCCTCATGCTTGGTATGTTTTTCTGTTTGGGCCTCACAAGAGCTTAGTCTGTTTGATGGCACTTCTTAAAGAGCAATAGCACCAATGAAGTAGCTAAGTTTCTTATTAATAAATGAAAACTCATTAAGATATTTTGCATTACAGGTGGACTATGATGCAGTAAATTCAGATAAATACTTGGAGTCAGTTCTTGAAGATGTATTTATAAAGTGCTGTATGTTTCAAATACCAGTTTCTTTCTCTTCCTGAACCTGAAAATGTGGTTGGAAAAGACATTTTTAAAGATTATAATAATGTAAAATATAAAATCTCTTTGTATATTTTTTCTCTTAAATCAGAATATCTTCTAATTTCTAATATTTCTAATTTCTAAGCCAAGGTGGAAACCCTCTTATTAAGTTAAAGTAGAATCTTTTTATAAAAATGTAATTTTTTTTTTAGTGTTCCAAAATTCATTGTTTATGCACCACACCCAGTGCTCTATACAATATGTGCCCTTCATAATACCTATCACCAGGCTCACCTCACCCCCCCAAAACCCTCAGTTTTTTCCTCAGAGTCCACAGTCTCTCATGGTTTGTCCACTCCCCTCCAATTTTCCCCAACTCACTTCCCTTCTCCATCCCCTAATGTCTTCCATGTTATTCCTTATGCTCCATAAGTAAGTGAAACCATATGATAATTGACTCTCTCTGCTTGACTTATTTCACTCAGTAGAATCTCTTCCAGTCCCGTCCATGTTGCTACAAAAGTTGGGTATTCATCCTTTCTGATGGAGGCATAATACTCCATAGTGTATATGGACCACATCTTCCTTATCCATTCGTCCGTGGAAGGGCATCTTGGTTCTTTCCACAGTTTGGCGACTGTGGCCATTTCTGCTATAAACATTGGGGTACAGATGGCCCTTCTTTTCACTACATCTGTATCTTTGGGGTAAATACCCAGTAGTGTAATTGCAGGGTCATAGGGAAGCTCTATTTTTAATTTCCTGAGGAATCTCCACACTGTTCTCCAAAGTGGCTGCACCAACTTGCATTCCACCAACAGTGTAAGAGGGTTCCCCTTTCTCCACATCCTCTCCAACACACATTGTTTCCTGTCTTGCTAATTTTGGCCATTCTAATTGGTGTAAGGTAGTATCTCAATGTGGTTTTGATTTGAATCTCCTTGATGGCTAATGATGATGAACATTTTTCCTGTGTCTGTTAGCCATTTGTATGTCTTCTTTAGAGAAGTGTCCGTTCAGGTCTTCTGCCCATTTTTTGACATGATTATCTGTTTTGTGTGTGTTGAGTTTGAGGAGTTCTTTATAGATCTTGGATATCAGCCCTTTACCTGTACTGTCATTTGTGATTATCTTCTCCCATTCCGTGGTCTGCCTCTTTGTTTTATTGACTGTTTCCTTTGCTGTGCAGAAGCTTTTGATCTTGATGAAGTCCCAAAAGTTCATTTTCTCTTTTGTTTCCTTTGCCTTTGGAGACATGTCTTGAAAGAAGTTGCTGTGGCCGATGTTGAAGAGGTTACTGCCTATGTTCTCCTCTAGGATTTTGATAGATTCCTGCATCACATTGAGGTCTTTTATCTATTTCGAGTTTATCTTTGTGTACGGTGTAAGAGAATGGTCGAGTTTCCTTCTTCTACACATAGCTGTCCAATTTTCCCAGCACCGTTTATTGAAGAGACTTGTCTTTTTTCCACTGTATATTTTCCAATGTATATATTTTCAAAGATTATTTGACCATAGAATCTTTTTTTTTTTTAAGATTATTTATTTACTTGAGAGAGAGAGAGAGCAGAAGTTGGGGGCAAGAACAGAGGGAGAGGGAGAAGTAGGCTCCTTGCTGGCCAGGAAGCCCAAAGGCAGACACTTAACTGACTGAGCCACAGGGACCCCTAAAATAAAATCTTATTCATTGAAATTTCTTCCTTATTTTAAGTTACGTTGAAGATTTTTTTTTACTATTTTAAATAATCCCTAGGTTATTTTTAATTTGCTCCATTTTTATTTTTGTTGGGAGAGAAATCAAATGTGTCACTATATCATTTTTTTGTTTCCATTGGTACGTAACTATAACACAATAGAAATATTCTTTGTTATTATGTTTTATAATATAGTCTTTTAATTTAAAATTTCCTTAGTTTCAAGAAAAAATGGTTACAATTTTTGGATATGACATCACCTTGTCTTCTCAGTCACTGATAAAGGATCATTGAAGTCTCCAACTACAATAGTAGATTCATCTATTTCTCCTTGCAGCTTTTTTGGTTTCCCTTACATATTTTGATACTTTGTTGTTAGGTGCATCCACATTAAAGATTATTATGACTTATTGAAAGATTGCCCTTGTCAATCTTTAGGTAGTATCCTCTTTATCCCTGATAATTTTCCTTGTTCTGAAGTCAGCTTTATATGAAATTAATATAGCTACTCCAGCTTTTTTTGATTAATGCTAAAATGATATTGTCTTTCTCCATCACCCAGGTTTTAATCTGTCTTTGTCTTTATATTTAAGTAGAGTTTCTTGTAGAAAAAGAATCTAAACTTTCTGTCACATAGAAGTACAGTTTTGATAATGACTGTTTCTTCAGAATGGGTTGTTTTTGTTTTTGTTTTATTTTTTAGTATGCTTTGTAAGTGTGCACTAGGTAAAGGAAACTAAGATAAATGGGTCATTTGTGTGAGCTTTACAGTTATCTGGTTATAAGTTAGTCTGTTTACTATGTGTTATAATTCTAAGTGTTAGAGGCTAAAATTTCCTCTGATGCCCTTGTTTGTGTCTTCCCTGCTGTCTTTGAGTTTCTCTGGAGATTTCTCAAACAAGGTCTGAGATGTGTGGTTCTTTCAGTTGTATCTCCCTGTTATTACACCCTCCTGATGTGGTGTTAATGTTGGAGGGAGGGAAGAGAAAGCATTCTATTTCCCTGTTATTATGGACTGAATGTTTGTGTTGCCCAAAATTTGTATGTTGATATCCTAATCCCCATCATGATGTTATTAAGAGGTGAGAACTTTGGCATATGATTAGGTCGTGAGGGTAGAGTCCTTAAGAATATTAGTGCTCTTACAAAAGGGAGACTGGAAAGTGTTCTCACCACTTCAGCCATGTGAGAACACAGGAAACTGCCATCTGTGAGCCAGGAAGTGGGCCCTCACTAAACAACATGTCTGCCAACACCTTAGTGTTGGACTTCCTGACCCCTAGCACTATGAGAAATGAATTTCTATTGTCTATAAGCTATTCAGTGTATGACATTTTTTTTAGAGCCTGAACTATGACATTCTATGGTCCTATGATTAGGTGTCCATTTTTAAGTGAGTCAGTGACCCAGAGATTTGACTTTCCCAAGTGTTTCCGTACACTTCTCACTTCCATAGGTGAGACAGGAAGGCTAGAGGTGGCTAACATTATATATTCACTAACTAACCTTCTTCTACATGAAAAACTAGCAAGAGCTAACATTTGGCCTTCCCCTTCCCTTGGATGGGTTAGGCTCCAGTAAAACCTCAGTCACTTACGCTGTGATAAAAACAATTTCTCTTAAGGGAAGACCTTGGTAGGAAGCATAGAATGCTCTGGAAATAGTTTAGATGGCTTCTTTTCTCCTCCCCCTGCCAAAATCACAAGGGATTATTTTTCCCTGATGAACAATGTGAGAAAATGGTGGGGCTTCTAGAGGTGAAATCCAAAAGTGTTGGTGGGGAGTGTCCCTACAACTGGGTTGTATCCTGGGGTTTAAATTCCCAGGCTTGTCCACCCTGAACCTCCAGCACCTGCCAATCATATTCGAGGTTTTCCTACCCTTCCATTGGTTCCCACACTCATTTCTGCTCCTGGGCTTCCCCTCCAGTGACATTCTCTCCAACTGGCCACTTGTTTCTCCAATTCTAGGAACAGCAGTTTGCCCTCTGACCTCATTTCTCTGATGGATCTAAGACAAGTTGTTGTTTTTCAGTTTGTTCAGATTATTTGTCTTGTCTTGAGTACTGACATGATAGCTTCTAGTATCTTTACCTGCTGAATCAGATAATAGAGTTCTATTTCTTGTAACTGTAATGTTTTATGACTTTCCCCAGCATTATTAATTTTAAATATGTTTAAATAGCAGGTGATATGTTTCACAAACTTTGGTTGATGTGTTGAAGTTTCTCATTCCCTTTTATTCCATGACCACAGGGAGATGATTATTCAGAATGCCTGCAGATGTCTCTGACTTGGTACCTATGTCTTTTTTGTCATCCGGCATTGGGAGTATTCAAGTTCAAATGAAAAAGATTTAATTTCTGATTCTAGGGATTTGAGTCTTTGAGAAAAAAATTCATTAGTTTCAAACAATGTATGCCTTGTTTTTCATTGTTGTCGTTGTTGTTGTGTGTGTGTGTGTTTATGTAGTATCAAATGATTGTGGACCTTTTGTTTTACCAAGCTTAAGAGGGAAAGGGGAGTAATTCTCCTAAGTCACTAGTGAATTATCCATGCTCCATGGTCCCATGTAATGGGATTTTGAAACCCATTTTTGGGATTCAGTTCCATTCAGCACCATTCCACTCAATCCAGTTCCACTCAACACCATTCAGTACACTGTCCCAGGGGCTAGAGAAAAGTATCAAGTAAAATGAGCTCAGAATATGTAAATAAATTTAATGGCAGCATTTTGGGAGGACTCATACTGAATCATACAAAATAGTTATAAAAGGTAAAAGGATAGTCATTGCCATTTGGGGCAAAAATAAATATAAGAACAACAGAAAATGAAGGTGAAAAAGGAAAAGAAATAAAGAAAGTGAATGCCTATGTTCCACTACATACACAGAATGACAAGCTGTCAACTTGTCCGTTTCTTCTTGCAAGGAAACTGTTTCATTCAATCTAATGATAATCAAGCTAAAGATAAATGGCATATTAAAAAAAATGAAGATAAGTTTTCAGAGTTCACATCAACGGTATCAATGTCACTTCTTGGCAGATTTCCCTTTGCCTCCACTTCTCCCACTATTCAATGTCCTCCATTTCTGTGGTGCTTATTTCTGCTTTGCTTTGGCTGGCTTTGTCCAGAGCAATGATGGCTCTGCAATGAGAATTTCAACTCTCATTATATACTTCATACTTATATTAGTCTCCAAGTGCATAATTTTTGAGCTGTCTTATACAGCATTAAAAGCATTTAAAGGAATTCAGATAGAATTTTACTTTTTAAAAAAGTGGTAGAAACAATGCTGTATGTTCAGCGTGCCATGTTCATTTTTCTTGAAGCACAAGAAGACAGTATTTCCCAGCCTCCCTTGTATTGAGATCAGGGCTGTGTGATTATGCTCTGGATAGTCTAGTCCATGGATGTCATGCCAAGCACCTGTATATGTCACTCCAGACCTGTGAAACCCCATCTGCCAGCATCCTCTCCCTCATTTTCCCTTCCTCCCTCCCACTTTTGTGATCAGAATCAAAGGTCCCCAGGATGACAGAGCTACACTTGTTGAAGAGGAAATGCCAAGGAGAACCACTAACCCACATCGGACCATAGTGTGAGTGAAAAGTAAATGTATATCGTACACAGCCGCTAGGAGTTTGGGATTGTTTTTAGAGCAGCTTGTGAGCATTACTCTGACTAAAACAGGACTCTCCAGTCTTCAAGTTCAGAAAGCTGAAAACTACAGGTTGTGTTTTATCTCCAAAGCAATATTATACCAATTTAAAATCATGGAGACCTGGAGCGTACCCATGGCCATGATAATTCACACTTCCTAGCAAACTGCCTGCATTTGGTGGGGTGAATATCGTAGTGCTCTTGTAGCACCCAAGAAAAGGAAGGCTCACGAGATTCTCAGTTACTTAGCAAGCCAGGAAATAGATGAACCAGGATAAGGGCTAATTTTTCTGTGCTTTATCTGGCTCCTGCCGAATATTTCTTCACATTGTGCCCTTAGAATCCACCTTCTGCATTCAGAGAGCCAAAATTAGCAGGCAGGCTCAATTTCCATTATTTCCTACACAAGAAACCCTGAATTCTCCTTCACACAACTGAAAATCAATCGCATAACACTGTTGCCAAGTACACCTGCGCATCAGAGGGGTACACAGAAGCCCAACATGATTTGTTTGTTTTACTACTTTTGATTGATACAACTTTAATAGTTCTCACAAAACAGATTGCTCTCAATATCTCCTTTTGTCCTCTTTGACAATTCCAAAGCTTATTTTCAGATGCAATTCTGAAATGACGGCAAATCCTGAAGATAGCACGGTCTTGTGTTATTTAGTAGGATTGGTGGCTCTGCAGCCCAACGCAGGGCTCACGACATACTCTATCAGCGTCATTGGAATCAGTGTGGTTTAGCCTCTCAGCAGCTTTTCTTCAGGCTGCTGAACCCTCAAGGCTTCTAATTCATCCTTCCTCCCCCACCCCCACCATTGGCTGACTTGCAGAGCATGGTCCCATTAGGAGATGACTTCTCCTTAGCAATTTTTTTTGGTTCAAGTTTTTATTTAAATTCTAGTTAGTTAACATACAGTGCAATGTTGGTTTCAGGAGTCAAATTCAGTGATTCATCACTAGCATATAATACTCAGTGCTCATCACAAGCACCCTCCTTAATCTCCAGCACCTATTTCACCCATCCCCCTCACCTCCCTCCATCAGCCCTCAGTTTGTTCTCCACGCTTAAGAGTCTCATGGTTTGCCTCCCTCTCTGTTTTTATCTTATTTTATTTTTCTTTCCATTCCCCTATGTTCATCTGTTTTGTTTCTTAAATTCCACATATGGGTGAAACCATATGGTATTTGTCTCTGACTTAGTTGGCTTAGCATAATATACTCTAGCTCTATTCATGTTGCTGCAAATGGCAAGATTTCATTCTTTTTGACGGCTGAGTAATACATCCATTCATCAGCCAATGGACATTTGGGCTGTTTCCATAATTTGGCTATGTCGGTAATGCTGCTATAAACATCAAGGTGCATGTATACCTTCAAATTAGTATTTTCATATCCTTTGGATAAATACCTAGTAGTACAATTAATAGATCATAGGTTAGCTCTATTTTTTAACTTTTTGAGGAACCTCCATACTGTTCTCCAGAGTAGCTGCACCAGTTTGCATTCTCACCAAGAAAACAATTATTTTTAACCAAAGTGTCCTTAATCTTAAGGCAAAAGTCATTACTGACCACCAAGGTTTAAACATTATCATCCTCTACTTGGAAAAAAGTGATGTTTATTTAATTGGTTTTAAAAATCAACATTCTGAAAACATTAATAGCCAAATAGCATTTAATGAATAATTATGAAAATCAAACCACAAAGTCAAGGATCTGTGACTTTTCAATAACTTCTGCCTTTTATTTTTCCCCCTACTGTAACCATGTACATGGTTGTAACCATGTAACCATGTACATGGTTACAGTCTACTGTAACAGTTTGACTGTTGCTCTCTCATTGAATATTTCTTTGGAAACTTAATATCTAAGGTTTGGAAAAAAAAAAAAAAACTAAACCATATAGTACAGTGTGAAGTATGTTTATACCAAGCTTTAAAAAGAAAGTATTACTCAGCCTTTCATTCAAATTAAATTCCTATCACACCAAGTTTTTTTCTGACCACTTTTGTCATGAAAATGAATTGTTGAACACACTACCCTAAAGAACTTTAGTTCAAATATATCCCCACAAGAATCAAACAGTAAAAGGGGTTCATTCTAATATTCTTGGAACACTGCTTTTTCATTTAGGGTTAAAAAAGAATATGCACTGAGAAAGATACAGAATTATTTTTAAAACATTTTGGGGGGAGATGTAGGGATTGTTTTTAAGATGCGAGTCATAAACTTCATATAGCTAAAATATGTGACAAGTTATTCTTATTTCAATGATTTTTATTTCATGGTCTGGCCAAAGAATACATTCTGTGTGCGGGGGGAGAATCACAACTGCTGGTTATCCTTCATTCAGAGACCTCGCTTGCAGAATGTTTTTGTTGTTGTTGTTTTTAATCATGACTATTGCACAGTCTTGAACTTCATTACTTTTATTTGGCCTTTGAAAAAAGTCACCTTTAGGTCCGTTAGCCTCTTTATTTCATTGTTTTTCCTCAGTCTGTTGGTTGTGGTTTATTGGGTTAATGTTTTAAAGTCAACTGCATTTTCATTTGCTGAGATACAACCCTTGTAGAAATCCTATTAGCTCTCTAAATATGAATATTCAAATAAGAGAGGATGTAACTGCCATAAACTTAGAGAAATACATGAGCCTCCTTTCCTGGGCTATGGCTGCTTCTCTCCTTGTATTAAGCCACAACTCTCCTGCCTACTAATACTTTGGCATCCTTTGTAAATTAGAAAACCTTTTCCAGAAACAACATTATGTTGATCGTGTTGACCTCATTCCTAAAAAGTCTTATGTCAGTTTCTAACAGCTTGCTGGACCTGGATGGCTATGGTAACGTGGTCTCAAATACAGTACATTTAAAACCAGTCTTAAATAAATTAAAAAATGATAAAACCAGTCTTTGTTTTCTCCCCCATCTGTGCACACCAGCTATTGCATTTCATGTAAGAACCTTTCTATTCATTCAGTCTGCAAGCATCATTTTGGATTCTTTCATATCCTTCACTATTCATATTCAATCTCTTCAAAATCTTTGCAATTTTTTCCTCCTATTCAACCTCCATGAGGCTGCCTCTGCTTAGCTCCTTATCATTTGTCACTGGAACTATAAATCTCTCTGCCTCGTGTCTGCCACACTCTTAATCTATTCTTCACAGTGCCACAAGAGTGGGATTTATTGCACATCAAAATGCTATCATATTGTTTCACTGCTTAAAATCCTGTAACGTCCTTCCATCTTCATTCCCCAAAACATACCTTCCTCCAACATACCAAATCTATAATCACAAGACTGATGTCTTCCTTTTCTCACACTTTTTTTTGCATGTTCTTCCTGCTACTGAGAATGGCTTTCTCCCTCGTCCAACTGGTAGCAGTTATCACATCTTCAACATTTAGTTCAACTTACCCTCCCTGGTAGTCATCCTCCCTTTCCTCTGTATTCTGGGATGAGGTATCCAAAACAGATAGTAGTAAGATTCACAGAGAGCAAAGGTAATACCCCTAACAATCCTTTTCAACCTTAATCATTTCTTTTGGCTTTGTGATTACATGGGAATAGTACTAAAATTTGACTACCTAACATGAAATAATAATAGCCTGATGAATATTAATATGGATATGTGTGGTAGCACCTGGGTGGCTCAGTTGGGTAAGCTTCTGACTCTTGGTTTGGGTTCAGCTCATGATCTCAGGATCCAGGGAAGGAGCCCTGTGTCCAGCTCTGTGCTTAGGGTGGGGTCAGCTTGTGATTCTTTCCTCCTTCCTCCCCCTCTGTCCCTCTCCTGCTGGTGCATGCATTCTTTCTCTCTCTCTCTCTCTCTCTCTCAAATAAATAAATAAAATATTTAAAGTAAATAAAATGGGTGTGTGTGTGTAGTAGAAGTCACTCATTTGTAAATGAACTAAGAATGTATAGGTTCAGGGAGTCTACAGGTTTAATTTTCATTTGTTTCCTGAAAAACTGTCATTGATCCCTTCATTGTTAAAAGAATTAAGATTATATTACTTTGACAACTCGCTCAAATAATTATGTATGGGAAACAAAAGACAAGAAATTTCAAATTGCCTGGATTGAAAATAATGAACAAGATATATTTATTTTTTCAGGAATACACTAAAATGTATCCTCCTATAGAATACATCAATCCACATTTCTCATTATTATTTCCCTCTTAAAACTGAGAATGAAATATATTAAAAATTGTGATTGGAAGTTATTCCCAACTTGCCCTTCATGGCTTCTGAAGTTGGAGCCAGTGATCCATCTGTCTTTTTCAGAATTTCCTGAGGTATTTGCCAGTTAAAAGTGAAGATACCTGAGTCTTATCCTATTCCTATTAAATGAGTCTCTGGGGTGGCATACTCGGACTCTGATTTAACCATCAACCTACATGATTTCAGTGTTCTCTGAAGTTACAGAGCCATGCATCTAGTCCATTTGTTTAGTGTATGTCTCTTGGACTCTTAAAGACTTCCAGTAGTGTGGAACTCTTGAATTTCTGAAAGTAGTCCATTTAGATTTTTTTTTTAATGACAGTGTAATTTACATACAGTAAAATTCATATTTTGAGGCAACCCTGTCAAGATCCCTCTCACTCTTGAGAGCTTTTTCTGTATCTTCCCTTAAGAAACTTAAATCACTTAGGGCGCCTGGGTGGCTCAGTGGGTTGAGGCCTCTGCCTTCAGCTTGGGTGATGATCCCGGGGTCCTGGGATCAGGCCTGCTACGGGCTCTCTGCTCAGTGGGAAGCCTGCTTCCTCCTCTCTCTCTTCCTGCTTCTCTGCCTACTTGTGATCTCCGTCTGTCAAATAAATAAATAAAATCTTAAAAAAAAAAAAAAAAGAAACTTACATCACTTTACTTAAAAAAATTCACATTTTTAGTGTTCACTTTATTCATTTTTGACACTCATATTCACCCATGTAACCATCACCCAAACATACAGAACATTTATTTTTTTTTAAGGTTTTTATTTATTTATTTGACAGAGAGAGTGAGAGAGCACAAGCAGGGGGAAGAGTAAGAGGGAGAGGGAGAAGCAGGCTCCCCACTGAGCAGGGAACCCGATGCAGGGCTCAATCACAGGACCCTAGGATCATGACCTGAGCCAAAGGCAGATGCTTAACCCTCTGAGCCACCCAGGTGCCCCAATTCAGAATATTTCCATCATCCCAGAAAGATTACGCCTACCACTTTATGTGCAAACTTTCTTCCAGAAGCAGCCTCTTTTTTTCCTTCATTAAGGAGCTGCTGATGATTCCAACACATCAGATCAACCTTATCTGTTAGATAACTTTATATACTTGGAAATTAAAAGTAAGTGTTCTCTTATGCCCAGCTACTGTTGCTCACTTTCTATCTCTTGTAAGATTCAATCATAGTATTAAATGTATCCACAGTCCATTCACTTTTAATTCTGGTTAGCATTCTCTTGTATGAAAATACCAATATCTTTTTCTTCACTTATTGATGGACATTTGGACTATTCCCATTTTTCAGTTCATTACAAATAAGACTGTTAGAACATTTTCATAAAAGTCTTCGTGTAGATGTGTTTTCATTTATTTGGGATAATTACTTAGGATTGGAATTGCTAGGAAATGTATGTTTGACTTTATAAGAGACTGCAAATATTTCTTCAAAGTGATTGTACCATTTTGCATTGCCATGAAAAATGTATGATGGTTTTAGATGCTACTATCCAATATTTGGTGTTACTGACATTTGCTTTGATTTTAATCATTCTAATGAGTAAGAAATAGTGTCTCCCTTTGAGCTTTAAATTTGAATTATCATAATTGTAAAAATACTTAGTATCTTTCCACATATTTACTGGTTTTTCCTGTATCTGTGTGTTCGTAATAATCAATTTACATCTTTTTCCCCCATTTTAAAGTGGGTTATTAGTCTTTTCATTTTTTGATTACTAATTACACTTGTGTTATATTAAAAAAAAACCAGTACTCAATTTTGAGAGACTTGAACATAATATATCAGTAAAAATGGCATTATGATACATTTTTAATTGTTCTGGGGGCACCTGGCTGCCTCAGTTGGCTAAGCATCTGACTTTGGCTGAGTCATGATATCAGGGTCCTGGGATTGAGATCTGACATGGGCTCCCTGCTCATCATGGTGTTTGCTTGTCCCTTCCCCTGCTCATGCTCTCTCTCTTTCAAATAAAATTAAAAAAAAAAATCCTAATCAATAGGCATTTGTACTATATTGTCTGAATTTGATCAATTTGATTTATCTCTTTACAAAATAGCCTTGAGAGATTAATACCAAGTTATCTTTAGTTTTGTAAAAAGAGGACACTTTCAGAGACACTTGGTTCTTAGTTACAGTACAATTCTGAGTGACAGTGTTTATGCAGCTGACATTTTCTGTTCTGATGTCTTAGAGCCCAAGTCCCTTTCTTGCAAAATTGCTAACACAGGGAGTTGTGAGAGTCATTTTTCCTACTTTATGTGGAACTTGGTAGTAGTTCTTTGGTGGCTGAAAGAAATGACTTAGAGTGTGAATGTCCAGTTGGCTAATTTGGGGCATCTCTTCTAGATGATTATGCTCTTCATCAACATGTAATTCCCAGGATGTATCTTCCTGATATATATGCATTTAATATGTTGAATTTGCCCAAGTGCACCAAAGTGTACTTAAATTATACTTGGCCTCTGACATCAAATTTCTGTTCTTAATGATCTTCAATAAACATGATTCGGTATGCATTTATTGAAATTCTTTTTTGTGCACAGTATTCTGGGAAGCATGAGTTTCCCAGATGCCATTCCGGAGCAGAATCCAGCACAGTACTCTGTATATCCAGTCAGTCAGTATTCATGTGGACATCTTTCAGCTGGGGTCCATTGACCCGTTGGTTCTAAAAGTATAGCAGCCTGGGTACCCTGGACTCCTTCGGTATGATTTCATAGAAATGTCGGCTAGAAAAAGTCATTATTTTAAATACTTTTCAATAGATTGCTGGGCTCACTGAAAGGAAAGAAAAGTGACTGGGTGTCAGAAACTAGAAAGAGCTAATAATCATAGCAGCCACTTAAAAATGACATTGACTCAGCTGTCACAGGGTGGTGATAGGCATTGTGGTGGGTGGTGTTGATCTCCAGGGTCTTAGCAAGGAGGGATAGTCACCCACGGATGGGAGAGGAGGCCAGGCATCCATAAATGTAAGAAGCAAGAACAAAAATCCAGCATGAAGTCTGGATTGGTAAAGAGTGGGCCGGGGAAATTTTATTCCACTAGTATCCACTAGAATAATAATTTCATTATTATTAGAATAATAACGAAACTTGATTCTCCCTCAATGCAGACACAGGAGGCCTAAAAGAAAACAAAATGAAAAAATTTAAAAAGACTAGACAAAGCAAAAAATCACTAAATGCAATGAAGTACTAGATACTAAACCCACGAAATCATAAATTCAACTGTAAGCAGTAAGAAATACTATAAATATATATAATAGTATTTAAGATCATATAGTATAAATATATAATATTTAAGATCATTTAAATATTTAAGATCATTTAATAATAAGTATTGCAAGCACTAAAGACAGTTGTTGATTTGAGAATTCTTTACATTTGGCTTTCTGGCATGTATCTAAAGGGGTTGGTGGTCAATTCCATACCTATTTAAGCAGTCAATTGTCTTGCCAGTGTCCGAAAGTTTTGAAGATTATTCCTAATGCCAAGTATGCTGACTCATGTAGTTTTATGGTAAAAAGGTGCAGCACTAGAGGTAGCATAGGGACACAGAAGCATTCGAAAGCACATGTCCCAGAAGTACATGGACCAAGAAAGAAAAATCATGTTTGAAATGTATGAAGCCAGAAATGAGTATGTGTGTAATTCTTCCAGTGGTTAGCTATATCCACTTGTAAACAGAAGGTTCAGATTCCATTAAGCTAGTTCTCCCTTATCAGGAATATATTCAGTTACAGAGTGTATAAATGTATCAGACTTTTCTCCTCTTTATTGTTGAGAATGGGGTGAAATAGAATTTATTAAGGTTTTCCTATTTATAGAACACTAATCAGTAATAGTAGTACCCGTATGTATACCTATATGCAGAGTAGCTTGCTTCTTGCATCCCTGCATGTGGATTGCATATAAGTACATTGGATTCCTTTCATTCTGATAAAGTCTGAAATCTCCTGATGAAATGGCATCCGAAAGTACCACTAACAAAGGACTCTTTGCTCTGTGAAGAGCAGGGCTTGTATACATGTTTATCAATAAGTCAAGGTATGTAGGGTAAGAGAAATTTGGTCATAAAAGTATCAGCTCAAAATAGTGGAGGAGCAATTTTAAAATACAATTGACCTGCTCTTGTGTGATAATTTGTGGTTAATTTTGTATGTCAGTAATGATTTAATCAGGGAAGAGGAACCAAGATGTATTTTGTGGAATAAGGAATTAATGATAGGAAGTGGAATTTGCTTAATTATTGGAGATGCTGATGAAATAAGGGTCCAAAATAAATATTGAAAGATCAGAAAAATATTACCCACCAGTGTTGGCCCAGGTGAACAAATCTGAAAATGGGGCACATGAAGCTGCTAGAGTGGGATTTTTAAGGATGCTGGTTTAGAGGCTGATGGAAATGTTTTTAGTTCTTTGTAACTATCGCTGCTCTAAGTACAGTGAAGTATCAGGTGGTGCTTTGGGGTTGGTCAACAGGACCACATGTAAGGAGAACTGGGCTCAGAGTCCAGAGAGGAAGGACAAACTGGAACTTGCCTGCACCCATCTGTGTGTCATTCACTCACTCTGAACATGATGACCTCAGATAATAATGACCCATATTGCATTTACTCCTCTTGAATTTTGCCTATCTTCTCTCATGGCTGTGTCAAATGCTGATCCAGACACAGGAGATTCTGGAAAACATAGCTCTCCCTGTAACCAACAAAAGCATCCCAAAGCTGTATATGGTCTTCCAGGATTTTTTTTGTCATAACAGAATTTATGAACAGAATAAAATTGACATTTTTTTTTAAGATTTTATTTATTTATTTGACAGGCAGAGATCACAAGTAGGCAGACAGGCAGGCAGAGAGAGAGGAAGGGAAGCAGGCTCCCTGCTGAGCAGATAGCCCGATGCGGGGCTCGATCCCAGGACCCTGAGATCATGACCTGAGCTGAAGGCAGAGGCTTAACCCACTGAGCCACCCAGGTGCCCCTAAAATTGACATATTTTAAAGTAAAAACCAAAAAGGGAAGCAAAGCCAAAAAACAAATGATAGGAATCATGAGGGCAAGAGAAAGAGTTGAAACTGCCAAGGAAATACAGATAATAAAAATGACAACAGAAAGAATCAAGATTTTTAAAAACCAGAATCCTTGAAAACAGGACACACACAAGATGAAGGGAAATAAAAGAAATAATTTAGAACCTCACCATTTTTACAGACAAGAGAGGGTGTAAAAATGGCTTGCAGTGGCTTCATTCCAATGAATTCTTTGATTTCTCTTAGTTATGAACATTTTCATCATGACTTGTTAGGAGAAATGATTTTACTGAACACTGTTTAATGAAATGAATTTAGTTTTTCATAGTTAGTATTTGGATGCAGTTACCTTTTCTTTCCAAGATATATTCCAGAAGCCATGGAGATCTCTTTTCCTCAGGATCTGAGTTGTGTTCATCATGAGAGTAGGTACATAGAGAAACATGTTGTAGTCAGCTACCTCTGAGTGTCAGATATTGAAAAACATGGTGTCCATAAGTTCTTTCATGAATTTGTTATATAGACCTTAGATCTTCCTCTGCCTATATCAACCTTTGGTAAACATTTGCATGGGACAGAAATATCTTCATAGTCTGTGTGTGTTCAGGTAGGCCTACCCACATGCTTCCTCCTCAGATCTCCTTGCCATCAGTTTTCCAACTGTGTTCAGATTCCCTGACCATCAAGCCAAATCATTGGCAAAAATCCGTAAGTCAACAAAGAATCATCTCTCCTTTTAAACACAATGAAAACCTCATGCCCTATCTGAGGTTCTGCGTACTAGAAGAATCTCCCTTGACCACTGGTTTTCTAGGTTGTCCCAAGGTCGTGTTCCTCTGCTTCAGATGTTCACTTTTGTACAGTATCTCCATTTCATGCAGAGCTTCTGCAAGCCAGACCTGAGTTTTTCTTCCTCAGTCAGCTGACTGGAGGGAGCTATGAGTCCACATGTGTGGCCTGAGAAAGAGAAGATAGTAGAGCAAGGTCATGAGAATTTAGACCACTTCTTCATACAAATTACTAATGCCTCAGTGAAATTATAGAAGCTTTCAGGTTATTAATGTGGAGCTAAAGCTGGGAATTTGAAGGCTTGAGTTCATCATTTTCCTTCCCTGATTTCTCCAATACCCACTCAAAGCACCCAACAAACACCAATATACTCCTTATTTTGAACCAAATATTCTAGAATAGAAAATATTTATCCAGAGCCTCATTTGCTATAAGTATAGGTAAACTGCGCTTTTCTTTACCACTAGAAAAAAAGGTCATTTTTTCCTTTAAATCACATCAGATGGGAGCACCAATTCCAGAAAACCCAGAGCCAATTCATAGAAACCATCCTTCAGATTCTGTTTCCCTAGAACCACTTCCAGTATCAAATTCTCTATCAGGCAGGCCTCATCAAGGCAAGAAAATTTAGTAGGAGAGATAGGGGACAGAGATGTAGATGAATATTAATAAAAATAAAGACAAATACAGATATCAATAGAAAAGATTTATTAAAAAGAGTTAATTTATGCAATTGAGGGGGATAGACAAACTAAGCAAATCTGAAGTCAAGGAGTCAGAAAGAAAAGATTATAACTCATCAAGAGCCCCAAGTACAATCTGAAGCTTGTTGTCCAGTGGACGGAATGTCTCTCTTTGGGAAAGTCCTAAACAAAAGTTGAAGGGCCTCCAACTGATTAACAAAGGCCCACCCAGATAATATCCCTTCTAAGCTAAAGTAAACTGATTAGAGGCTTTAATCAAAATTTCAAAATCCCTTTACAAAAGCCCTTAGATTAGTGTTTGATGGAATAACTGAGGAAAAGTGTATATATGTAAAAGAGCAGTCTTGCTGCTCTTTCATTTTCCATCTCTATTATAGGAATATCCTTTGTAGCCCACTCCAGCTGGAAACACAGCAAAAGGGAATCCAGAGATTTTGCTCACTCTAAGTTGACACATCAGAAGCCATCATATATCATGTAATAGGGTAATACTATTCTTGATTAGAAAGATTATGATTTTTCTTTGTGGTTTTTCTCTAGTACCCAGTTTTTGAAATATACACGTAAATACAAATTTCAAAAATTGGAAACAAGTTTTGAAATCAGTGTTAATAAAATGTAATGGGAAATCCTAAAACACAAAACACACACAAATGGCCAAGAGACACTTAATGTTCATTCTTACTATTAATTACAGAATTCCAAAAGTACAAATAAAACTACAAATGCTGTTTTCATTTATAAAGAAAGTAAAGTTCAAGAAAGTAAAATATTGTTGGAATTAATGAGGAAATAGTCACTTTCTCCTTTTATCATAGATCCTTTGAAAGAGTATATACTATGAAATATTTCTGGAAATGTGTGTATGAATCAACATTCAGGGAAAATGAGATACTGTTCCTCTTTTTAGTGAAATCAGAAATCAATTTTTGGTATTACCTGAACAAAAACAATTGAAATATCCATCAAATTATAATAAATAATTACCTTTTTGAAAACATTAGGTTATTATCCATATTTAAAATATCAAAAAATGATATTGCTATGCTCCCTTTATTGCTACACTTTCCTTAGGTGATATGCAAGAAAGAGTCCTACCATTAGCATAGGCTAAAAACAATTCACTGAAGTATCTTTCTAAAAAAAATAATATAAATGAGTTTTTCATTTCCTGTCTTTGAACATTCTGGAAACAGTTTCCTTTCATAGGAATTTAAAAATACTCTGATATGAAACACAGAAAAAAAAACCACTAATACCTGAGAGAGATATATTAGAGCAATAAAAATTAATACTTTCCAGAGTATGTGAACATGAGTCCTGACTAGGATATTAAAACTATATAATTTAGGTACTCTTAAGATGAAGTCAATATTATCTTCTGCAAACTGGATTAAAAAAAACAGGGAATAGAAAATACAATTCAGGGGCACCTGGGAGCTCAGTGGGTTAAGCCTCTGCCTTCGGCTCGGGTCATGGTCTCAGGATCCTGGGATCGAGCCCCACATCGGGTTCTCTCTGCTCAGCGGGGATCCTGCTTCCCCCTCTCTCTCTGCCTGCCTCTCTGCCTACTTGTGATCTCTCTCTGTCAAATAAATAAATAAAATCTTAAAAAAAAATTTAACAAAAAAGAAAATACTATTCAAAATACTAATACTAACATACAAAATACTAAAAAATACTAATCAAAAGTTTCTGTTCCTTATTGTTACATGATCATCCCAAAATTTAGTAGCTTACAACACTTCATTATTTCTCATGGTTCTTTGTATGGACTAGGATCAGCTGAGTGGTTCTTGCTTAAGGTCTCTCATGTAGTTTCAGTAAGATATTTTTTTTAGGCCTCAGTCTTCTGAAGGTTCACATGGGATGGGTGTACAAAATGGTGCATTCGTAAGGTAGGCAGTTGATTCTAGCTTTCAGCTGGGAGCTGACCTATGTCTGTCTCCTGAAGTGCCTGCACATGATGTTTTCATGTGACTTGGACTTTTCATATCAAGGTCAAGTTTTGGTAGAATGCTCTAAAAATGAATGTTTTTTAAAAATGTTTTTTACTTCCATACAAAAATATTATTTTTAATATAGTTTAAATGGGACGTTACTTCCATATAAAAATATTATTCATCCAAATCACTAAGACAGCCCATTGAAGGGGAGGGAATTAGTTTCCATGTCTTGATTAGGGGATTACACAGTCACAATTCAGAAGGATGTGGGAATGAGAGGTATCGTTTGGTTATTTTTGTAAAATACCGTCATCTGCACATCTTTTATGTCCCTCAAAATCAAGTAATCACAATCAGCTTTGTGTGACGTATTTTATATATCATTATTTCCATTTTTGAGTTCACTCAGTACTAATCTAGGGCTATATAATTTTTTCCCATATAATTAGTAGCAGACACTGAGGCTCCTACATTAGGTTTCCCATATAATTAGTAGCAGACACTGAGGCTCCTACATTAGGAGCTAAGTGTGTATTTCTAGTTCTCAGCTTTTTAGAAACTTTGAATTTTGTTCTTCATCCCATTCACTTTCTAACTGATTACTACAAAGAGGTGTGGTTGTCATTAGAATAATCCATTTGCTTACTAAAAGAGTTCTTATTTCATTGACACTTTGCTCTTTAATAATGGATCTCAAATTGAGTGTCAGAAATCTAAATCAGGTGTTTAATCTAAATTTTAGGGGGAATTTTACGAATCTCAACAGTTGAGAGCTTTGTTTTGGCGAATACTTCCTTAACAAATACCTCCTACAACTGCATTGTTGTCCTTCCTGAGATGTCATTATTACTTAATTGCCCTGTGCTATGGGACCTGGAGAATGCCTGAGGCAGAGGCAGAATTGCCTGGTGGAACAACTCAGATTTTCTAGGGAGCTTAGTGACAAGACAGAGAACCTTCATAAATAATCAATGATAGGTTTTCATCTGCATAAGATAGATAAATTATAGGCATTTAAACTATGATGAAATCATTAAAATGTAGGCATTTATATGACTACCATTTGGGGGACTATATCATTTTACATCGTACTGTTACCCACGGAATGAAATAATTCACTGCTGTTTTTGTTAACTACCAGCTAGTCTGTGAAAATACAGAGATAGTAGTTATTCAGTGATTCTGGATGTGAAAGTATCTTAAATTTCTCAAAAAATAGATCAGCAAAATATCAGCAATCAAGTAGAATGTTGATGGGTTTACTAATATTGAGTGATGTCACTCTAGGAGTCCCAAGCCTGTTGGACTTCAGAGTAACAAACTCAGGTGACATTTAACAACCTTCCATGTTTCCTCCATATCAATCACTGACGGTTTGTTGCCCTTTTACGTTTTCATGTCTGTGTCACAAAGATGACATAGAATGGTAATTCTATTAGTACTTTCTAACATGTCTAAGAATGTCAAAATCAGAGTAAAACAGAGGTGGAATAGCTGTTGAAAATGATGTCTAGTTCTGAACTCAGAAAAGTGAAGAAGCAGAGGGGCTTTTAGTTTCTTTAGTCCCATGTTGTTTGTTAGTTTGTTTACTTTTCTGCCCATCAACTCTTATTCCTTCATTTACTTTTCATTTCTGATGCTCGACATGTTCTTTAGCACCTATGTAGACATTCTGAACACACACAAATTGTAGATACCAGTTGGAGCAAACTAGTTGGTAGATACGTATGTTGTTAAGCAATAAGGATAAAAGAGGTGAAAAGAATCCACTTAAGGATAGAGTAGAGGAGTGAGGAGGCATCATCCAAATAATAATACTTGAAAAGGATATGATTGCTCTCAGCAAACTAGAGGTATTAAACAGTAAGTGAACACGTGCTCAACTCAAGGAATATTAGAATATGAGAGGAGATTTGCCAGATTTTATGTTCTTTAAAATTCCCCAGGCCCACATCAGGCTCTGCAAGTAGGTCCTTTCAAACCCCTCTCCACTGGTCCAAGGTGACAGAAAAGCATGTCTGTCTATCCTTTTTATTGGGAGGGTAAGCATGCACAGAATATCAGCATTTCTCTCCAGAGAATTCTCTCCCTCATCTCTTAGTCTTTGATTAATTTCTCCAGGTTAATGAAGAGCTGAAGGTCACAAGCCTGTTTTAACCAGTCTTCTTTGTAAATCCTAATCCGGTGGTCACACACCTTGCTTCTGAATGTGGGAAGAGCTGACATTTACTGTTTTGTGGTTAGCCTTTGACACTTCAACTGAAACAGGAAACAAAGATTAACAGTTTGCCACCCCACTGTATAAATACTGCTCTCTATATTTTAATGATAATTAAGCTTGGGTTTAGCATTAAGATGACTTTTTTAAGGTCACACAGCAATTAGGGAAAGGGTTAGTATTCCAGTCAGGTCTATGTGATATTAAAGCACATATTTAAGAAATTCATAATGTAATGTTTCTGAGAAAAAAAATTGAGTTGTAAAAGCAACTTCCTTCTCATTTCCTACTGTGTTGCATATTCTCCATTTTGCATTGCCACGGCTATTCCCTGCTAATTTTTGCCCTGATGGGTGCTTGAGGAAGTGACCATAATGGAAAGTATCAGTCACCTACTAAAGATGCCAGAACCTTTGTCTCAGGGTTTTGGTTGGCTTTTGCCAATAACAGTCCCAGCAGAAAGTAAGGGAGAACTGGATGATAATGAGTTAAGTGTATTTCTTCCTCTTGTTCCCTCCCTGCTGGACCTATGACTTGGAAGTAATTACATTTTTCTTTAGAAACTTACAACTCCTGTCTGTTGAACTTCACATATGCTGAAGCCCATTTAAGGATTCCAGTGACCCTGGCCGCCCCTTCCATTGTCAGATCTGGTCGTTATACTGTTACTAGACTCTGGGTACTCTAGCATCCCTTGTTGGTTTCCCTGAATACTTTCAACAGCTTTGTAAACAGTGCTTTATTAGACTTTTCTGAACTATCCACTTGAGGATGCCATGTTTCCTATGGGGACCTTGGAAAATACACCTCCCACATTGGTGAGCCAATTTATTCCTGTTCTGTTTGTGCAAAGAAACACATTGCTTTTCTAATTCTGTGTTTAATGATTAGAACCAGGGGTAGAGGTGGTGGTTTAGGGATGGGGCAAACCTTACCGAGGCAATTGAAATTACATAGAATGTAATGGAACATAACAATAGTGAAATTACATAGAATGTAATGGAACGTAACAATAGTGATATTACCTCTTGTAACCCTTAGGTTGTTATATAGGGGATTTGCAAATACAGTAACATATATAGAAAAATATGGTTCTTATATAACAAAATCCTGATCCTTCTTAAGTACCACTGAACTCGTCAATTAAAAATATGTCACACTTAAAAAATAGGTATGTCACTATTTTCCAAATAAAAGAGTCTCCATTAAGTTTAAACATTCACTTAATTTAGTGTTATCAGGGTTCATTTATGCAGTCTCATTTGAATCACTCAGTCTATTGAAATAAATTGTCTAGTTTTCTGTTTTGCCTTCCCACTCTTTGATATCTGAGTGTAGAGCAGGCTTACTGTGTCATAATGCTAACCGGGACAAAAGAAGGCTTAGTTTCTGTAAAAACCCAGATGTAACAACTTGAGCAACTCCTTGAAGTTCAAAAGAGGTTGTAGAAAGAGGTGAGTAATTTAACAGCAGTGTTCTTTGCTTGTGGCAGCTTGTAAAGACATTTTGCCAATATATTCATTCAAAGCGTACTATAACTATATGCCTATCTGAATAAACACATTTAATCTTATTAAGTCTGTCCATGATGACATCCAGATTAAAATAAATCATTTGTCTCTCAATGAATCAGCAATGAAATAAGACCATGATTATTCATCAATTATTTTATAACACTGAATCTATTTTTTACCAGATTCTTTCCTTGACAAATTGTATGTCTGAATTCCTTAAGAAAATCTTTTATATGAATTTCAAGTAAACTTGTGGAAAGGCTATCCCATTATTAGTCACTATTTCACTCTTTATTAACTTGAAGAGAAATTTGTCAAGAAAAACTTAAGATTATTTTGAGCTTGTATTGGTTTTCTTTTCCCTCCGGCCTTTGTAGAAAGGAATACAGTATGATTAAGCTGTTTGAACACAATATGAAGTTGTAGTAAATAATGCCTCAACCTTGAATCTTGCCACTAAATTCAGAGTTAAAGATCTGTAAAAATTGCCACTAAACTCAGAGTTAAAGATCTATAAAAATTGCCTACTTACCAACCAAACAATAATTCAGAATAATTTTAAAAAGGTTAAAAATTTGTGTTTTTCTAGTTTTATATACATTCAACTGATCCAAAAGTTATTTACCTCCCCTCTCTCATACGTATACATGTATTTTTTGAGAGAGGATGTAATAAAGTATATGAGGTAACATGTAAACATTATGAAACCTGGGTAATTAGCATTCACTTTGCTTAAAGTGTTCTTGAAATACTTCTGTGAATTTTAAATTATACTAAAATTAAAAGTTTCTAGAATTTTAATTAGTTTATATCCCTAAAATTATAAATTTTACTGACGTACTGAATAGTATATTTTTAATTGGTTTATTCTAAAGAGATTATTCCAGAAATACACTTTTTTAAAGTTTATGGTCTTATTTCATTGCAGTGATACAGTTGTACCCATTTAGAACTGATTTCTATTTTGATGAGTTTGAGCATCTGATGTGTATGCTTAGTGTCTTTGATGTTTTTAAATATGTTGAATAATAACCTTGTTTCCATGGTCATAATCCTAAAGAGTAACTCCAGGGCTAAAAAAAAAAATGCCAGAAAATTAACTAGAACAAACTCCATGAGATTAAAAACTGAAGGTCTTACTTGTCTTTGTTGAGACCATACTTTATGCATAAATTTGTATTTTATGTAACTTTTGGTGCCATTTTTAATATATCAAAAACATTTTCCCACATCATTAAAAATGTTCTGTGAATGTTAAATATGTGGGTATATTTTAATTATATGGATAAAATATATTTTAAAAATCACCCTTCCCCTTTTTTTTTATTATTTGGTGGTTTTTGTCAATTTCTCTCTTTGAATTTCTGTACCTTGGATTTGTGAATTTTTATGCTACCAAAATCTGGTACCAAAAAAACCCATATATAATTTATAGGAAATGATGTCTTCTGTCTTAGTAAGGTGTTTCAGTTCATCTAAGTAGTCAACATTATCAAAGTTCTTAACAGTCCATTCTTAACTTTTTAATAACTGTAATAATTTCAGTGACAACTCCTTTTTGTTACCCACCTTAATTTCTATGAGGCCTTTTTATTTTTTTGGTCAGTCTAGTTAGACTTTAGTTTTTAAAAATCTTTTAAAGGATCAGGATTAAGTGTCATTGATTTTCTTTAGTGTTTATTCATTTTCTCTTTTATTGGTTGCTGTCTTATTTTTTTTCCATTTTTCCAATCGTAACTATAATTAGCTCTTTTAATAATTTTAAAATAGAAGAATGATCATTTAATTTAAGACTCTTCTAACATAATAAATATATAAGACTATCAGTTTCCTTCTATGCATTCCCTCTATGCTGCATTACAGAAATTTCAACATGTCTTTTTATCATTATGATAAAGCTCAGAATATATTCTAATGGACCTTAATATTTTAAAACAAGTTATTTTAATTTCCAAATATTAGGTCATTTTCTTTTTTTTATTATTGATTTTTAGTCATGTTAAGTCAGAGAGTCTATATTACTTCATTCCCTTTAAATTTATTCAGACTTATTTCATGACATAGAATATAGTTTATCTCTGTGAAGAGATAAACTAGATTCCTCATGCAATCTACCCCAAACTCCACTTTCCATCTTCTCAAATAACTAAGAATGCCAAATTCTGCTTTTCTACTTTCCACCAAGTACACCCAGAAAGAGAGCCAGGGAGATCGTAAGACTTATCTTATTTGTTTCCATTGTCTCAGTGATCCCAATCCTGCACTTGCTTTTGAATAAATATCTGAAAATAATTATTCTATAGGTAATTTTCCTTGTCTACCTGTTTGCAGAGTGAAAGTAAGGCATTTACTAGTTATTTGGAGATAACCAGGAATATAAGGCAATTTATTATTTTAGATTAATATAATAACATGTAATCTATACATACATAAGGCACTTAAAATACTTGTGTCTCTCAAAGTGCCACTAGGGGACTGCATTTCCAATAACCTACCACTGGAATGATAATTTAGCCTTTTTGCATAAAAGGTTAAGTTAGTCCTTAATTGGGGTCACAAGAAAGGGATTAACACCATATCAAAGCTGGTTTATAATTTCCATTCAAATACCATAATGACTTGACATGAGATTAAAGACAGACTGAAGTTGGTAATATTATAGGAAACAAACAACTATTATAGGAAAAAGTTCAGTTCAATGACTCCTTTCCTCAAACAAAACTTTTCTACATGTTAAGCAGTGAGCTAATGACAAAGACTTCCATTTCTCCATCTGAGGAGTTTGATGTCAACTTTAAAATAAGTATATGCTTTTTTATTATCTCCCTTAATAAAAGTCCTGGTTGTTCCAAGAAAGGGAGAAATAAAGTGTTCTAGGCTCACTTTATTGAAGTTAAGAAAATATACCTTACATATCTAAGAAGAGAAAGTCTTTTTAATGAACACTGGGCCATTGAGCTCTGATTTAATGTACTACCGTCTTGCTTGGTGTACCCTTTCCTTGATCCAATAGTAGCATGTGAATCACTTTCCATATTCTAAATCAACTTAACATACTCACTCTTTTGTTTGTCTAGAAAAAGATAATGACCAAAAAAATGATTCATCCCCCATATGGTGAGGTTTAAGTCAGTTTGTTTGGAACAATCAGTTGTAAGTTTAAGAAAATTCCCCAGATGTTTGCGTATCTTTAGGAAACTCATCATACACATCAGAGATTGGAAATAGTTCCATATTTATATTGACCTTTTTCCTAAATATTTATTAGTAAGTCTGTAATTGTAATGTGTTCTCCCATAGAATCATGTTAAGATTAAAAATAGAAGACTACTCCAAAAATTAATTTGTGAACTTAACCCCAAGTATATTAGTACTGTAAAAGTAAAAAATAACCACTACATAAAGTGTATTTTCCTTTAAAAAGACTTACCAAAGGATGATTTGGTAAAGTCACTGGAGAACTATGTTTCAGATTCCAATTATGTGCTCAGTTACAGCTGCATAGAATAAAGAATACTCTGAGCAGTCAGTCTCATCACCTTGCTGTAGCCTTTTGCCAGTCAGATGGAGACAGAAGAAGGGTGCACTCCATAGTCCCAGAAATCTCAGTTTTATCTTTGCTCCTCCAGTGGCTGATTATGTCCCTTTGACAAAATTTCTTTATCTCTGAACCTTGGTTTTCTAGTTTGTGAAGTGGAAATAATAACATCCAATTCACAGTAATACAGGAAGAATAAAATGAGATAGATGTTGAAAGCATTCAACAACTCATCATGTAAGAGCTTTTTAAATTATAAACAGCAGTGGAGATGGGAGGAGAGTATGTTTTCCAAAAGAGTAAATACCCATATAATTTACTGTGAAATCTGCCACTTTTGGTTATACAAAGGAGTGTGTAAACAATTCTAGTAAACCTAAATAGGGAAGTCTATAAACATATATGATCATATATGATCACCTTGCTTAATATAAACATATATGATCACCTTACGCAATAATGGAAGAGTAGTTCAAAGTCAAAGGCTATCAGAAGGTAAAGGAAAGCAACAAGCTCAAAGACCTGAACTCCTGCAGGGAGTCAGCCACTCAAACCCCCAGGTAACAGTGAACTGGAGCTTTGTTGGGAGAAGCAGACATAACTGTTACGAGAAAGTACTCTGTGTATGCAGAAGACATTTTTGCAGGGGCTCATGAGAACATTTTATTCTGTCCTGCCAAAACAGATTTTCTACACATGAACATTTCACATATGAACATGAGAAATGCTCTAAAACCTTTCTAAGTACAAATATATAATTTCATTCTATCATATACATTTAATAATTTTGCTTATCAATCTTTCTAGCTAAGTACCTGTAGAATAAAGCCATTTCAAGATTTATTTCCATTTGGAAAGTTCTTCTTCTCCTTTCCTCTTCCTTATTCTCCCCACTCCTGTTCTTTTTCTTTCTCCACTTTATTCTTTAACTGTGTGCATGTGTGTGTATTTTGCCAAAATTTGTATCAACTCTCTTTTAATAAGCATATTTTAACCACACAGTGTGTGTACATGAGCTTTTGGAAAACAAAACAAGGTCTGCACTATTAAAGTCATGTAAACATTGAAAGTTATGATCTGGGACGCCAGGGTGGCTCAGTTGGTTGGGCCGCTGCCTTCAGCTCAGGTCATGATCCCAGGGTCCTGGGATGGAGTCCCGCATCAGGCTCCTTGCTCGGCAGGGAGCCTGCTTCTGCCTGCCTCTCTGCCTGCTTGTGTGTACTTTCTTTCTCTCTCTGGGAAATAAATAAAATCTTAAAAAAAAAAAAAGAAAGTTATGATCTTTGCCTTGACTTTTGTTGTGAGCAACCCAACCTAAGACAATAGTTGAATGAACAACATACATACCAAGAAAATCCCATTTCATAGCTATATTATTTTCTAATTAGGTCTTTCCACATTTTTTGATTAAAATTGTTGAGGTTTATCAAAATGTAGGTCATGACCCATTAGTAGGTCACAAAATCAATTTAGAGGCCTGCTACCTTTTTTTCTAAATAAGAGAATTACTAGACTAAAAAATATCAAAGTGTGTCATATAGAATAAAGGTATATAAAAGTTTTGTTTTAATAACATACATGAAGGAATACTTTTGTGTACTAATTATCAATGTAAAACGTATTTCTTCCTGTGGATAACAACTTAAAATAAACTCTAATGTACTTACAAGGTGACTGACCGGGATGTCTCACTTTTTTAAGATGCATTTTACTATTGAATAGACTTGAAAGATTTGCTTGTGAAATCTTTTTAACACTCTAAATGAATAGGATTAAGTGGATTCAAGGTATTAATAGATGTTTATTGGGAAAAATGTACAGGCTGTTGTTAAATATACTGAAATATCAACTGATGTTGATTTATTCACTTAGATAGTAATGTTATTTTAAGAAATAAAATTGGGACTCTGAATTTTCCATTTGAGAATCTTTTTTTGAAGACGCACACTGAGTAATTATTGAGTGGGCAGGAAGACTGGGATGCACACAGATAGCTCAGAGATGTTTGTGAAGGTGACAAATCTTACTAGAACTTTTGAGGTCCCTTGATTTTCCTCCCTAAAGAACAAGAATGTGTCATGTGAGGCAAATTTATCTGTTTCTCCATTCAGCAAGTATTTACTTAGGTCTTACCATGTATCAGTTTCATTCACTTAGCTTTACTGTGTGTTGGTACTATCCTTGTTTCAGGATACAGAACACTGAGGAAGGCAAAAGATGCTCTGGTATTCATACAACTTATTTTTGCAATGGGCAAAGAGAGCTAATAAACATATTAACAAATAATTAAACAAACTTATATAGTCAAGCTCTAGGAAAAAGCTCAAAAGGATATTGCGGGACATCTGTGTGGCTCAGCCGGTTAAAGGTCCAACTCTTTTTTTTTTTTTTTTAATCTTTTTTAGATTTTATTTTTTTATTTGACAGAGAGAGACACAGCGAGAAAGGGAACACAAGCAGGGGGAGTGGGAGAGGGAGAAGCAGGCTTCCCGCTGAGCAGGGAGCCCGATGCGGGGCTCCATCCCAGGACCCTGGGATCATGACCTGAGCCGAAGGCAGACACTTAATGACTGAGCCACCCAGGCACCCCAAAGGTCCAACTCTTGATTTTGGCTCAGGTCATCTCAGGGGCCTGAGATCAAGAACCATATTGGCTCTGCACTCAGCAGAGAATCTAGTTATCTCTCTCTCTGTTCCTCTCCTGGCTTGTGTGCTCTCTCTCTCTCAAATAAATAAAATCTTTTTGTTTTTTTAAGAAAAAGTTTTTTTTTTTTTTTTTTTTTTTTTTAAATATTGTAATAGTATATACTGAGTAGGGTAGGAACTATTTCAGATAATTCTGTCAGGGTGAAGTCATTGTGGAAGCAATATTGACTTGAGCTCTGAATAATAAGGGACCAGTTTTGCAAATATTTAAGGCATGCGTGGCAATACTCCTGGGGTGGAAAAGAGTTTGTCAGGTTCCAAAGTATAGGCAATATAGCTGGAACTAGGTGTATGAAGAAGAGAGTGGTGCACGATGAGAAAGAAAATCAATCAGGGTGTTTTAAAGACAATATAATGAATTTGGATTTTGTTCCTATATATTAGTAAGCTACTAAAGCATTGCAAGGGAAATAATATGAGTACTTTCCCACTTTGAAAATTACTGTTGTATCTGCTGTGTGAATATTGGGCTGTATAAAAATATACATGGAAGGGCGCCTGGGTGGCTCAGTGGGTTAAAGCCTCTGCCTTCAGCTCAGGTTGTGATCCCAGGGTCCTGGGATCAAGCCCTGCGTCGGGCTCCCTGCTCAGCGGGGAGCCTGCTTCGTCCTCTCTCTCTGCCTGCCTCTCTGCTTGTGATCTCTGTCTGTTAAGTTAAAAAAAAAAAATTAAAAAAATATACATGGAATCTGGAGAAACATTAATTTTTTAAAAATATTTTATTTATTTTAGAGAAAGGGGGACAGAGCATGAGTGGGGGTAAAGGGCTGAGAGAGAGAGAGAGAGAGAGAATCCCAAGCAGACTCTTGCTGAGTGTGGAGCCAGCATGGGGCTTGCTTGATCTTGGGATTCTGAGATCATGACCAGAGCCAAAATCACGAGTCAAGAGGCTGTGAGTCAAGAGTCAGGTGGCTGACTCAACCACCCAGGTGCCCCAGAATCTGGAGAAACATTTAGATGGTGTGACAGTACTTTCTGTCACAGAGGTGATAGATTATGGTATCACTAGATAAATGAGATAGAATATTAATAATAATTTAATTAAAAATTTATGAAGCATTGTTCTATGCCTGATAATACACTAAATACTTTACCTACATTATCTTCATCAAAACTTGGAACATCTCTGTGAAAAAGATGAAAAATTAACTTCAATTTACAAGTAAAGGAAACTAGTTTAAAAGAGTTTAAGTAGTTGTCCAAGGTTCTTTCAAATATACACAGTAGAATGGTTGACACAGGTCATTGTTATGCTTGAGATGTGAAAAATCAAGAGGACTAGCCACAGTATGAAAATAAAGATAGAAGGTCCAGCTGTATTTGACTATTAAGACAAATATGAAAGACATGAGTTAGCAAACTAGAGAGTGAAGAATAATCCCAGATTATTTTATGTTTAGGGTAAGAACACCAAAGTGTTCTGTTTAAAATAATAGATCATACTACTTTTCCACTCAGAATCATCAATGGCTTCCCAACCTAGCAGGAAAAAATTCTACAAATATTTACTTAATTTGGCCCTCCACTGCCTTTCAGATTTCATCTCCTAACACTTTGTCCTTTGCCTTTCCTTTTCCTGCTACACTAATTTCCTTGAACTTCGTCAGTCCTCCACAGTTCCCATCCAGGGCTTTAGCATCTCCTATCCCTTTGAGGGAAAAGTAGAAATAGTATACTGCTATTTCTGGGAAGCTCTTCTGAATGTCTCTCCGATTCCTCATTTTATTATGATCTGTACTCAGACATCCCCGATACCTCCCCTTCTCTCAACCAACTTAGAGTTCTCTCTTTTCATCTCTCTGTATCTAGCTACCCTGGTCTGCTTTCCCACAGTGATGTCTATACATTTATGCAAGTGCTTATGGTCTCTGTCACCCATAGATCACCACTAGACTATAATCTCAATGAAAACATAGACTTTCTGTTTGCCCATTGCTGTATTCCATTGCCTAGAACAGTTCTAGGCACATGGCAGATACTCATTTGAAGAGATGAATAAATAAGTGAATCATTTGCTGAGTAACCACTCCTTCTGTCATAGAGCAGTGGTTTACCAGATTGAGCCCCCCATGGAGACATAGGAATGCCAATCTAATTGGAAGGTTTCCTTCTACATTTCCTTCTCTTGTCTCTTTAATTTGGTTGAGACTCTTGGAGAACCTTACCTCCTTCCCTACACAATTGTATTGATCTTAGTTCCTCACATTGGTCTTATCACCCTATTTTCATTTTTTACTCTTCCTTGATGCAAATTGAGGAGACTTATCTACCTAGATTTTATCTACCTAGATTTACCCTGCCAATTGTTTATCTCTGGTATTATTGCATTTAAACACACTCAGCTGTTGGAAGAGGTTTGGGTTTTGTTTTTGTTTTTGTTTTTTTTAACTACACTTCTACTTAATAACTGAGCCTCTAAATCAATCTTTAAATTCCCACTACATGGGCTGCAGGAAGACCTTCTGAAACCAATAAGTCTTCACTATCAGAATGACATATTACATTGAACTAGAATATATTTTTATTCTTCATAGAAGTTGATGCTGAAAACCTGTGTTTATTTTTGTAGTCACCATAAGAGAAAAACAAAAACAAACTACTTAAAGACAGGTAGGGAAAGAGATTTTTGGAACCCTTACTCTGTGGAGAGAAAACCCAAGGTAGAAGAGTTTCAAAGAAGATTTGGGCTTACTTACCTATGTTTTTAAAACAAATTCATGTATAAAAAGACTTTCATATTTTGTAGATAAAGCCTACAGGATTATTTCAAAAGCTTTTAACTATTAATAAAGATCTGTACACAGTGAACTTTTTTTTTTATAAACATATAATATATTTTTATCCCCAAGGGTACAGGTCTGTGAATCACCAGGTTTACACTTCACAGCACTCACCATAGCACATACCCTCCGCAATGTCCATAACCCCACCCCCGTTCTCCTAACCCCCCTCCCCCCAGCAACCCTCAGTTTGTTTTGTGAGATTAAGAGTCACTTATGGTTTGTCTCCCTCCCAATCCCATCTTGTTTCATTTACTCTTCTCCTACCCCCTTAACCCCCCATGTTGCATCTCCTCTCCCTCATATCAGGGAGATCATATGATAGTTGTCTTTCTCCGATTGACTTATTTCGCTAAGCATGATACCCTCTAG
Organism: Enhydra lutris kenyoni; assembly: GCF_002288905.1. Lineage (NCBI taxonomy): Eukaryota > Metazoa > Chordata > Mammalia > Carnivora > Mustelidae > Enhydra > Enhydra lutris. The sequence continues at coordinate 13,584,954 of NW_019154134.1, read as the reverse complement.
TTCCATCCACGTCGTCGCAAATGGCAAGATTTCATTTCTTTTGATGGCTGCATAGTATTCCATTGTGTATATATACCACTTCTTCTTTATCCATTCGTCTGTTGATGGACATCTAGGTTCTTTCCATAGTTTGGCTATTGTAGACATTGCTGCTATAAACATTCGGGTGCAACGTGCCCCTTTGGATCACTACGTTTGTATCTTTAGGGTAAATACCCAGCAGTGCAATTGCTGGGTCATAGGGTAGCTCTATTTTCAACTTTTTGAGGAACCTCCATGCTGTTTTCCAGAGTGGTTGCACCAGCTTGCCTTACCACCAACAGTGTAGGAGGGTTCCCCTTTCTCTGCATCCTCGCTAGCATCTGTCATTTCCTGACTTGTTAATTTTAGCCATTCTGACTGGTGTGAGGTGATACCTCATTGTATTTTTGATTGTATTTCCCTGATGCCGAGTGAGATGGAGCACTTTTTCATGTGTCTGTTGGCCATCTGGATGTCTTCTTTGCAGAAATGTCTGTTCATGTCTTCTGCCCATTCCTTGATTGGATTATTTGTTCTTTGGGTGTTGAGTTTGCTAAGTTCTTTAAAGATTTTGGACACTAGCCCTTTATCTGATATGTCATTTGCAAATATCTTCTCCCATTCTGTCAGTTGTCTTTTGGTTTTGTTAACTGTTTCCTTTGCTGTGCAAAAGCTTTTGATCTTGATGAAGTCCCAATAGTTCATTTTTGCCCTTGCTTCCCTTGCCTTTGGCGATGTTCCTAGGAAGATGTTGCTGCGGCTGAGGTCGAAGAGGTTGCTGCCTTTGTTCTCCTCAAGGATTTTGATGGATTCCTTTCTCACATTGAGGTCCTTCATCCATTTTGAGTCTATTTTCATGTGTGGTGTAAGGAAATGGTCCGATTTCATTTTTCTGCATGTGGCTGTCCAATTTTCCCAACATCATTTATTGAAGAGGCTGTCTTTTTTTTATTGGACATTCTTTCCTGCTTTTCCTCGAAGATGAGTTGACCATAGAGTTGAAGGTCTATTTCTGGGCTCTCTCTTCTCTTCCATTGATCTATGTGTCTGTTTCTGTGCCAGTACCATGCTGTCTTGATGATGACAGCTTTGTAATAGAGCTTGAATTGTGATGCCACCAACTTTGGCTTTCTTTTTCAATATTGCTTTGGCTATTCGAGGTCTTTTCTGGTTCCATATAAATTTTAGGATTATTTGTTCCATTTCTTTGAAAAAAATGGATGGTACTTTGATAGGAATTGCATTAAATGTGTAGATTGCTTTAGGTAGCATAGACATTTTCACAATATTTATTCTTCCAATCCAGGAGCATGGAACATTTTTCCATTTCTTTGTGTCTTCCTCAATTTCTTTCATGAGTGCTTTATAGTTTTCTGAGTATAGATTCTTAGCCTCTTTGGTTAGGTTTATTCCGAGGTATCTTATAGTTTTGGGTGCAATTGTAAATGGGATGGACTCCTTAATTTCTCTTTCTTCTGTCTTGTTGTTGGTGTAGAGAAATGCAACTGATTTCTGGGCATTGATTTTATATCCTGACACTTTACTGAATTCCTGTACAAGTTCTAGCAGTTTTGGAGTGGAGTCTTTTGGGTTTTCCACATATAGTATCATATCGTCTGCGAAGAGTGATAGTTTGACTTCTTCTTTGCCGATTTGGATGCCTTTAATTTCCTTTTGTTGTCTGATTGCTGAGGCTAGGACTTCTAGTACTATGTTGAATAGCAGTGGTGATAACGGACTTCCCTGCCGTGTTCCTGACCTTAGCGGAAAAGCTTTCAGTTTTTGTCCATTGAGAATGATATTTGCGGTGGGTTTTTCATAGATGGCTTTGATAATATTGAGGTATGTGCCCTCTATCCCTACACTTTGAAGAGTTTTGATCAGGAAGGGATGCTGTACTTTGTCAAATGCTTTTTCAGCATCTATGGAGAGTATCATATGGTTCTTGTTCTTTCTTTTATTAATGTGTTGTATCACATTGATTGATTTGCAGATGTTGAACCAACCTTGCAGCCCTGGAATAAATCCCACTTGGTCGTGGTGAATAATCCTTTTAATGTACTGTTGAATCCTATTGGCTAGTATTTTGGCGAGAATTTTTGCATCTGTGTTCATCAAGGATATTGGTCTGTAGTTCTCTTTTTTGATGGGATCCTTGTCTGGTTTGGGGATCAAGGTGATGCTGGCCTCATAAAATGAGTTTGGAAGTTTTCCTTCCATTTCTATTTTTTGGAACAGTTTCAGGAGAATAGGAATTAGTTCTTCTTTAAATGTTTGGTAGAATTCCCCCGGGAAGCCATCTGGCCCTGGGCTTTTGTTTGTTTGGAGATTTTTGATGACTGTTTCAATCTCCTTACTGGTTATGAGTCTGTTCAGGCTTTCTATTTCTTCCTGGTTCAGTTGTGGTAGTTTATATGTCTCTAAGAATGCATCCATTTCTTCCAGATTGTCAAATTTGTTGGCGTAGAGTTGCTCATAATATGTTCTTATAATTATCTGTATTTCTTTGGTGTTTGTTGTGATCTCTCCTCTTTCATTCATGATTTCATTTATTTTGGTCCTTTCTCTTTTCTTTTTGATAAGTCTGGCGAGGGGTTTATCAATCTTATTAATTCTTTCAAGGAACCAGCTCCTAGTTTTGTTGATTTGTTCTATTGTTTTTTTGGTTTCTATTTCATTGATTTCTGCTCTGATCTTTATGATTTCTCTTCTCCTGCTGGGTTTAGGGTTTCTTTCTTGTTCTTTCTCCAGCTCCTTTAGGTGTAGGGTTAGGTTGTGTACCTGAGACCTTTCTTGTTTCTTGAGAAAGGCTTGTACCGCTATATATTTTCCTCTCAGGACTGCCTTTGTTGTGTCCCACAGATTTTGAACCGTTGTGTTTTCATTATCATTTGTTTCCATGAATTTTTTCAATTCTTCTTTAATTTCCTCATTGATCCATTCATTCTTTAGAAGGATGCTGTTTAGTCTCCATGTATTTGGGTTCTTTCCAAATTTCCTCTTGTGATTGAGTTCTAGCTTCAGAGCATTGTGGTCTGAAAATATGCAGGGAATGATTCCAATCTTTTGATACTGGTTGAGACCTGATTTAGGACCGAGGATGTGATCTATTCTGGAGAATGTTCCATGTGCACTAGAGAAGAATGTGTATTCTGTTGCTTTGGGATGAAATGTTCTGAATATATCTGTGATGTCCATCTGGTCCAGTGTGTCATTTAAGGCCTTGATTTCCTTGTTGATCTTTTGCTTGGATGATCTGTCCATTTCAGTGAGGGGAGTGTTAAAGTCCCCCACTATTATTGTATTATTGTCGATGTGTTTCTTTGATTTTGTTATTAATTGGTTTATATAGTTGGCTGCTCCCACTTTAGGGGCATAGATATTTAAAATTGTTAGATCTTCTTGTTGCACAGTTCCTTTGAGTATGATATAGTGTCCTTCCTCATCTCTTATTATAGTCTTTGGCTTAAAATCTAATTGATCTTATATAAGGATTGCCACTCCTGCTTTCTTCTGATGTCCATTAGCATGGTAAATTCTTTTCCACCCCCTCACTTTAAATCTGGAGGTGTCTTCGGGTTTAAAATGAGTTTCTTGTAGGCAACATATAGATGGGTTTTGTTTTTTTATCCATTCTGATACCCTGTGTCTTTTGATTGGGGCATTTAGCCCATTAACATTCAGGGTAACTATTGAGAGATATGAATTTAGTGCCATTGTATTGCCTGTAAGGTGACTGTTACTGTATATTGTCTCTGTTCCTTTCTGATCTACTACTTTTAGGATCTCTCTTTGCTTAGAGACCTCTTTCAATATTTCCTGTAGAGCTGGTTTGGTGTTTGCAAATTCTTTCAGTTTTTGTTTGTCCTGGAAGCTTTTAATCTCTCCTTCTATTTTCAATGATAGCCTGGCTGGATATAGTATTCTTGGCTGCATGTTTTTCTCGTTTAGTGCTCTGAATATATCATGCCAGCTCTTTCTGGCCTACCAGGTCTCTGTGGATAAGTTTGCTGCCAATCTAATATTTTTACCATTTTATGTTTCAGACTTTTTTTCCTGGGCTGCTTTCAGCATTTTCTCTTTGTCACTAAGACTTGTAAGTTTTACTATTAGGTGATGGGGTGTGGACCTATTCTTATTGATTTTGAGGGGTGTTCTCTGTATCTCCTGGATTTTGATGCTTGTTCCCTTTGCCATATTAGGGATTCTCTCCAGTATACCTTCTGCTCCCCTCTCTCTTTCTTCTTCTTCTGGAATCCCAATTTTCTAATGTTGTTTCATCTTATGGTATCACTTATCTCTCAAATTCTCCCCTCATGGTCCAGTCAGTAGCTGTTTGTCCCTCTTTTGCTCAGCTTCTTTATTCTCTGTCATTTGGTCTTCTGTATCGCTAATTCTTTCTTCTCCCTCATTTATCCTAGCAGTGAGAGCCTCTATTTTTTCATTGCACCTCATTAATAGCTTTTTTTATTTCAACTTGGTTAGATTTTAGTTCTTTTATTTCTCCAGAAAGGGCTTTTATATCTCCCGAGAGGGTTTCTCTAATATCTTCCATGCCTTTTTCAAGCCTGACTAGAACCTTGAGAATCGTCATTCTGAACTCTAGATCTGACATTATTACCAATGTCTGTATTGATTATGTCCCTAGCCTTTGGTACTGCCTCTTGTTCTTTTTTTTGT
>NW_019154134.1:13558359-13580153 GCF_002288905.1 Enhydra lutris kenyoni | reverse complement strand
CTGACTAGAACCTTGAGAATCGTCATTCTGAACTCTAGATCTGACATTATTACCAATGTCTGTATTGATTATGTCCCTAGCCTTTGGTACTGCCTCTTGTTCTTTTTTTTGTGGTGAATTTTTCCGCCTTGTCATTTTGTCCAGATAAGAGTATATGAAGGAGCAAGTAAAATACTAAAAGGGTGGCAAAGACCCCAGGAAAATATGCTTTAACCAAATCAGAGGAGATCCCCAAATTTTGGGGGGGGAGAGAAAGGGGATAAAAAGAAGTTCAGAAAAAAAAAAAAGAAAAAAAGAAAACGAATAAAGAAAAAATTAAAAAGAAAAAATATATATATATTAGATAAACTAGTTTAAAAAATGTTAAAAAAGAAAAGGGTAAAAGTTAAAAAAAACTTAGCAGAAGAAAAGAAAAAAAATTGGAAAAGAAAAAAAATTAAATTAACTGCAAGACTAAAAAATCATGGGGAGAAAGCCATGAGTTCCATGCTTTGCTTTCTCTTCCTCTGGAATTCCGTTGCTCTCCTTGGTATTGAAACTGCACTCCTTGGTAGGTGAACTTGGTCCTGGATGGATTTCTTGTCGATCTTCTGGGGGAGGGGCCTGTTGTAGTGATTCTCAAGTGTCTTTGCCCCAGGCGGAATTGCACCACCTTTACCAGGGGCTGGGCTGAGTAATCCGCTCGGGTTTGCTTTGGGGAGCTTTTGTTCCCTGAGTGCTTTCCGTAGAGTTCTGGTGGATGGGAATGAAGATGGCGGCCTCCCAGTCTCCAGCCTGGAGGAGCCGAGAGTTCAGGGCCCCACTCCTCAGTGCGCCCTCAGAGAATAGCGCCCAATTACTCCCGTCTCCCTGGCCTCCAGCCGCGCTCCGAGCTCACCGAGCCAGCAACCGGTTCAAGGTATCCTGGAGCTGAGAGCTCACTCCTTGGCTCTGTCTCTGTAGCCGTTCTAATACCTGCAATCTCTGTGACACTCAGACACCCCTGATCCTTCTGTGACCCTGCAAGACCTGAGGCCATGCTGACCCCGCGTGGGCTTCACCCTAGTTTAGCCTCTGGAGTGATGTCCCTCAGTGGAACAGATTTTTAAAAGTCCTGATTTAGTGCTCCGTTGCTCTGCCGCTTGCCGGGAGCTGGCCCCTCCCGCTGCGGTCTATCTTCCCGTCACTTTGGATTCACTTCTCTGCCAGTTCTACCTTTCAGAAAGTGGTGGATTTTCTGTTTCTAGAATTGCTGTTCTTCTTCTCTTCAATCTCCTGTTGGATTTGTAGGTGTTTGCAATCTTTAGATAAGCTATCTAGCTGATCTCCTGCTACTTGATGCAGTCTTAGCCTGCTACTTCTCCGCCATCTTGACTCCTCCCTCTACACAGTGAATATTTTAAGTGGATAAGTTACAAGTAAAGATATGCTACAGAAATCAAAAGTACAATATAGCATTGAAATTTTTAGACCTTGTTTAAAACATGCCTTCACTCGTATTTTTCACTTATTCAACAAGTATCTAGTAGCCATTTTTAAAAAATTTATATAATTTTATTGACCTAAATTCCATTGTATTTTCTTTTGATACAGTGATAAACCAAATCTATTTTGCTCACTGTCTTAGTTTGCTGGGTTGTGGTAACAAAATACGAGACTGGATGACTTGAACAACAGATACTTATTTTCTCACAGTTCTGGAGGCTGGAAGTCTGTGATCAGGGTGCCAGTATTATCAGTCTCTGGTGAGGCTGCTCTTCCTGACTTTAGGCAGCCACCATCTCACTATGTGCTCATGGGACCTCTTCTCTATGATAGTGCCAAGAGAGTAAATCAGTTCTCCACTGGCTCTTGTTATAAAAACACTAAACCTATTGTATGAGAGCTGCACCATTATGTCCTCATTTCATTTTAAATAACCTTATGGGTCCAACTCCAGATAGAGTCACATTGGGGGACAGGGTTTAAGCACATGAATTTGCAGGGGGGGGGGGTGGGTTACAATTCAGTTTGCAACACTCACCAAGTGAAAGTAATGTGTGTTAATTTATATAAGTAAAGTAAAACCTGAACTAGTACCTAGTCTCTATTTTCCTATAAAATAACTTCAGTTCTTTTGTGCTATTTTTATTTGCATGAAGAACCAGTTTAAAGCTTCATTGTTGCTCTCCATCATTTCATACCCTGTATTTAACATTTTAGTCTAACAAACAGTAACTATGTTTTTCAGGTTGTTGTCCTAAGACTACCTTTATCAGAATCACTTTCAGAGCTCGTTGAAATTTTGTTTTTTTTTTTTATTTTACCTAGATCCAGAATTAAAATCTACGAGCAGAAAATCCTGTCCTTGGGATTTGATGAGAAAAGTTTGAGAAACACTTACTAGATGGGAACTGTATGATTAATTGAAATAGGCAAGCAACTTGCATGCTAAAGCAGAGTTAGCATTTTCCATAAAGTTTGCAGCATTTCAGGAGCTCAGTGCATCCATCCTGGGGACAAACATCATTATCCCCTTTAAACTAGGTCCTCAAAGGGAGTGTGCTCTTCACATCATCACTTCTGGTAAAGGAGTGGTGTTACTGATAATGAGAAATTAAACTTGTCAACCATGAATGTGCTCATGCCCACACCTGTCTCATTCTCTCATCTAACAAATCTATGTGTATAAAGGTCTATCAAGCGAAGCAGATGCTCTTCCATAGAAACTTGATATAATTATGAGGAGCCATGAACACCTGTGCTCAATACTTTGATGTCAGAGTTTGAAGAACTAAGATTGTGTCTAATGGATTTGAGCATCAAGACTTTTTTTTTTTTTTTATTTGACAGAGAGAGAGAGATCACAAGTAGGCAGAGAGGCAGGCAGAGAGAGAGAGGAGGAAGCAGCCTCCCTGCTGAGCAGAGAGCCCGATGCGGGGCTCAATCCCAGGACCCTGAGATCATGACCTGAGCCGAAGGCAGAGGCTTTAACCCACTGAGCCACCCAGGCGCCTGAGCATCAAGACTTTTTAAGGTGAATTTGGGAAGAGGTGGCTCCTCTCTCTGCTTTAAGTTTGGCAGCTGGCAGACAGAGATGTTAAAAACATCTGTGCTCAAAAAATGAAAGGTTTCTCAACTCATCCATTCCTAATAAACTTCATCTTTAGGCCAGTTACAAGTATTTGATTTGCTTTTCCTATCTCTCAAAGACCTACCTCTTTAAAGCTTGTATAAATTATGAGAAATAAATAAGTAAAAAAATTATCATGTGCATATCTAACAATGAAACAGTGGGATTTGGGGGAGTAGAGGAAGCTCATAAAGCCGTAACATTACTTGGTTAGGATTTGTGCGGCTGAGTGGCTCCTGTGAACCCCATGGTGCATAGGAGGCTTGAATAAATAGATGAAGGTTATGTACCTAGAGAGAAGATACAAGGTATGTGTTGTGGTGTCAGAGGCATAAGAACGTGTGCTAATGAAGAATGTCATTATTATGGACATTTTAACAGTATTATAGATCTGTACCTTATACACATATTATACATATATATTACATATATACATATGTATTATTAATAATTCATGAAAATGGGATATATCTCCATTCATTTCTATTTTCCTCAGTTTCTTCATCGTGGTCTTACAGTTTTCAGTGGACAGATTTTTCACTTCATTAAATTTATTCCTAAGTGTTTTATTGTTTTAAATGCTATTATAAATGGCTTTTTTAAAATTTCTTTTTGATACTTCATTGTTAGTCTGTAGAAGAACAACTGATTTTTGTATGCTGATTCTGTATCCTGAAACTTTACTGAATTCATTTATTCTGTTTTTAATCAAGTCTTTTTTTTTTTAAAGATTTTACTTATTTATTTGAGAGAGAGACAGTGAGAGAGAGCATGAGCGAGGAGAAGGTCAGAGGGAGAAGCAGACTCCCCATGGAGCTGGGAGCCCGATGTGGGACTTGATCCCGGGACCCGGGGATCATGACCTGAGCCAAAGGCAGTCGTCCAACCAACTGAGCCACCCAGGCGTCCCATGTTTTTAATCAAGTCTTAAGAGTTTTCTCTATATAAGCTCATGTCATCTGCAACCTGAGGCAATTTTATTTCTTCCTTTCCAATTTGGATACCTTTTGTTTCTTTTTCTGGCTTAATTTCTCTGGCATGGCCTTCCAGTCCTATGTTAAGTAGAAGTGCAGAAAGTGGACATCCCTGTTTTACTTCTGATCATAGAGGAAGAACTTTGAATTTTTACTAATGGGTGGGGCATTAGCTATGATTTTGGCCTTTATGGCCTTCATTATGTTGAGGCACATTCCTTCCATAACAAGTTTGTTGAGAGTTTCTATCATGAGAGAATGTTGAATTGAGTGTTAGATGTTATTGAAATGGTCACATGATTTTTATCTTTCATTCCATTAATGTTTTATATGAGATTAATTGATTTGCATGTGTTCTAAAGCATCCTTTAGAAATCCACCTTGATCGTGGTATATGATCCTTTTGAAGTGCTCTTGAATTATCTTTGCTAGTATTTTGTTAAGGATTTTTACATTTACATTCATAATAAATATATACCATCCAAAGCAAACTCTAGATTCCATGCAATCCCTATCAAAATTCCATTGGCATTTTTTTTAAAGATTTTATTTATTTATCTGACACAGAGATCGCAAGTAGGCAGAGAGGCAGAGAGAGGTGGGGGGGAAGCAGGCCCCCTGCTGAGCAGAGAGCCCGATGTGGGGCTCGATCCCAGGACCCTGAGATCATGACCTGAGCCGAAGGCAGGGGCTTAACCCACTGAGCCACCCAGGCGCCCCCCCCCATTGGCATTTTTTACAGAAATAGAGAAAAATAATCCTAAAATATGTATGGAACAATAGAAGATGCCAAATAGCCCAAATGACCTTTGGAAAGAAGAACAAAGCTGGTTTCAAACTATATTACAAAGTTTTAGTAATCCAAACAGTGTAATACTGGTATAAAACAGACACACAGATCAATGAACTATAATACAGAGCCCAGACATAAGCTCATGCATACATGACAAGGAAACCAAAAGCATGCAATGGAGAAAAGGGCAATTCTTCAAATCGATGTTAGGAAAACTAGATATCCACATGTAAAAAAAAATTGGACCCCTTTTTATACTTCTCAAAAGTTAACTCAAAATTAGAATGAAAATGTAAATGTAAACTCCTAGTGGAAAATGGAAAAAGCTTCTTGACATTGAGCCTAGTAATGATTTTTTGAATAGGACATGAAAAGCAAAGGCAACAAAAAGAAGAATCAACCTGTGGGACCACATAAATACTAAAAAGTTTCTGCACAGCAAAGGAAAACATCAATGGAATAAAAAGATAACCTCTGTAAAGGGAAAAAAAAATATTTGCAAACCATATATCAGATAAGAGGTTAATATCCAAAATATATAAGGAACTTACACAACTCAAGAGCAAACAAAGACACAGAAAACAATCCTATTTAAAGATGGGGAAGTACCTGCATAGGCATTTTCCCAGAGAAGACATGCAGGTATCCAACAGGTGCATGAAAATGATAAATAAGAAGTGTTGGTGCGAATGTGGAGATAAGAGAACCCTCATGTACTGCGGGTGGGAATGTAAATTAGTGGAACCACTATGGAAAACAGTATGGATTTTCTTCATCAAAGTAACAGTTGAACTACCATGTCATCTGGTAGTTCCATTTCTGGGTTTTTATTTGAAGAAGAGAAAAACACTAACTCAAAAAGATAATGGTGCTCCCTCCCATGTTCACTGAAGCATTATTCATAATGTCAAGATAGGAAAATAGTCTGTCCACCAACAGATGAATGAAGAAAAGGTGGTGTGTGTATACACACACACACACACACACACACACACTTACACACAATGGAATATAGAAATTTACTTTAGTCATCCCTATTCATATACACAAAGGAATATTACTCAGCAATGAAAAAGAATGACATCTTGTCATTTGCAACAATATGGATGGACTTTGAGGGAATATGCTAAGTAAAATGTATCATCTTGTGGTGTCCAGGGGTGAGTTGTAGGTGGTGGGCAAAATGGGAAAAGGAAGTCAAAAAGTACAAGCCTCATTTTTAAAATAAGTTACGGGGATGTAATGTACAGCATGGTGACTATAGTTAACAACTGTACTGAATATTTAAAAGTTGCTGAGAGTAAATCTTAAACATTCTCATCTCAAGAAAAAAAATTATAACTACGTATAATGATAGATATTAGCCAAATTTACTGTAGTGATCATTTCACAATTTATACAAATACTGAATCATTATGTTGTATGCCTAAAACTAATGTGCTTCCATTATACCTTAATTTTTTTAAATGTTTTTTCATCTTTACTGAATTTTATATTCAGAGTGTTCAGTGTGATAATTTGACATATTTATAATTTGTGAAATGATTACCACAATCAAGTTATCTAATACATTCATCACCACAAATATTTACTTTTATTGTGTGTGTGATGAAGTCATTTAAGGTCTACTGTCTTAGCAACTTTCAAGTATACAACAGTGTTACTAACCATATTCACTGTGGTATACCTTAGATTTCCAGAGTTTATTCATCTTATAATTGAAGGCACCCTTTGACCTACGCTTGCCTATCTCCCCACGCCCAGCCCTTATAACTACCATTCTGTTTTCTGTTTCTGTGAGTTCAATGTTTTTTCCTTTCTCTCTTCTTAAGGTTCCACATGAAAGGGATACCGTGCAGTTTTGTCTTTAACTTACCATGCTTATTTCACTTAGCATAATGCCCTCCAGTTCCATCTATGTTGCCACAAATGGAAGGAGTTCCTTGTTTTTAAGACTGAATAATATTCCATTGTACAAATATGCCACATTTTCTTTATTTACCCATCAATGGATACTCATTTTGTTTCCCTGTCTTGGCTATAGTGAATAATCAATCCTGCACTAAAAATGTGAGTACAGGTATCTCTCTGAGACAGTGATGTTGTCACCTTTGGATAAATAGCCAAAAGAAGGATTGCCTGATCATATGGTGATACTACTGTTAATCTCTTGAGGAACCTCCATACTGTTTTCCATAATGGCTGCACCAACTTACATTCACGACAGTAGTGCATAAGGTTTTCCTTTTTCCCATATCCTGGTCAACAGTGGTTATTATCTCTTGTCTCCCTGATATTAGCCATCTAGACAGCTGTGAAATGAGATCTCATTGTGCCCCTGGTTTATATTTTTCTGATGATTAATAACCTTGGGTATCTTTTTATATACTGATTTGGCAATCTGTATGTATTCTTTGGGAAAATGTCTATGTAGACCTTCTGCCCATTTTTAAATCAGGTAGTTTGGTTTTTGTTTGTTTTTTTACCACAGATTTGTATGCATTCTTTATACATTTAGGATATCAACACCTTATGGATATATGATTTGAAAATATTTTGTCCTGTTCAGTGGGTTACCTTTTTATTTTATATTTGGATTTCCTTTGCTGTACAGAAGCTTTTTAGTTTGATGTAGTCCCACAGGTTGCTTTTTTCTTGGGTTGTATTTGCTTCTGGTGTCAAGTCCCAAAAGACCAGTGTTAAGAAGCTCACTACCTGTGTTTTCTTCTAGGAGTCTTACGGTCTCAGGTCTTACCTTCAAGTCTTTAATCCATTTTGATAATTTGGGGCTATGGTGTAGAATAGTGATCCAATTTCATTCTTTTGCCTGTGGTCGTCCAATTCTGCTAACATAAGAGAATGTCCTTTCCCCATTGTATTTTCTTGACTCCTTTGATATAGAACAATTAACAATATATGTGTGGGTTATTTCTGGGCTTTCTATTCTGTTCCATCAATCACCATGTTTGTTTTTATGCCAGAGCCACAATATTTGGATTGTTATAGCTTTGTAATATATACTGAAATTAGGGAATTGGTGTTTCCAGCCTTGTTATTGTTTCTCAAGATGGCTTTGGATATTCAAGGTCTTTTGTGGTTCCACACAAATTATATAACTATTTGTTCTATATCTCTGAAAAATACCATCGAAGTTTTGATAGGTATTACATTGAATCTGTAGATTGCTTGACATTTTAATATTAATTATTCCAACCCACAAGCACAGAATATCTTTCCATTTATTTATGTCTTCTTCAATTTCTTTCATCACATTGATTTTTCATCCTGCAACTTTACTGTATTCATTTATTACTTGTAACAGTTTTTTAGTAGAGTTTTAATCCTAAGAAACTTTAGGGTTTTCTGCACATATCATGTCATCTGCAGATAGTAACAGTTTTACTTCTTTGCAGTTTAGATGCCTTTTATTTCTCTTTTGTTCCTAATTCCTGTGGCTAGGTTTCCAATACTATGCTAAATAGAAGTGATGAGAATAAGCATCTTTGTCTTGTTCCTGATCTTGAGGAAAATTTTTGGGTTTTCACCATTAAGTATGATGTTAGTTCAAGGCCTGTCCTATATGGCCTTTATTATTTTGAGGTATGTTCCCTCTATAGCTACTTTATTGAGTTTTTATTAAAAACGGTGTTGGATTTGGTCACATGGGTTTTTTTCCTGCATCTATTGAAATGATAACATGCTGTTTATCCTTCACATTGTTACTGTAGTCTATAGTGTTGATTTGCAGATGTTGAACCCTACTTGCCCCCCTGGAATAAGTCCCAATTGATCATGATATATGATGCTTTTAATATAGTATTGAATTTGGTTTGCTAGTATTTTGTTGAGGATTATTGTATGTGCATTCATCAGGGATATTGGCCTGTAATATGTGTGTGTGCGCATGTGTGTGATGTCCTTGCCTGGTTTGGGTATTAGTGCAATGCCTTGAAATATAAGTGAGGAAATGTCCCCTTCTCTTCTATTTTTTGAAGGATTTGACAAATCCTCACCCCTCACCACTGGGGCCAGAGGGTGACTGAGTATTCCTGGAGAGCAGGTGCAGACACAGGGCACCACAGCCATGGAAGAGCTCCCCTTCTAGAGACTCTGTCCCTCTGGAGCACAGCAGAGGCAGAGTGCAAAGGTAGGGCCCACCCTCCAAGGTCACAGAGAAAGGTTAACAGTCAGCCCTTAGGTGCCTATTTAATTAAAAGCCTGCCCCTCAGGCTACAGCCATGATAAGCTAGCAGGCCTCCTTCAAAGAAGAATTGAGCTTTGGGTTTGCTTGCTTGTCCCGTTGCCCTAAAGGTGGTAGATGTTTAAGAACTCGTCATTGGTTATAGTCCTCTGTAACCCCTGAGCATAAGCTTCGCTGGCTACCAGAGACACATGGTAGAGAGATGTCCTCTTGCAGCAGCTCTAACCATCAAGACACCAGAGAAGTATATATGCTCCTTCGGGAAGATAACAGAGGACGGGTGCAAACACTGTACCTACCAGGTTCCATTCTGCCAGCGCAATTCCCTAAGTCCTTATCACCACGCCAAACCAGAAGCCTGCCCCTGAGGTGGAACAAGCAAATAAGGCCTCTTTCTCAGAAAGACTAGGCATGTACTTCAGTCGGCTATCTGCGTAGTGCCCTGGGAGTGGTGTCTGCCAAGAACATTCAGAATCTCAGATTGTCTTAGTTGCATGGGGACTTAGAATCCAAGTGTCCCTCAGCCTCTAGAGCAAGGTAGTCACAGGACATTACTTGCATGGCAGCCACAAAAAACTGACATAAGATAAAGAAACTGGGGCAGCTGACCTATGTGGAAGTTGTCCCTCACCACTCCGCAGACAATATCTCATATAAAGACTGGCCTTTTTTCAAAGGATTGTTTCAGCACTGGGCCTTGGGATGGGTGGGTCTGCATGTGAGTTCCTCAGATGCAGCAGCCCAGCCGGTGTCCTGAGCCTGCGCGTCACGAGCACGCTATGAGGGCGCACACACAAGGTGTGTCTCTCCACAATGTCAGCTTTATATAGTCACAAAGCAAAGTTAATCACAGTTACAAAGCAGGCTCAGGGTCTCACACTCAGTGACGGTTCACCATGCAATTAAACTTGCTTCTTACGCAGCACACAGAGCAGGACAGAACACAAGCCACACAACACACAAGGTAACAGAAGGGTGCAGGAAAGGAACAAACCAAATGTGAAGTCCGTCTGTGGGCGCACAGTTGAGACAAGGCCTCGGTCTGGTTGGATCAGCTCTGGGCGCTTGCACATGCTGCTTCCCCGTTGCAGCAGCAAAGGATCCCGATTCTGTTCGGAGATCCATCAGGCAAAACCTTTGGCGGCTGTTGCCTTTTTTAAGTGGTCAGACATCGAGGGCTCAGGTCTGAAGAGTCTGCTGGTTTGCTGCCAAAGTCCTTCCCTTTTTAAAGGGATTTCATTTGTTTTTGGTCTCTGCAGACCTCCTCTGGTTCTGCTCATTATCTGTTCTGGGGGGTCGGCTGACGTGGGTGCTGGCGAGATCTCGGAGCCCCTACCTTAACTGCTCGCGTCATCGCTTAACACAGGCCCCTGTTTGGCATGAGAGACTCCATTTTTGCTCTCTACACTGAGCCCCATTGATCCTCAAAGCCAGATGTTTTGGGGCTTGTCTTTCATTCCTGGGCAAAAATGAAATCTGCTTTTACTAAAAAGTTTGAATGGGGAGCTGCTGAGAGCACAGTGGATGCTACAATGAGAATGAGACTCTTGGGCCTCCCAAGTTATTTGTGGACATTTCATGCCAAGTTTATACTACCCACAAAGGAGTCTCAACTTCAAGGCCAAAATATGGGAAATGTGTCTCTTACCTGAAAAAACAAAAACAAAAACAAAACAAAACCCAAAATCTCAAATGTCAATTTCAATCATTGATGTTATTTTTAGTCATTACTTTTACTTATTTTGAAATAAATATATTTAAAGTACTAGGTGAAATGTTATGTTTAATAAAGGGATGTTTAGATTAAAAAAACAAAAATAAAAACAAAAGAAACTTGGGAAGCCCTGACCTGGTCGGTCTCTCTCTCTCTCTCTCTCTCTCTCTCTTTTTAAGAAAAAGTAGAATTTTAGAAAATGCTGAGAAAATACCAGTATGACAGTATAATCAAGAGGTCTCTCTTTCTCTGACATACGGTCTTCAACCAGGGTGAGAAAAATCCATTTGAATTAGTAAGATACGATGTTATCACATAAACTGTGTTTTATGAAGAAATCCTGGGAGAGAAAATAAAAAGATAACAAGAGGTAAATACTGAAGAAAAAGAACAGAAGGGAAAAGACAGAAGAAACTGAGGCTCTACCATTTCTCTGTCATCAGAAGCCGAGGAGGCTAGGTGCTACCTCAGTTGGCAAAGTCGGAAAAATTTACTTCATGAGAACTACAATTTTTTTCCAGTCCTATTGATTAGTGTGGTCATTCATTCACTCATTTGTTTACTTTACCACTGAGTCACATCTCATTTTCACTTCTTCAGAGTCCCGACTTATCCAGCCCAGATTCATTTCCTTCCTGCCGTAGACATGCATTGAGTCTCAACCCTGAATACATAGTCTTGTTAATCTGGTGTGAGTTTTTGCACCATATCCTTACAGACAGGCATTCTTCCTTGTTCTCAAACCAGAAGAGTGACCTTCCATCTCACTTTTTTTTTTTTTTTTTGATACAACTCTCTGGAAAATCCTAGCATTTGTCGCTAAAATGCGACATCATTATTGAGGCTACATGGAACCATGGAAAGAGTATGAAATTTAAATAAAAATGGCTAAACAGTATTAGCTTCTTGTTGTTCTTATGCTATTTACTAAGAGATCACAGTAAAAAAGTAACATCGAAGTCCCAGTTTCTTTTATAGTAATAAGAGAATAATATCATTCATTTGAATAACTATTATAATACAAAGACTAAATATAATAAAGAGTCCAAACATGGTAGTCCTCAAAAAAATGGAAAAACTATTTTATTATTGGGATAGCTATAATATTATGTGAGCAAACATTATCTTTTTTTTAAAAAATAATCATTTATTTGAGAGAGGGTGAGAGAGAGTATGAGCAGGAGGAACAGAGAGAGACTCTCAAGCAAACTCCATGCTGAGCACAGAGCCCAATGTGGGGCTTGATCTCACAACTTAGAGATCATGACCTGAGACAAAACCAAGAGTCAGACCCTTGACCGACTGCCCCCCCGCCCCCTCCGGGTGCTCCTTAACTTACTATCTTTTCATTTTGCTTACAGCTTCAGACCAAAACTAGGAAATTTATCAGTGAAATTTTTGAAATTTAGTAATTAGGAAGCATGAAGATTTTATGCCGTTATTCAAATTACGGAGAAAAACCAACACGGAGAGCCCACTTATTTTAAAAGGTAACTTTGTATTCTGTGACTCTGTCATTAGCAATAAGTCATCAGATTATAATAATTGTAATAAAATCCCAGACAGAAGTTGATCTTTTAAAATTGGGGTTTACAGTGAAATCAGCTTCCACAAGATTTTAATACTCCCTTTATGGTAAGATTTCCAACTGTGATTAAATGGTACTCTAGGGGATTAAAATAGTTGAAGTTTTCCACATAGTAAATGAATCCAGTTCTCTCAGAATCTAGATAAGCAGGGAATGAAAAAAATCCTTGGTTTTTAGTATTAAAATATTGTTATAATTACTTTAATTTTAATTGCATATTTTCCTCAGTATAATTACTGATGTTATTACTACTGACAGCTAGGTTAAGGAAAGGGTGATTTATTTAATATCTAAAAGGTTCAAGTCTAGGTCCTGCTCTTACAGTTTTGTAAAGGGTTTGCTTGCCATATACAGTAAGACTATAGCATTAAGTAATTCCTATGTGTCTGAGAAAGTTTTGGTAAGTCCAATCACCACAGGAACCTAAGCTAGACATTTGAATAATTGAATTAAATTACTGCAATTTTGTTAATCTTTGAGCTATAAGATATAAACAACCTGGCTTTATATTTTTATTTAATAGATGAGGAACTTCTGCCCTAGAATGGCTAAGCAATTTGCTGAAAACACAGCCAGTTAATGATAAATGAATTTCTCTGAAGTATCACCCAGTTTCAAGACTGATCACTGAAAATAGAACAAAACAAAATGTGAATGAGGATAGACGTGTTATATGTATTATATTAAGTTCTACCAGAGCCCTAAAAGGTATGATAGATATCATTCCCATGGAATAGATTAAAGAAAAAAAGCCTTAGACACAAGAACACAGAGATACTAAGTGGCCAAATGGGGTTTTACTCAGATTTACTTCTCATCAGTTTCTTTGTTTTTTTGTGCTTTTATAGTCTTCATTTGGAATCCTAAACAAATGCGAAGATTTTAAACTAGTATTGATGTGTTGTATGTTTTATTTGCCCTCAGTTACATATTTTATTTCTACATGAAACACATAACATAGAGGAGGTATTTATTTAATAACTTAATCGATTTATTAGACTTGAAAGGATCTTCAAAATTATGATCCACATTTTCATTTGACTGATAAGAAAACTGAGATGGGTTCACAGGAATGAACTGAAATTTCCCCAGTCCCATACCTAGTAAATGACAGAGCTAGCAAAATCAGTAATTTTACTTGATTCTAGATGTTTGGGGAAAAAAAATTTTTTTTTAATCTCCTTTATTTGAATAAAACTTGTTTTTCCACTTGGGTTCTTCATATCGAAGCACCATTATTTGCACGTTCAGTAAGTTGTTATTTTATATAAATTGGTTTCTGATAATTTAAATGATTACTATCATAAGAAGACCTTTTTCTTTTGTTTGAAATTATAATGTTGATTATGAAATATGTCAAACATACAGAAATGTACAGAATGAGAGATTTCTATGTGCGCACCATGGAGAATACTGACATACCTGCGTTGATTCTTTTTTTGTATTACAGTTTAAGTTATAGAATTAAAGTCATACATTTTAGCCCTTTAACTTCCCTTTCTATCCAACTGGATAGAACTGGCAGGTAGAATTCATAGATAATTCAAGTTCATATACTTTAACTGTCATGTAACAATCTATCCTATGAATTGTTTTTCTAGTTTCTTACTGAGGACATTTGTGTTGTTCTCAGTATTTTACTTCTATCAGAGAGGGGAGAAAAGCGCATTTGAAGCGCCTTGTATGTGTTGCACTCATTTTGGAGTTTCTGTGGGGTAGATAATAGAAAGAGGTCTGGATGGATACAATATTATGAATGTGTTAAATTATACTAACTCTTGAGAAATATTTTTCTTCCTAAGTGGAAGTACAAATGTAGATTATAAGCATTATTACATAAGAGTTCCCATTTTCCAGCATGTTCGTATTTGGTATTACAACATTTTAAATTTTGTCAATTTATATATATGAATTATATCTTGTTTTAATTCTAATGTGTATGATTATTTGTAAGCATGCTTTTTGACATTTTTAATCATGTTTCATTTTTCACTGTGTCAATTACTGTTTTATATCTCTTTCTCTAGGTTGTTTTTAAATTGGGTTGTTGGTCTTCATCTCTTATTTGAAGTATTTATATAATCAAATTAATAATCATATGTCATTTATAAGGGTACACATACCTCCTCCAAATTTGGCTCTTTTGTTTTCATACTATAGACAGTGGCATTTTTCATTTGACTCTTACCAAGTTTGTCTCTTACCAAGATGTCCCTAGGACATCTGCCTTTATGTCTTAAGAAATTATTTTCTACTTCAGTGTCATAAGATATTCTTCAGTACTTTAAGTGATTTATACATTTTGTTTCTATATTTAGGTTTTCAACCTGGATTGAAGTTGATTTTATGTATATTAAGTAGTAACATTTTCTCATCATAAATCCTGAATTTTTTTAATACTTGATAGTATATCCTCAACCTGCTTATTACTATGATATCCATATATAAATCCCTATATGTGTGATTCTACTTCCAGACTAGTTTATGGTTCAATTTGTAGATACCTATACAAATACTGCATACTCTTAGCTACTTGATTCTTAAGTCTTTATGTCTGACAGGAAATACTTTACCTTATGACAAATGTATAGCCATCACTTGAAAATTTCAATAATAGTTTTGATTTGAGGGAAAGACAAGTATAGCCAACACTCAGGTGATTCTTATATACTGTTTACTTTCTATCAGTTAGCTAATGTCTTGATAACATGGGGTGACAAAATCATCCCTAAAATTCAGTGACATTAAAAAAAGTTTATTTCGTACATCAGGCAGTCAAAGTAATCAAGCTCAGATGAGCTTGGCTGTAGGTAATATCCATATCTGGGCTATGTGGTTCTTTTCTTTCTTGGACCAGTGAGAAAGCTGTTCCATACCTGCTCGTAAATAGTTTCTTGAATTCATTTCTAAGAAAGAGTTCTATTTCTATTATAGATCACAATTAACTAAAGAGACATATTGTACACTTTAGCAAACCACTGAATTTCTTGAAAAAGGTACAGATAATAAGTCAATAGTAGATGTAAAATGGAATAAAAATAATTTTAAACAGTATAAAAGGAGTCAAAGAAGAAATGTAATAAATAGAAAGTAGCTAGCAAGATGTACATTTGAAGTAGACTGTATCAGTAATGACAATAAGGAAAAGCAGTGTAAATATGCTAATTAAAAGACACATTTTCACATGTAATAAAAAGTAAGACACAGTTATGTCCTTTATAAGGAATGTACTTGTAAATATAAAGACATGCATAGTATAAAAGTAAAAGAAGGAAAAAGATATGTTCCTAGTGGTTGCTGGCATTGTGTCAGGGGAGGTCCGGTTCTTGGTTTCCCCACAAAAGATTTTCATGAAAATCCTTGCTCCAGTAAAGGCAGCCAGAAGGAAGTAGCAAGCACAGAGCAGTTTATTAAGGACAGTGCACTCTCAAGATGGGAGAGCGGGCAGGCCCACGGGTGACAAGTGCGCTGGTGCCCACAGGTGACAGCTGTGCCGTCTTTTCATGTTTGCACTGATTATGGGTATAGCTAGGGCTGTCTCTGATTGAGGTTTTTTACAGTTACCTAAGGGATTCCTCTTACGGGTCAGGAGGAAGAGTCTTTGACAACCAAGGTGCTTGCCAGAACTGTCACGACCACCTTCCCCCTTGGAGAGAGGAAAGGGAGTTGAAACCACGTGTAAATATAATGAAGCTCTAGGTTATTGTAGGACACACGCTGGGAAGGAAACTGCGTGCTCTGCACCTGCTGCTCTGGGTCTGATAATCCCTGGGGTGGGAAACCTTGAAACCACAGCTTACCACCACCCTGATCTCTAGCTCCTACCCAGCAAACTGCCGACCCTATCAGATAGAAAATGAAGACAGTACTCCAGCAAAAGCTGCAACAAACTATTACGTTCAGACAAAATGGACTTCAGAACAAGAACATTATCCGAGACAGGGATATTACCTAAGAAAGAGCTTAACTTACTAGAAAGACCTAACATTTCTAAATGTGTGTGCATCTTACAACAGAACCACAAAACATATGAACCCCAAAGTAATAAAACTAATAAAAATCCACAGTTTTAGATGGTGCTTCTCTAGTTGATAGTTGAGACAGGAAATCATTAAGCATATGGAAGACCCAAACACTATCAGCAAGCTGACCCACCTGACATTTAAAAAAATGAATCACGAAAATGACATAACCCAAGGCAGAACTGTTGTTCTGTTCTCATCACTACTGTTGATGTTTATTTTTTATTGTGTACAGAAACAAACCAGGGTACAAATCACAGTCCTTGTACTTTTTTAATCTGGAGAACATTAGGAAAGATTTTTCATATTCTTGGACTTTATTGGACTTGGACTTTATTTATTCTTGGACTTTCATTTGTGACATGTGGATAATCAGACTTATTCTGCAGAACTCTCAACAATTAAGTAATAGAATGCATGTAAAGTGAGAAATAACAGCTCTAGTAGGACATTTCTTTTATCTCTGATGAAGAATAAATGTGCAAAAGCACATTTTGCAGAGTACCTTGTCTTAATAAATAATGCCTTGCTTAAGAAATGTCAGTTTACCTTCTCTTTCTCTGTGGCATTAGTAATCCAAATGAACATTAAAGTGACAGAGGCTCTGAGGAAATATTAAAATTGATAGTCTAGAGGAGAGTAGCAGTGATTAGGAAGAAAAAATTTTAATTAAAAAATTGATGAATAGTTAGTATATATGTTCATGGCAAATTTATTAAAGGCAAAAAAATGTAGCTAAAAGTAATTTCCCCACTTATCACTATGCCTCAGTCACACTAAAAAAAATGTTATGTCTTATGTAGATAATTTTATTTTTAACAGTTGGTGGCACTATATATATATATACACACACACACACACACACACACACACACACACAGAGTACCCTATAACTTAATTTTTTTCACTTAGTATATTTAGAAAATCTTTCTATGTAAGCCTTCCTCGTGCTTTTCCAATGCTACAGACTACTGCATAATATGAACATATCATAAGATTGCTACTCATTTACCTCATAATGGGCATTGAGGGCATTTTTAAACTTTCTCAATTATAAAATTCTGGAATATGCTTTCTTGTTTGCACATATTTTTGCAGTAGTAAAATTATAACAGCATTGTTAAAAGGTAAACTGAGGCATAATAAAAATTTGAAGAGTTTATTGGACCAAAACGCAGTCCAAATTGGACAGTACCCCATGAGAAGTGGTTAGATGCACCCCACTGACAGGAGGGAAACGGGAGAGACTTTTATAGAGAGAAAGTGGAAGAAAAGCAAGGAAATTATTGACTGGCTTTAGATAAAGTCTCCTTGGCTGTTTATGATTGGTTGTACTTAGGTTTCCATTTTGTAACCTTGAGGCATTTAGAGGCTGAGAGTCTGTTTTGTTACTCAGTCTCCGGTGGCATTAGTGTCCCTTCAGGTGAGTGGCTTTCTTGTTTAATTTAACCGAAAAACACAATTGCTGGGTAAACACAGATGAACATTTACATTCTTCAGTAGATATTAAAAATCACATCAGTAGAAGTTTTGCCAGTTTATATTCCAGCAGCAGTTTCTGAGAGTAGAGTTCCCCATACCTTGGCCAAAATAAACCAGTAGGTGTTTTCCCTTTGCACATCTTGGTAAATTCGAATTTCTTTCAGGAGTACCATGGATTGGGCTTCTATGCATAGGTTTAAGAATCTTGGGCATTTTCTTACCAGTTTGTCCACCAAAAAACAGTTGCTGAACATGATGTCCTTGACATGTTGAAGTTTTTAATATGTTAAGAAAAATGTGTTTTTTTACATTCTATGATTGGTAGTTTTCTCAGATCGTTTTCATTTTGTCAGTTTTTTCCCTCTCCCTATATCATCACTGTTTTCTTCCTGAATATTTGATGTTGTATTGTATTAGAAAAGCTTCTATAGCCAGCAATTATAAAAGCAAAATTCTCACATGTTTTCTTCTAATGATATAAGTTCAACTACCTGGGAGGCTAGGACCTGTTACTTTTATTCCCAGTAGCCATATGCCCACCTAAAATTTGGCAATTCCTTTATTAAAGGAAGAAAAGAATGGTCAGCTGGTATGAACAGTATATGAACATTTTATTTGTGTGCGTACACACACATACACACACACATCAATATATTTGTATCATATCTATATATAGATATCATACATTCATATTGATACATATTTATACATTATACATATATAAGCACAAAGATCTCTATATATTGCTTTGTGTTCTTCTATATATGTTTATATATGTATGTGTGGGGCAAGGAAAAATGATTTTTCTTCCTTTCTATATTTTGTGGATGAGACTTTTCTGTGATATAAGACAAATAACAGAAGAAAAACAGAAGTTGAATTACATGTACACCTTATATATACATGGTATATACCCAGGAAAATTGAGCAAAAGTCCCTGAAATGGCCCAAGTCATCATCTTAAATACTATCTTCAGCTAAAGACAGAAGAAAGATGTTGGGGGATGATGAGGTTACTTATGAAAGGTTATTAGGAAAAATATAGTAAGGTGGTTATGTAAATGCTGATCTATGTGAATTCTGGCATGTTCTTTATTGATCATAATTTCTTGTGATTTAGAGTCATCCTTTTCTTCCAGGTACAGACAGAAAAATATGCTTCAAAATGGAAATTTCCCTTATAAATGTAAATTTAACAAAATTTTACAAAAGGGTAAATACTATTGTGTTTTCAGAGTTTTTCTCCTGTGGCTCCTTTTTCTCAAAAATAATGAGCTCTAAAGAATCCTTACACCAAAGAGACATACTTTGAGATGGCATATTTTGCTATCTTTCATATGATATATCCATATCATACATATTTTAGACATATAAATCTATATATCATAAATATGTAATATGTGCTATTACATTTCATAAATACAACGGGATATTTTTTCTTTTGATGATCTATTCACAGAAGAGCTTCAGATAACATCATTTGAAACCCCCAAAATCTTATTTAATGAATTTGTGAGTCTGGCAACCATGGGATGGGTCACACGTTGGAAATTCTCAGGAGTTGTAAAGCAGAATTGAAAAATGAGTTTGTGCCTGGATGGCTCAGTCAATTAAATGTCTGCCCTCAGCTCAGGTCATGATTTCAGGGTCCTGGAATCCAGCCCCGCTTCGAGCTCCCTGCTCAGCAGAGAGCCTGCTTCTCCCTTTCCCTCTGCTGCTTGCCCTGCTTGTTCTCACTCTCTCTCTGTCAAATATAAATAAATAAAATCTTTCAATTAAAAAAAAAAAGAAAAAAGTTTGCTTAAAATAGGAGAAAGGATGAAGGGATGTGTAAATGAAGGAATTTCTCTCCCATTCTATGGTTTTGAAATTTGCTTTCACAAACAGGTAAATGTGGCTCTTCGGATGTTGGTACCAAAATGGGATTATTTGTTTCCCAAACTTTAAACCACAGGGAGTAGCTTTGATTGAAGGGGTGCCTTGCATGGTAGAAAACACAATATTAAAGTTAATGAGCTGAGGGGGTGTTTTTCTGGCAAGAACTGCCTGTGAAAGCACTGATTATATGAGCCAAAGCAACAATTTAAATCTTGTAATACTGGGAAATGCCATGCTGAACTCTGCTTCTTTTGATAGGATATGAAAACTTGAGCTCAAAAACACACTAGCTCCCCTCCCTCATAGCCTCTTTTGGTATATGTTTCTGTCACTTGGAAATAAGATAATAATCCCTCCCTCGGTTTAAAATAGTTCTCTTTTATGTGTTTTGTGGCTTTTAGACACCCTGCAACTCCTAGCGAGCTCACAGGGCTTTTAGACACCCTGCAACTCCTTGCGAGCTCACAGGGAGGTTCGCGAGTGGGAGGAAGAAATGATAGAAAACTAATTTGTAAAATATCTTATGAGTACTTGGCCCTACAGTCTCATTAATATTCTCACTCTGACATTCTTTCACCTCTAATGGCCTTAGAATATACCTTATATCAAAAAGATGAAAAAATACCTCACAGCATCAATAACCTGGAAGTCCCCCCAGATCATTCTTTTGCATATACGTCAGGAATTCATTCGCTTAAATAACATGTTGCTTCCCTGGGAAGAGGCAGCTAACGTTAGGAGAAACCTGAATTTCAGCCTTTGTTCTGACCCACTTAATTCTACCGCATGCCTATGTGTTTCATGTGGAAAAACATCCTGAAAGCTCTGCAACTCCGGAGAAAAAGAGGCTCTACAGAGGGAAGGAGCCCACATGACAGTTGTCTCCACTGTCGGCTTTACTGAGTCTCTCTCTTTTTTTTTTTTTAAAGATTTTATTTATTTGAGAGAGAGAGAGCGCATGAAAGGGGCGAGGGGCAGAGGGAGAAGCCAGCTCCCTGATGAGCAGAGGGCCTGATGTGGGACTTGATCCTGGGACTCCAGGATCATGACCTGAGCCGAAGGCAGTTGCTTAACCAACTGAGCCACCCAGGTTCCCTACTGAGTCTCTTTCTAAGGGAAGCATTCTCCTTCCACTTCTACTTCTGTTAAAATCAAGTTTTTCCTGGGGCACTTGGGCGGCTCAGTCGATGAAGCCTCTGACTTCGTCTCAGGTCATGGTCTGAATCCTGGGATGGAGATTAGTGTCAGGCCCCATGCTCAGCATGGAGTCCGTTTGTCCCTCTGCCCCTTCCCCTGCTCATACTATGTCTCTGTCTCTCTCTCATAAATAAAGTAAAATCTTTTTTTTTAATTTTATTTTTAAATTTTTTTATAAACATATATTTTTATCCCCAGGGGTACAGGTCTGTGAATCGCCAGGTTTACACACTTCACAACACTCACCATAGCACATACCCTCCCCAATGTCCATAATCCCACCCCCCCAACCCCCCTTCCCCCATCAACCCTCAGTTTGTTTTGTGAGATTAAGAGTCACTTATGGTTTGTCTCCCTCCCAATCCCATCTTGTTTCATTTACTCTTCTCCTACCCCCTTAACCCCCCATGTTGCATCTCCTCTCCCTCATATCAGGGAGATCATATGATAGTTGTCTTTCTCCGATTGACTTATTTCGCTAAGCATGATACCCTCTAGTTCCATCCACGTGTCGCAAATGGCAAGATTTCATTTCTTTTGATGGCTGCATAGTATTCCATTGTGTATATATACCACTTCTTCTTTATCCATTCGTCTGTTGATGGACATCTAGGTTCTTTCCATAGTTTGGCTATTGTAGACATTGCGGCTATAAACATTCGGGTGCACGTGCCCCTTCGGATCACTACGTTTATATCTTTAGGGTAAATGCCCAGCAGTGCAATTGCTGGGTCATAGGGTAGTTCTATTTTCAACATTTTGAGGAACCCCATGCTGTTTTCCAGAGTGGTTTGCACAAGCTTGCATTCCCACCAACAGTGTAGGAGGGTTCCCCTTTCTCTGCATCCTCGCTA
>NW_019154134.1:13451582-13553359 GCF_002288905.1 Enhydra lutris kenyoni | reverse complement strand
TAGCCTTTGGTACTGCCTCTTGTTCTTTTTTTTGTGGTGAATTTTTCCGCCTTGTCATTTTTTCCAGATAAGAGTATATGAAGGAGCGAGTAAAATACTAAAAGGGTGGCAACAACCCCAGGACAATATGCTTTAGTCAAATCAGAAGAGATCCCAAATCGTGAGCGGGGAGAAAGGGGATAAAAAGAGGTTCAGAAAGAAAAAAGAAAAAAGAAAAAAAAACAATTAAAAAAAGAAAACCAATGAAGAAAAAATATACAAAGGAAAAAATATATATATATTAGATAAACTAGTTAGAAAACGTTAAAAAAGAAAAGGGTAAAAGTTAAAAAAATTTAGCAGAAGAAGAAAAAAAATTGAAAAAGAAAAAAAATTAAATTAACTGCAAGGCTAAAAAATCATGGGGAGAAAGCCATGATGAGTTCTGTGCTTTGCTTTCTCCTCCTCTTGAATTCCGCTGTTCTCCTTGGTATTGAAACTGCACTCCTTGGTAGGTGAACTTGGTCCTGGCTGGGTTTATTGTTGATCTTCTGGGGGAGGGGCCTGTTGTAGTGATTCTCAAGTGTCTTTGCCCCAGGTGGAGTTGCACCACCCTTACCCAGGGCCGGTCTGAGTAATCCGTTGGGGTTTGCTTTCGGGAGCTTTTGTTCCCTGAGCGCTTTCGGTAGAGTTCTGGAGGGCGGGAATGAAGATGGCGGCCTCCTGGTCTCCGGCCCGGAGGAGCCGAGAGCCCGGGGCCCCACTCCTCAGTGCGCCCTCAGAGAACAGTGCCCAATTACTCCAGTCACCCTGCCTCCGGCCGCGCTCCGAGCTGACCGAGCCTGCGACCGGTTCAAGGTAACCCCGAGCTTAGAGCTCACTCCTTGGCTCTGTCTCTGTAGCCGGCTTCCCTCCTCTAATACCTGTAAGCTCTGCGACACTCAGACACCCCCCGATCCTTCTGTGACCCTGCGGGACCTGAGGCCACGCTGACCCTGCGTGGGCTTCACCCGGGTTAAGCCTCTGGAGCGATGTCCCTCAGCGGAACTGACTTTTAAAAGTCCTGATTTAGTGCTCTGTTGCTCCACAGCTTGCCGGGAGCCGGCCCCTCCCCCCACGGTCTATCTTCCCATTGCTTTGGATTCACTTCTCCGCCAGTCCTACCTTTCAGAAAGTGGTTGATTTTCTGTTTCTAGAGTTGCTGTTCTTCTTCTCTTTGATCTCCCGTTGGATTTGTAGGTGTTTGCAATCTTTAGATAAGCTATCTAGCTGATCTCCCGCTACCTGAAGTAGTCTCAGCCTGCTACTTCTCCGCCATCTTGACTCTTCCCCCTAAATAAAGTAAAATCTTAAAAAAAACAAAAAAAGTTTTCCACACCAGTTATCAGGTCCATCCTCTGTTTACTCCCTCCTCCAAACACTTCTCCAGACCAGTTGTAATGATTATCTAATGAAACGTTAGTTTCAAAAGTATTTTGTAAAGAATTCTCAGGTGCAGAACGGCTGGACTTTTGGTGTTGTTGATTTCCTTCAGACTGTGTTTAATGAGGTGGTATAGGGTCAGGAAGAAGATTCCTTCTGTGTACAGCAACAGCCTGCATGTTTCTGATAAAGCCAGGAAGTCCATTTACAAACCCCTGTCTGATGGGTTGTGGAACCGAGTAGGCAGACAAGAGGTGGAGTGGAACCAGTAAGTCTGGAATCTACTTCAGGACCTGTTGGCAGGGTCTGTTGTGTTTAACAGTATGTGAAATCAGGACTCCTGTAGCCACTGTAGGAAGGAAGCCACATTTATTTCTTTAAATCTATTCCTCATTATCCTTCTGCATTTACTTTTTATTCCCATTGTTTTCCTGAGAAAGCGCTATAGATCTAAGATCTATCCAGTGACTTCTTTTCTCCTATTACTCTTCTTTCTGGGTATTTTTTAAATCCTAGGCTGCATTGCTGAGGGTTTTAATCTCATTTATCCTCTAAAAAGAATCTTACTATGGTAATAATCTATACAATATTAAATTGGAAATTGTGACTGATTTTTGTGTGTCGGTGTGAAGATACTATAGACAAGACATTCTAAAGTAATGTGCCTGGGGCGCCTGGGTGGCTCAGTGGGTTAAGCCTCTGCCTTAGGCTCAGGTCATGATCCTGGGGTCCTGGGATCGAGCCCCGCATCGGGCTCTCTGCTCGGCAGGGAGCCTGCTTCCCTTCCTCTCTCTTTGCCTGCCTCTCTGCCTACTTGTGATCTCTGTCTGCCAAGTAAATAAATAAGTAAAATCTTTTTATAAAATAAAATAAATAAAGTGATGTGCCTGGGCAAGATATAAGCTTTTTGAAAAACCAAAAACAGGTTAATGAGTTCTAAATTCTTTATCCACATTGGGGGTTTAAAAAGTTGAGGTTTCTGGAGATTAGAAGAGGATTCGAGAACTACAGTGTTGGGGACAGATGCTTGTATTCTTTGATCCCAGTCTTCTACTATGGGTGAAGAAAACTCAGCAGAAAAAAGTTAATAAATTGCCTGATTTCTACTTGCTGAGAATGGGAAATCAGAGACCTTCCCCTAATGTAGGAAATTCTCCAGAGGACCCAGAAAGCGTCTATAAAACAGATAAATTTTAAGCATTTTTAAGACTTTCTTTCAAAGGTTTTATTTATTTATTTGACAGAGAGAGAGATCACAAGTAGGCAGTGAGGCAGACAGAGAGAGAGAGGGAAGCAGGCTCCCCTCTGAGCAGAGAGCCCGATGTGGGGCTCGACCCCAGGACCCTGAGATCATGATCTGAGCCTAAGGCAGAGGCTTAACCCACTGAGCCACCCAGGCACCCTTATTTTAAGCATTTTTCCAAGCCCAGAGGTTTAATGTTAATTAGCTAAAAGTTATCACTCCAGTCTTACATTTCTTCCCCTCTTTCCCTGTCTTCCCATCCTGTACACTATAGAAGGGGCAGAAACCTCACTGATTCAGCTGGGAAGGAGGGTGTGGAAACACCACGCAGAGAAGGAAAGAAGTTGCCAACCATACTCGCTGTCTTCTCTAGGGTAGGACTCCCAGCCTATAGCAGTTCTTAGGGGAGGAGGAAGATAAAACTGAATAATTTCAATATTTTGATATTTGAATTACTAAGTAGAAACAGTATTTTGTGACATCATGGGCTTTGGCCAATAGAAATAACATGTGCCACTTAGCAAATTAAAAGGAAAAATGGGAGATGAAAATTATCTATGATGCCATTCCACAGGACACACTTGTTCATTGTATTAGGTACACATGTTTAATATGGACAATCTAGAAAATATAGCTAAGGTAAAAAAATTAAACTTAAATTAATTCCGTCAAGTTTTGTTAATTACCCTAAGTATTTCTGTATATCCATACACATACATATAGCAATATTGTTTTGTAACTTTTTTCCTTTAAAAATATATCATAGGGGCGCCTGGGTGGCTCAGTGGGTTAAAGCCTCTGCCTTCGGCTCAGGTCGTGGTCCCGGGGTCCTGGGATCGAGCCCCGCATCGGGCTCTCTGCTCAGCAGGGAGCCTGCTTCCTCCTCTCTCTCTCTGTCTGCCTCTCCGCTTACTTGTGATATCTCTCTCTGTCGGATAAATAAAATAAAATCTTTAAAAAAAAAAAAATAAAAAAATAAAAATATATCATAAATATATTTCCAAAGCCTTAAATACTGGGTTAGGTCTTTATACTTTGTGTCTACGGTACCCTATACTTTGTGTCTATGGTACCCTATAGTTAACCCTTCAATAACATTTCATTATATTTTTTAAGATTTTATTTATTTATTTGTCAGAGAGAGAGAGAGCATGCATAAGCTGGGGGAGCAGCAGAAAGAGGGAGAAGCAGGCTTCCCACTGAGCAGGGAGCCTGACACAGGGCTGGATCCCAGAACCCTGAAATCATGACCTGAGCTGAAGGCAGATGCTTAAATTACTGAGCCACCCAGATGTCCCATAGCATCTCATTATTTACTGTTAAATTGTCTATCAAATTGTTGTGTTCTGCTTTGATAGGCAGAATTTTGATATTACCCCTCTCCACATGACTTTCACCCTGTTAGTATGGGCGGAATTGGGGAATATGTTGAGATAGCACTCCCATGAGTAGGTTACATTACATGGCCAAAGGTAGATTATCTGAGCAGCTTTAACCTCATCATTCAAGTCCTTTAAAAGCAGAGAGTTTTCTCTGGTGCCAGAAATGGAAACCAGAGTGATTTCCAAATATGACAAGGGTTCAGCATGTCCTCGCAGGCTTTAAGATAGAGGAGGTCAAGAGACAAACCATGCAGGAAGTGTTCAGGAGAGTGGGGACCCCAACAACCAGGAGAAAAACAGGGATGTCAGTCCTCTAGCCTCAAGGAATAGAATTCTAACAACTCAAACCATCTTCTAAACAGAGTGTTCCCTCAAGCCTCCAAATAAGAGAACATCTTGCCAACACCTTATTTTTGGTCTTCTGAAATTCTAAGGAGGGATGAGCCTTGCCCAGATTTCTGACCTACAGAATTGCGAGCTAACAAGTGGGTCTTGTTTCAAGCTGCTGATTTTGTGGTGATTTTTACACAGTATTAGAAAATTGATATACCCTCCATGCAAAAGTTGATTGTAAATCCCCTAAGAGTAGGGACTGTCTTATGTTCCATCATAACCCAGCACCTGGCACAGCGCTGGACCAAATTAATACGTGTTAATAAATTAATAACTGCATTTCATGTACTTGGTGTTGGGATTGAGAGAGATGATGTGTACATTTGCAAGTGTAAGTTGCAGCATAAATTTGGAGAGTTATTTTTGTGTAGTTCTGTACTGACACATCCATTTCATTCTTGGGCCAGACCTTAAACTCTGGCACTGAGGTCCTAGAACACTGAACCCTGACCTGACTCAGTGGGAAAGAAGCCTTGATACATGTAGGTGGTCTCTAGGGTAGAAGATCAGGGAGGTGACAGAAGTTACATTACGTAACCCTGAATTCCTGTTTCCATGTATGAATTTTATCTAGCTCTTTCAAGGTGGGTTTATAGAAGATGAAAAATAGAAAGCAGAGTGCCATTTACTTCTCATCTAAGGTTTCTGTAAAGTAAACCAATGGGGGTTAAAAGAGCTTGATAACAGGTTTTCAGCACCAAAGTGCCAATATGCAAGATTGATTAGATAACGAAATAGCCATTTGGTGCTTTTTAGTTGTGTATTTGTGTTAAGCATTGTTTTTAAGGAAAGCTAAAGATTAAAATTCTGTTTAGAATGTATAGAATGGTATGATTGTTTCAGTCACGATTATAGTATTTAACATTTTATTGGAGTGATTTGATTGACAGAAATTTTAATATTGTTCTGTTATGCCTTATTCTCACATAAGAAAATCTTTAAATTGAAATAATTTATTTTTAATCATAATTCACAAGTGCCTAGATGCATGTTTATTAATTTTGGCATTGGTTCCCCCCACCCTCCGCCCAAAGGACTTGGAAAAGTTTCATCCAGATTTCAGTGAATGCCACATTTTATATGAAGCTAGGGAACACAAGGAGAAATCGAAATTGAAGGTTATTTTTTTTTTAATTTATTTAAAGCAGTTCTCAAGTGCAGCTAACAAACTGGATTAACCAGTTAAAATGAACACAGTATCTTTAACAGCTTGAACTTGTATGAAGGATATGATTGGTTTCTATCTATAACTTGGAATACATTCTAAAAATTTTACTTTAAGTTATAAAATGCAAAAACATAACTGAAATAAGATATTTCAGAAATGTAATTTGTCTGATCCCCTATGTTGTTTTTATGGTTACTTTTGAATTTATAATTGCATAAAGTAGATAACCGACGATAGAGTTGGAAACACATAAGCTGTTAAATCCTAAAACCAATGGAGTTGTAGAGTTTAGATTACACCATCTGGTTCTGATAAGGCATAGTGAGAATTCAAAAGGTGTAGAAATATATATTTGCTGACAGATGAATAAGGGTGCATTCACAGGCAATGCTTGATTTTTTATTTAAATTTTTTTTTTTTTTTTATTTGACAGAGAGAGATCACAAGTAGGCAGAGAGGCAGGCAGAGAGAGAGGGAAGCAGGCTCCTCACAGAGCAGAGAGCCCAATGCGGGGCTCGATCCCAGGACCCTGAGATCATGACCTGAGCCGAAGGCAGAGGCTTTAACCCACTGAGCCACCCAGGCGCCCCTGATTTTTTATTTAAATAATGATTTATACCTTCTCTTCTTCCAAGAAGGAAAAATGTCTTTTGAACACCTCCTATATGCAGGATGTTTTACTGCATAGTAGTTTAATTATTAAATGAACTCTCTAAGATACTATTGTTTCCACTTTTTAAATTTAAATTCAATTAGCCAACATATAGTACATTAGTTTCAGATGTAGTGTTCAATAATTCATCGGTTGCGTATAATGCATATGAGACCCAGAGAAATTAAGTGATTTGTTCAGTGTTTCAGAAAAGAAATTCTTCCCTTCCTCTCAAATTTTTGTAAAGGAGATTCCTCTCACCTTGTGCGAATAGAGCATATAGAGTAAAAATGTGTAACTTATAGGTTCCCCGACTTTACTGTATGTTGGACCCATTTGGGGATCTTGGAAAAATACTGATCCCTGCCTCCCACCTCCAGAATTCTGATTTAATTAGAAGAGGCTGTACTCCAGATGCCAGAATTCTGCACATCAGAATCTTTAAAAGTAAACAAAGCAAACCGTAAAGGGAAACCTTCAAGACTGATGATAAGAGGTCATTCATAAAAGTCGTCCACAGAAAAAAGAATTGAAAATATTGAACACTAGGTGTTGACAGATTATTTGGTATATTGGAAAGAGGAAGATTGAGAAGTCAGCCTACACTACTTCTGGCATAATTAACTGAGTTTCAAAACCATATGGTGTAGATTGGGATGTCATTATGGTACCTGTTACGAGGGAATATATTTAGCAAATTTTCTATAGTTGGGTTCCTAGCAGAAGATAAAGTGACAAGAACTGTGAAGAGGTGTCAGATTGGAAACTCCATCAAGATCAGCCATAGATTACATTTCAGATTTAGGAAAGGGGGACATCTAGGTCTAATTATCTTCTCAAAGTGGTGACAATGTGGCACATTTGAACAACGACTCACACATCATCAGATACGGGACACAGCAGAATCTGGACAACTTTCTTAAGAATATAAGCGTCCGGCTCCAAAAGAGAAGGGACAACAATGCAGACCACATGATCCTTTGAAAATGTTGGCCCTACATGTTACAGGGAAAGACTGAACAAGTTAGGGAGCTGGTTAAATGTTTATAATTCAGCTGAGCTTTCTTGATAGGAGTAAGGAAACAATAGGGGAAAACAACCAGACAGCTAACAGCTGTAAGCGTATCGTGTGACAGAAATGAATTTCTGTGCTGGCTGCTGAAGTATCTCAAGTCACTCAAAATCTTGAAAATTTGCATTTCTTAGAAAAGTCAATGGTTTGGGAGAGTTACCTGACATAGGATATAATACTCTTCTCTGGATATCCGAAAGCAAGGACGGGGTTTGAAGCATCCACAGTTCTAGACACATAGTAGGAACTCAGATATTTTTTGAAATGTTTATTTCAAGATTTTTTTCAAGACGTATAAAAATGCCTAGGCTTTTTGACCTTAGAATTGTGTGTGTGGGGGGGGTGATAAAAAACAAGCAGAAGATGTATTGTGATTGCTAACCATTCACATTTTATGTTTGCCACACAATGGAGTAAGACTTATAGAGAGTTTATAGTTAGTGAAGAATATTAGTACATAGAAAAGCAAAAATATTATCTGTTGTCATTATGATGAAATTTCTATTCCTCCTCATGACAGAGCCATGGGTCTTTCTTCAAACCTGTATAAACGTGGGGCACCTGGATGGCTCAGTGGGTTAAGCCTCTGCCTTCGGCTCAGGTCATGATCCCAGGGTCCTGGAATCAAGCCCTGCATCGGGCTCTCTGCTCAGCAGGGGGACTGCCTCCTCCTCTCTCTCTCTGCCTGCCTCTCTGCCTACTTGTGATCTCTGTCTGTCAAATAAATAAATAAAATCTTTAAAAAAAAAACCTGTATAAATGTTACTTCTTGTCTGGTAATGGATGTCCATTTTCTTCTTCACTGATTTACTCTCTAATGCAAATCAGTTTCTGAATGGATATTAATTTATTTTAGATTTAATTATTTGTTTGACAGATAGAGAGCACAAGTAGGCAGAGCAGCGGGCAGAGAGAGAGAGAGAAGTCTCTCTGCTGAGCCGGGAGCCCGACCTAGGGCTTGATTCCAGGACTCTGGGATTCTCACTGGAGCTGAAGACAGACACTTAACTGACTAAGCCACCCAGGCACCCCTGGATATTAATTTTATATCAGTTGACCTCAAATTGTAGAGAATTTCTAATCTCTCTGCCTAAAATTACTTAAATATCTGGCTTTAAGACAAAATGATAAGTAATTATATTGATAAAGCTTAGAACCTAAAGCAGCCTTTAACCTACTACTACTCATCCACAGTGCCTGGAAATTCCTGGTAAAATTTTTAAGTTACTAAGATTTAAAGGATTTTCTTGTACCTCAAAGTGTTCTCACTGGAATGCCTGTCTCCAGAAATGACTTTGCTTCCTACAGTGACTCAAATTCAGATGATTTAAAAATACCATCTAGCCTTCTAATCTCTGTATCTGTGGGAGAGATACAGGTTTCCTTCCATTTGGGGAGGGGTAAGTGTAATTATATTTAGAAGAGTATTTTCCTAAAAATAAAACTATTCATACATTCTAATGCCTACATCCCATATCAAACACCCACCTCCCTCTGCCCCCACTGGTTGTTGGCAGGTTGGAGGAGCTGTAATTTAACCATTTCAAACTTACTTTCCCATAGAGTATACTTACTGAAATTTCTTTAAAAGTTTTGATCAAATTGCCTCTTTAATTAATTTAATATCTTGTCAGTTTCTTGAGCAGTTCCACCAGAATACTGAAATGTTTTGGGGATATAGAGATAGAACCAAGCAGAGTATGTATTACTTGGGGGAATGTGATACATTTCATGTAGGTTGAGACTTTCATATTCTTATTTAACCCAACTCAAAAGACATTTACTCTGTTGCACACTAAGTAGCCTTTCTCATTTAACGGCAACTATCCGAGTTATGTCTTAATTGATATCACCTCTTAGCTAATTAAGACTTGGAAAACCTTCATGACCCCAAGCACTCCAGAGCAGTTTATTAGCCCTAAGGCTAACAATTGCCACATCTTTACTGCTAATCTCAACTAAGATTATTCATTCAGTAGCAAATAATGGAAGAAACGGTCAATTACTGAGAAACAACTGGATTATTCCCTGAGTAATTAATTTACCTTACCCACATAATTAGTTATTTCTACCAAACAATAACTAAAAAAAAATGTTCATAGGCTTTGTCTATGGCCCAGAGACTTAGCACTGAGAGAAGAAATGCAGAGATTCTGAAATTTCTTTCTGGGTGCTGATTAATCCGTATTAGTGGAAAACTTTACAAGGGTTGATATTCAGTAGTCTAAACTTAGCATAATTCCTTCTTTAGCCCATTGTCGTACTAGCCCTATGGCAGGTACGACGATGACCCAAAAGCTAAAATCAATATAGCAAAGGACAAATGGGAGACTAGATTAGTTTGCAAATTGGGTAAAAAGTCTTAAAATAACTGAAAAGGAATAAACTTAGGATAGTTTCCCTAAATTAACTGTATGAACTGCCTAATCTGTCAATATTTTTTTTTAGGATGTATTAGAATATTGAGGTCATAAGTACAGAAGAATTAAAGCATAAACATTGACATGCTATTTGCTTCAAACGTCAGCTTTTAAAAATCTTTTATAAATTAACAGTTAATAAGAGTTAATGATCACAAAAATCTAACTATAAGGATACACATTGAATTGTTAATACCAAAATTTGTGAACAATGTAAATGTTCAAAAATGGCCAGTTGAGAAAACAAATGATGCTCATTCCATGTAAGTGAATATTGTATGGGCATCAAAAGTAGTGAAATTAATAGATGGATAGATAGATATTAAAATATTTATGACAAATTGTTTCTAAGAAAAACTGGTGTTTTGTTCTGCCATTATAAGCATGTGTACATTATGTTCTATAATCAGGAGGTAAGGAGAAAGCACTTTAAACTTTGAGATAAACCAAAAAATAGAAACAAATGGAAAAAAGCAGATTCATCCCATCTAGTTCTAAACACCAACATAAAAGATATGTTAAGGTTTTCTTGTTACTTGACCCTATCCCCCCAAATTTTGCAAAGCTGATGCCTGTATATATCTGAAAAACCTTTCAGTTATAATAATCTTGGGAAGAAATTTATAGTTTTCTATCATGTACAGAATTAAACTCAGGAAATTTGGCATATGTTTCCTATAAATAACTGTTACATTTTATGTTGTTGTTATTGACTCAGTCCTGATAAATCCTGGACTCTCTTGTAAACCTTTATTCTAAATTTCACTTCTTTCTAAAATGTTTTGTCTCTAAGACTTCTTTTGATAGTCATTAAATATTAAAGAGAAAAAACAAAATCTAGTGCAAAACCATCAGTACATTTAATTGGTTATTTAGTGGACAGAACTCAGTAGGTTAGGTACCTGTTTCCTATGTTCTGTTTCTACTATAACAAATCATCACAGATTAAGTGCCTTAAAACGGGTAAAATTTTGAAGGTAAGAAGTCCTAAAAATAGTGTCAGCAAGGTTGTACTCCTTCTGGAGTGTATAGGAGAGGACCTGTTTCCTTAGTTTTTCAACTTCGAGAGCCCATCTGCATTCATGGCTTCATGACATCAAATCACTCTTGCCTCTGCCTCTATCCTTGCATCTCTATATATGTCTTCTTTTTTTTTTTTAAAGATTTTATTTATTTATTTGACAGACAGAGATACAAGTAGGCAGAAGGCAGAGAGGCAGGCAGAGAGAGAGGGGAAAGCAGGCTCCCCGCTGAGCAGAGAGCCCCATGCAGGGCTAGATCCCAGGATGCTGGGATCACGACCCGAGCTGAAGGCAGAGGCTTTAACCCACTGAGCCTCCCAGGCTCCCCTGTATCTGTCTTCCTTTTATAAGGAGCCCTTAACATTGACCTGAACAATCCAGGATATTCTCCTAGCTCAAATATTTGTTATAGTAGCACTCCACAATCAGCACTGAAGTCTGTATAAATTTTCTATTGCTGCTGTAAGTTTCTAAAAATTTGTCCCAAAACAAGGCAGGTTTTTTACCGTCTAGAGACCAGTTTTTAAATTAGGGCACCAACAGGGATGGTGATTGTCCTATGTTGAAACAACCTTGCATTTCTAGGATAAATCCCAATAGATTGCAGTGTATAGTCTTTTTTCTTTTTTTTTTTTTTTTGTATTTAAATATTTGGTTTGTTAGTATTTTCTTGAGAATTTTTGTGACTTTGTTCATACAAGATACTGTTTTTTGGTTTTTTTAAAGATTGATTTAATGCAAGTGGTGGGGGGGGGTGAGGAAAGGGAATCTGAAGCAATTCTGTGATTCTGTGCTGAGTGCAGAGCCAGCCCCAGGGCTAGATCTCGTGACCCTGAGATCGCGACCTGAGCAGAAATCAAGAGTCAGAGGCTTAACCGACTGAGTCTCCCAGGCACCCCTATAGTTTTCTAAGGACTTTGATATTGATAATACTGCCTCATAGAATGAGTGGGAAAGTGTTTACTCTTCTTCTATTTTTTTCTGAAGTCCTTTTTGAATGATAGTTGTTAAGTTGCCCTTAAATATTTCATAACTTGACAGTGATGCCTTCTGGGTCTAGATTTTTCTTTGCAAGAAATTTTTATAACTAATTTAATAACCCTTATTGTTTTATTCTGACTTTGTACATCATCACAAAGAAATTTTTGTAGTTAATGTCTTTTTTAAAATTTTTTTATTTATTTGGGTCCTTTCTCTTCTCTTTTCTTTTTTATTAATTTTTTAATAAACATATAATGTATTATTAGCCCCAGGGGTACAGGTCTGTGAATCACCAGGTTTACACACTTCACAGCACTCACCACAGCACATACCCTCCCCAGTGTCCATAACCCCACCATCTCCCTCCCCCACTCCCCCCAGCAACCCTCAGGTTGTTTTGTGAGAATAAGAGTCACTTATGGTTGTCTCCCTCCTCATTTTCATTTATTCTTTTCCTACTGCCCAAACCCCCCACATTGCATCTCCACTACCTCATATCAGGGAGATCATACGATAGTTGTCTTTCTCTGATTGACTTATTTCACTAAGCATAATCGCCTCTAGTTCCATCCAGGTCGTCGCAAATGGCAAGATTTCATTTCTTTTGATAGCTGCATAGTATTCCATTGTATATATATATATACCACATCTTCTTTATCCATTCATCTGTTGATGGACATCTAAGTTCTTTCCATAGTTTGGCTATTGTGGACATTGCTGCTATAAACAT
Organism: Enhydra lutris kenyoni; assembly: GCF_002288905.1. NCBI lineage: Eukaryota > Metazoa > Chordata > Mammalia > Carnivora > Mustelidae > Enhydra > Enhydra lutris. The sequence continues at coordinate 13,540,895 of NW_019154134.1, read as the reverse complement.
TTGGGTGCACACGCCCCTTCGGATCACTACATTTGTATCTTTAGGGTAAATACCCAGTAGTGCAATTGCTGGGTCATAGGGTAGCTCTATTTTCATGTAGTTCATGTCTTAATGAGTTCATTTCGTCATTTCATCTAGTTTATGTATATGACTTGGATTAGCGTTATCTATAGTATTTGCTTATTTTCATTTCTTCTAAGGACAAAATGAATGTCCTCTTTTTCTTTCCTGATTTTAATATTTTGAGTCCTTAATGTCTACCTTCCAGTTGCTAGTCTTAAAAATTCCTTGTGATGTGGTCTCATGTGGAGGGCTTCTTTTACCCTTGCGTGGATTCCTACACTGTGTTCAGCCTCATCCTTGATTACTAACAGGTGTCCTTTCCTTACCCAGACTAATCTTCTCATTTCAGATTATGGAGGGGGCTGGCCACACCAGTGTGTGTCATTCCCCTGAAAACACTACTTTTTGTTGCCACTGACCTCACATCATGTCATCTAGATCTCTCTCAGTGCTGCTGGGATCCTGGGACAGACCAAGTTTGGTTCTGCCCTGTCGCACTTGCACATGTCTCTGAGCATTCATCATGAGAAACGCAAATGGTGCTATTACCTAAATAGTGACTTTGACCTCAAAGAAAGGGGATCTTCATATTTCTTCTCTTTTCAGTATCTACTTTATCACCGTTGAAATTTAAAAGGAATATTTAGAGCTCGCTCAGTTCGAGAGTTGTCTGATCAGAAGATTCTAGCCACGTTGTGGCTGAAGTTTTTCTTTCGATTATGACCTTCCCATCAGCATTTTCTTCTTAACTGACCATGTCTTCATCTTACCTGATTACTAAGAAAGATTTAACTCTCATGCAGTCCTCAGATTCCTAGCTTATGAGAGCTTTATGTCTATTCTTTATTCTTTGAATATCAGGTCTTCTTAGGGTCTGGGCAACTCGAGAATTAGTTCCTAATTTGCAATCTGAACCTCTTTTTTTTTTTTTTAAGATTTTATTTATTTATTTGGCAAACAGAGATCAGAAGTAGGCAGAGAGGCAGGCAGAGAGAGAGGAGGAAGCAGGCTCCCTAGCGAGCAGAGAGCCCGATGCGGGGCTCGATCCCAAGACACCAGGATCATGACCTGAGCCGAAGGCAGAGGCTTTAACCCACTGAGCCACCCAGGCACCCCTGCAATCTGAACCTCTTCCCTGACCATTTGGAGAACATGCATTTATACTTCCAACTATTGCTTCGGATACCTGAGTTTCTGTTAATGAAGCATTGAGCCAGTTAGCATATGCAGTGCGCACATCCATCCTCCATCTTTGCCATCATCATCACCATCAATCATTCACCGTTGTTAGCCTCTTAGTCTTTGGTAGGGCACTAGACACTTTCCAGAAGTAACATTAACACCAGAAAGCCCCCACCCCATTAGAGGACATGGAGAGCAAAGCTGAGTTGGACAAGGAGAATGGAAATGATTTTTAACTTCAGTGACTCTACGTTTCTGACTCCTTTATGTGATATACCAGGGAAAAGTTAAAGAAAAGGTGAAGAAAAAAAAAAAAACTCATAAAATCAGCAAACTCCTTTCCTATCTAGAGCTCATGGCTCTATATTGTATGCTATTAAACTTTATGCCAGGAAGATGTGTGCTTTCTGCAAATGTGTCAAGTGTATTTTCCAAAACACAAATCCAACGTTATTAATAACCAGGAACTTACTGTGAATCACATTCTGCACAGATGGGAGATTAACATTAGCTCAGCAAAATTCTGAATTTGACAGCTTTTTGGGGTGCAAATTAATAAAAAAAAATACTTTATTTGACTTAAGTCAGAATATTACATTCCAAGCCATCTTGAGTCAATGTGCCAGAGGGATCAGTATGAGTGGTGACATGCGATTGAGAAATCACATAAAAAATACCAAAACTTTTGCTATGTGCTAGCAAGCGTTAGGCCTTCTCCAAAGGCATGTGTGTTGCCTCTCTCCCCAGAGTGCCCCCTTTGCTGGCACTGCCCGGGCAGAACTGGCTATATGGTGAAGTAACTTTGAGAATTCCTAGACTACACAGTCATTCATGTTTTAAAGGAGTGGCAACATTAACCCACACTTTGGGGAGACAGCCAATAGATCACAGAGACTAATAGAAGACAGAAACAGTATTTAGGTCAACAAACATGCAAAACATAATGCCACATGGTAAGCAGGCTATGGAATTAATAAACCCCAGAACATTGGGGTTATATGAGCGAGGGTAGCCAGAGGGCTTCTTGGATCAGGACATTTAAGCAAAGGAGAAGAGGATTTTAGGTGGAAGAAAAGTATATGTGTCCTTTGGGAATATTCCAAGAGAGGGAAATGAGTACCAAAGATCACATAAAAATTATTGACAAATGCAAAAAGCATCATTAGAATTTTTTAAATTGATACTGAAGCTTTTCTTTTACATACCTAATTCAATGGGAATTATAACCTATGAAGCAGTTTTAAGAATTAATAATATACAATTAAGAATGGGAAGAATTGGTGTTTTCGAAAGAATATAGGACTTGGGGTGAAATTTGGATTTCCTCTTTTATCTGTATCAATTAATATGGTGTTGTTGCCAATTAATATATGTAAATAATGACAAATTACTTTATCTCTACATCTTGGTATCTTTAACTATAAAGCAAGACAAGTACATAATGACATGAGATCATAATGAAATGAAATAATTGTAAGATACTTTATAAATTATGAAATCTTAACCTAGATACTACTGCTGTTTTTAAATAATAGGTAGGAAAGACCTAAAATATTCCGTTTTGTCCAACTCCAATACCAACGGCCATTGTGCACAGGAAGAATATTAGTGACAATACAGTGATCACTTCATAAGCTTTGGTTCGCAACTTCTCTTCCACTGGTCCTTTACTTCTCTTTAAAGATCTAACTGGGACACTAGTATCTTCTGCCATTCTATCTTTGTTGGGAAGTTTTGCCTTAGTCATTAAAACATAAAAGAGAAATTGTGTTGGTAATTTAGGTGACATTTGAACAAAGTATCTTTCTTTCTTACATTCATCAATAATGAAGATCTCTGTGGTATCAAAAAAAAAATCTTAAATTTAAGGATGTGGGATTTTTCATCTCTGCCAGTGACATCATAGGGAAGCTGGGAAATGTGTGCAGACCAGCATCCAAGTCCTCAGCTAGATAGTGCACGTAGGAGGTTTCGATATGGAGTTAACCCTTTCAGGGCTCCAGCCTTTATAATCTTTATGCTCCTTCTGTAAAAAAGCTTATCATTAAGAAGGAATTGAAACTCATTCACACTGATGTGTCAATGTGTGATGAGTTATCTTTGGTTGAAAGTCTACAAATTGGGGTTCCTGTCCTGGTTTGAGATAACTTACCAAGTTCCTTGGCTCTCTGAAACATCTCTCTCTTCACATACAAAATAAAGGAATTGGCTGTTATAGCTGATGACCAAGCTGTAAGAAATACCTAGAGAATTTTTGGATGAATATGAATTGAACTAAATGGATAGATACACTTCCAATTACCACCTCATTCCTTCTTAAGTTAATTACATTAAGCCAACTCTAGTGTTGAGCCAATTAACATTTGCCTATACTACATCCTACTCTTCTCTTGACACCAATTTCTTTAATGCCCAACCTTTGTCTGTTTCATTGTCATTTTCTGCCCTGAACCGCACTGACATAAGTGATTGGCAGGGGAGACCTTATGTCAACAGCTGGGACTCTATTAACAATTTACAACAAGACTCAGCTTTGCTTCCTCATCATTTCTTACTGGCAGGCTGCAGAGTCTTGTCCTGACCTCTTGCGGGCTCCAGGGCTTTCATCATTGTTGTAAAAACATCTTTTATTTAAGGAACAGAAGCAATGTTTCCTACTTTGCTTTTAAAGGTCTTTGCTCTGACAGTGGTTTTTGTGGCAACGCATTTTTTGGAGCCTAATCTTGCTCACCCCCAGCCCAAGGCAATTGAATATTGTTATTAAGTATGTGATTGTCTGTATTTAATCCCAGTCTCTTTCCTTCAGACTTTCAACAGGTCAGATACCCATTTTTGGAAGTTAATAATACACTTTAATAATCAAATCTGAGAAGGTAATGATTGAATTTACCTCATCCGTGATTATAAAGATGAAAACATAATCTATGACAGACATTTAGAAGAGTTCCTTACCTACACTAAAAGCTCGCAAAATGCTAATAACATGTGAGCTGTTTTTCTCATGTGATCCTTCATTTGCTCAGCAAAAGATAGTTTGTTTCAAGGAGTTGGAACTGAACAGTGAGGCCACTTCCTTTACCGGGTACTCAATTGTGGCTTACTATTTTTTCACAGTCCTATTGCAGCATAAATGACATACGGTACACTGCACATATGTAAAGTATAAAACTTCATGAATTTAATCTATGTCCACACCTGTAAGCCTGTCACTATGATCAAGAAGATGCGTGTATCCATCACTCTAAAGAGTGTTCTCCTGCCACTTTGTAATACAACTCTTCCTGCCTGCCACCGCCCATCCTAATTCTCTAGCAATTACTATGCTTACACTCATAGCTGTTTGTGTGTTACAGAATTTTATGAAATTGAATTACATAATGTATATTTTTAATCCATTTTCTTTCATTGACCACTTCTTTGTGTGGACACATGCTTTCATTTCTCTTGGTTAAATAAATGCTTTAGAATAAACAGGTTGTATGGTAGGTGAAGAGAGACACTTTTCCAAAGTTGTACAGTCTTATATTTCCATCAGCAGTGCTTGAGATTTTCAGTTGCCCCACATCCCTGTCCACCAAGTGTGGTTAGATTTTTTAGTTCTAGCCGTTAATAATGGGTGTGTACATGAGATACCACCTCCTCACACCAGTCAGAATCGCTAAAAGTAACCAGTCAGGAAATGACAGGTGTTGGAGAGGATGTGGAGAAAGGGGAACCCTCCTACACTGTTGGTGGGAATGCAAGCTGGTACAGCTGCTCTGGAAAACAGTGTGGAGGTTCCTCAAAAAGTTGAAAATACCTATGACCCAGAAATTGCACTACTGGGTATTTACCCCAAAGATACAAATGTGTTGATCTGAAGGGGCACCTGCACCCCAGTGTTTATAGCAGCAATGTCCACAATAGCCCAACTATGGAAAGAGCCTGGATATCCAAAGAAGAATGGATAATAAAGAAGGTTGGTATATATATATATGATGGAACACTACTCGGCTATCGAAAAAAAAAGAGAGATATTGGATGGAACTAGTGGCTATTATGCTAAGCAAAATAAGTCAATCAGAGAAAGTTATTATATGATCCCACTCATATGTAGAATTCAAGAAACAAAAGAGATGAACCTAGGGGAAGGGAGGGAAAAATAAAATAAGACCAAATCAGAGAGGAAGACAAACCCTAAGAAACTCTTAATCATAGGAAACTAACTGAGGGTTGCTGGAGGGATGGGGGTAACTAAGAGATGGACATTGAAGAGGGCATGTGATGAAATAAGAACTGGGTATTATATAAGACTGATGAATCACTGACTTCTACCTCTGAACCTGATAATACACTACATGTTAATTAATTGAATTTAAATTTGAAAAATGGGTGTGTACCAGTTTCTCACTTTTGTTTAATTTCATTTCCCTGATGACTAATGAATTTGAGAATTTTTTCATGTGTTTATTGGCCATCTATATGTCTCCTTTGGTAATATGTTAAAATATTTTGCAGATTTCATTGGTTTTCTCCTTATCACTGATGTTTGACAGTCATTAGTATAATATCGCATAAGCATTTTATCAGATATGTGCTTTGCAAATATTTTCCTTAGAGTCTTGCCTTTTCATTTTCAAAAAAATGGTGTATTTAGAGGAGAAACTACTTCTAAGTAAAAAAGAAGTATTCTTTTATATAGTTGATCACTTTGGTTTCCTATTTAGGAAATATATTTCCAAACCAAATGGTCACAAAGGATTTCTCCTAGTTTTCCTTCTGGATGTTTTATAGTTTGTTTGCTTTAGATTTGGTATCCATTTTGAGTAAACTTTTATATAGCTATAGGTAAAGATTGACGGTTTTTTGTTTTGTTTCTTTTTCTGCAGTTTGTTCCACAACCATTTATTTAAAAAAATACCCCTTCCCATGGAATACTCTTAGAAATTTCATAGAAAACAAATTGACTATATATGTATGGGTCAATTTCAAAACCTGGCTTTTCAGCTAATCTATGTGTATATCTTTTTTTAATGTGTATTTTTAATATGTATTTCTCTATACCAATATACACTTTATACCAGTGTGTATTTGTTGTAGCTTTATGTTAAGTCTTAAAATCAGGGTAGTATAAGTCCTCCAAGTTTGTTTTTGCACATCAACGTTTTGGGTATTTGGGTTCTGAATTTCTTGTTAATTTTAGAATTAGAGTATCAATCTCTATAGAAAGAATATGCTGGTATTTTGTTTAAGACTGTTTCTAATCTAGAGATCAATCTGGGGAGAATTGGTGGCATAAAAATAGAGACTTTCAATTCATAAACAGTATATGTCTCATTTTATTCACTTGCTTAATTTCACTTAGAAGTGTTTTGTGGTTTTCTGCATGTCTGTCTTGAAATTTTAAAATCAGATTTATCTTAATCACTTCATATTTGATGCAATAATAACCTATATTTTATTTCATTTTTTTCATTGCTATGGAAACAATTGATTTTTGTATATTTACTTTTAATCTTGCAAATGTTCTAGATTTACTTCTTAGTTTTGTATATTTTTTTAGATTAGCTAATATTTTCTACATAGACTACTATGTCATCTATAATATATGTTTGACATTTCCTTTTCCATTCTGTGTATCTTTTTCTTTGTCTCTTTAAATTTTTTTCTTGTTCTTTCTTTCCTCTTCTCTTTCTGCCTCCCTTTCTCTCTTTCCTTCTTTGCTTCCTTTCTTTGTAATTTTTATTTTATTGCACTGGGTAAGTATTTCCAGTACAATCTAGTAGAGTAGAAGTGGTGACAACTGTTATTCTTGTTTATTTCCTAATATCAGGGGGTAAACATCCATTCTTTCACCATTTCACCAATTAAGGGTTAATTGGATTCTTCTATAGGAGTCCTTTACTGCGTCGATCAAGTTCACTTTTATTCCTAGTGCTGTGAGAGTTTTCACCATGAACGGATGCTAGAAATTGCTGAATGCTTTTTCTGAACCAATTAAGATAGTCAGGGTTATTCTCTTTTAACCTCTATGGTGAAATATATAAAATTTTAAATGTTAAACCTTATAGGTTTAACTTAACCTTAATAGGATAAATCCCACTTGATCAGGATATAGTATTTTTAATCCACTGCTGGATGTGACTTGATAAAATTTTAAGAGTATTTGTATCTTAGCTCAGGAGCAGATGAAGTTCAACGGTTCTATAATTTTTTGTTTTTTCTTAATCAGAATAATATTGGTATCATAAAATTACATGTGAAATATTCTCTCCCTTTACTGCTTTCTGAAAAGGATTATGTTTGTGTAGAAGTAATGTTTTTCCCCTTCTTTAAATATTTCACTGAATTCACCTGTGAGATCTCTATTGAGAGTTTCCTTTTTAAAAATATTTTCAAAAACATATTCCGCTTCTTTAATAGATAAAAGGCTATTTAGATTTTAATAGTTGGTGTCTTTCAAGGAATTCATCCATTTTATTAAAATTGTTCAATTTTATTGGGAAGGTTGTTCATAAAAATCCCCTCATTATCAGTTTAATGTCTGTAAAATCTGTAGCGATTATTCTTTTCATCTCTAATATTGGTATTGGGTTTTTTTCCCAATACCATCAGATCAGTCTGCCTTCAGATTTATCAATTTTTATAGATTCTTCCAGAAAAATAGCTTTGATTTTCTTTATCTCCTCTATTTTTTTTTTATTTCCATGGCCTTGTTTTCTATTGTTTGGAATTAATTTGGTGTTCTTTTTATACTCTTTCTACACGCTTTAGATTTGTCTTTTTTTTTCTTTGCTTTTTGGTTCTTAAATTGGAAACTTAGGTTATTCCTTTTAAACCTGTCTACTTATGTAATAGAAGAAATTAACAGAATTCCCCTCTAAACATTCCTGTAAGGGTGACTGGGTGACTCAGTTACTTAAGCATCTGCATTTGGCTCAGGTCATGATCTCAGGATCTTGGGATTGAGCCCATGTTGGGGTTCCTGCTCAGTGGGGAGTCTGCTTCGCTCTTACTCTGCTCCTTCCCCTGCTTCCTCTGTCTCAAATAAATCTTAAAATAAGATAACCATTCTTATAGCTATGCACATAAATTTTGGTATTTCATGTTTTCATTTTCTTTCAGCTCAGAATACTGCCTATTTCTTTTCTGATTCCTTTATTGATCTGTAATTATGAAGACATAAGTCTTTTCAAATATTTTAGATCTTCCAATTTTTAAGTTACTGTTATTTAATTGATTTCCATTGTAAAAAGAAAATATATTTGGCATATTTGAATCCTTTTATATTTATACAGATCTCATGATTGTGCATATGGTCTATACTGGTACATATTCCCTGTGCACTGGAAAAGAATGTGTATTTTGCTGTTCTTTGGCTGAGTGTTCTAGGTCAGTTTGGTTGAGAGTGTTGACCACATATGCTATACTTTGTACTTGTTCTGTCAGTTATTTAGAATAGAGTGTTAAAATCTGTATCTATAATTGTGAACTTGTCATTGCAGTTCTATCAGTATTTGACTCATGTAGTTTGAAGCACTGACATTAGCCCCATAAACATTAAGAACTATTATGTCCTCCCAATAAATTGGTAACTTTATTATGAAATTACCTTCTTTATCCCTAATACCATTTATTACTATGAAATGTACTGTGTCTTATATAAAATAGTTGAACTTGGTCTCTTTTAACAGTTTGGCATATCTTTTTCCATGCTTAACCTTTGTTTATATCTTTTTATGTAACCAATGTCTTATAGATAGCTAATTGGATCTTGCTTCTATATCTAATTTGAGTCTCTGGATTCAGAGTCCAGAGTGCTCACCATGACAACATCTGTTTAATTGGGAAGTATTAAAAATTGCATTTAACATGATTAATGGTAGAATTATGTTGAAGTAAATCACAGTGGTATTTATTTTGTATTTTCATATGTTGTTAATTCTTTTCTTCTCCTTTCCTGCTTTCTTTTAGATTCATTGTCTTTATGATTCTGAATTCTTCTTGAAACATATTTTTGAGGGTATAGAATTCTAATTTCATAGTTTTTTTTCTTTTGCTTTCTGTACTTTAAAGAGATCACTTAGTGATCCTGATTTGCATTCTTCATTTTCCTGTCCATATATATCTCTTTTTTCTGGTTGTTATTTTATTTCTTTCTTTCTTTTCTTCTTCTTTCTCCAAATTTTTATTTAAATTCCTGTTTGTTAACATACAGTGTAATATTAGTTTCAGGAGTAGAATTTTGGGATTCATCACTCACATATAACACCTAGTGCTCCTCACAGCAAGTGGTGTATATAATGCCCATCACCCATTTAGCCCATCTCCCATCCACCTCCATCTGTCAACCCTCAGTTTGTTCTCTACAGTTAAGAGTCTGTTTTCTGATTTACCCTTCTTTTCTTTCCCCTATGTTTATTCGGTTTCTTAAATTCCACATATGAGTGAAATCATATGGCGTTTGTCTCTGACTATTTCACTTAGTGTAATACTCTAGCTGCAACATGTTGTTGTAAATGGCAAAATTCCATGCTTTTCGATGGCTGAGTAACAGCCCATTGTATGTATATACCACATTTTCTTTATCCATTCATCAGTTGATGGGCATTTGGGGGTCTTTACATAATTTGGCTAATGTCAATAAAGCTGTTATAAACATCAGGGTGCATATATTCTTTCAAATCAGCATTTTTGTATCTTTTGGATAATTACCCAGTAGTGCAATTGCTGGGTCATAGCGTAGGTCTATTCTTAACATCATGAGGAACCTCCATACTGTTTTCCAGAGTGACTGCACCAGCTTGCATTCCCACTAACAGTGTAGGAGGATTCCCCTTTCTCTGCATCCTCACCAATGCCTGTTGTTTCTTGGGTTGTTGATTTTAGCCTTTCTGACTGGGTGAGGTGATACCTTAGTGTAGTTCTGTTAATGAGTGATGTGGAGCATCTTCTCATGGGTCTTTTAGTCATTTTTATGACTTCTATGGAAAAGTGCCTATGGAATTGTTATCTAAAGGGGCAAAAATGGAAACAGATACACTAGTTAGGGAGTTGTTGCAGTAGTCCAGGTGAGAGACCATGACGGGTTAGCCTTGATGGCAAATGGTTTTAAGATCTATTTTGGGGGCGCCTGGGTGGCTCAGTGGGTTAAAGCCTCTGCCTTCGGCTCAGGTCATGATCCCAGAGTCCTGGGATGGAGCCCCGCATCGGGCTCTCTGTTCAGCAGGGAGCCTGCTTCCTCCTCTCTCTCTGCCTACTTCTCTGTGATCTCCGTCTGTCAAATAAATAAATAAAATCTTAAAAAAAAAAAAAAGATCTATTTTGGAGACACAGCCAATAAAACTTATAGGTGAATTTGATATGAAGGAAGGTTAGATTGGTTTGAGGTAAAGGGATGAATCAAGGAAGACTCTGAGGTCTTCGGCTTGAACAATCAGATACATGGTGAAATTTGTTACTGACATGAGGACTGTGAGGTTTAGGAGGAAGGTAGCAATTGCATTTTTTGGTATGTTAAGTATGGACATGTTATATTTCCAAGTGGAAATGTCAAGTAAGTTGTCAAATACGTTTGGACCTTAGGGAAAAAGTCAAGGGTAGAAATAATGTTTCATTTGACATTATATAATTGCATTATTTCTATCTGGTGACATTATTCTATTTGAGAAATATTCGGCCTGCTTCACTCAGGACTCCAGTTACTTACCTTTCAGAGGTCTGATGGTACCTTCAGTCTTCCAGGCTACTATGGAACACAGGCAGGGATAGAATGCCCTCTGCTGGATAACTGACAAGGTTTAGCCCACTGGGGTACAGACATGCTAACATAGGGATTAGGTGCTTCTCAAACAGATTACAAACGGGACAGCCATAGGAACCTAAATACATGAATTGAGCTAGCTGTTAAAGAAAAACCTGGAGTATCTGGGAACTGATACAAAATGAGGATTTTATGTTGGGCAATAAAAATGCTTCTCAGTTTTAGCCTAATGCTGCAGGTAGAATGCAGGTTTTAGGAATCATGTGGGTCCCAGAACAAGGGGATCTCTGGCTTCTCCCTTTTGCTCCCTGCTGTGCTATTCTCCATGTCTGTGGAATTCCCTAGGCACATGCATCCCCTTTCTCATCATCTAGGGATATTCTCCTGCCTACTCAGGTGAATGTCTCACTGTGCCCAGAATCAGTAACCAGGAATCTTCAGAGCGATCAACACAGATTACAGAATAATCATAATAAATTATGAAATGTATTTTGAAATAAAAGACTAAATGACATATATTTAACACAGCACCCTCTCTCTTTTGAACTATGCAAATAAGTCCCCTGAAATCTGTGTGCAAAGACTGTGAGTAGTATTGAAATAAAAACTTGACTTACCTACCAAGAGTAACTTTTCTTCCCCACCCCAAAATAGAGTACACATCCTTTGTTACACAGCCAACTTTGTTTCCAGTTAGTCTAGTAAAGTGGATTTTGTCCCTGTGCTCAGTCCTGAGGGTCAAATTCACCTCTACATTACCTGTTAGCACTGTTCTTCCCTTAACTGGATGTAAATATACCCACTAGCATGTAGGTGAGCCCATCCAAATTCGCCCACGGTGGTTCCTACTCTTCCTGCCAGAAGGAATAAAAGAACATGTTAGCTTCCCCCCCAGTAATCCTTTATTTGGATTTCATTTTCTTCTCCCTCTGGCTTGGGATCCCTATGTTCTTAGAAGAGAAGATCTTTTAGAAACCACCTCCATAAAATTTACTGGATTACTTGAAAATTCTAGCTAATTAGGAAAAAAAGAACAAATTCTGTTCCTCTACTCTTCTAAACACTTTGGTAACTTTCTGAAATTACCCTATCATGTTACTTTGAGAAGGAGATTTCTACTTTAACCTACTGAGTGTAACCATGATTTTTCCTTCAAGTTACCATGTGATATATAGGTCAATGTTAAAAACAACCAGTCTCTCTAGTACATTTACATTGTTTCCAAAGTGGCTTTTAGACTGCTTTTGAACAATATAGTCCCTAGTGTTTACAGCCACCTTTTCAAAGCTATATTCAAAATCAAGTTTAGAAACACCCACTTACTGCCATCAGGAGTTTTTTTTTTTTCTTTTTCTTTTCTTGGCCAAATACCAATATGCATGTTTCAAAGAGTACTTCCTTAACAGAGAGCTTGATTATGAAACTCTAAGTATTATTTCTGAACATCTATTTTATTCCTGTTGTGTGTCCAAATCATTTTGACTATAGGAACATGCACATCTTACTTCCAGTAAATTCTCTATAACATGTAATTATATACACACAACTCCATGTCTTTGGTCTTGCATCAAAACCTGGTAAGAGGCAAATGTCAGTAGAGGAAGATGCTTTCTTGAGTGGTATATCTGTTATTTATACAGTGATGGTGTTAAGAGGTATTGCTGAGTAACATAAATGCCTTATTTTAACTGAAGTGGAACACTGTGCCTGTTTAATAACTCAATAAATTAATGGGAAAAAAACACAGATTAATGTGCTGAATCCTCCAGAGTTTTCATTTTCCAAAGACAGAGAATGACAGATTAGGGAAAATGTCTAAAGCAAAATCCATAGTATTGAAAGAGCAGTTACTAAAGAAGAGCACCCTGACTTTCCCATCAACTTTAAAAACAACAAGATGTGAAGTTTACAAGGCAAAGTGCTCTTAATACCAGGTTTTTTTCCCCATTTGGCTTCTCAGTGTATTGTGACTTAATACCAGGGAGGCAGAGACTGGTTTCACTTTCAGAATCTTAGGCATTTTTATAGGGCTTATGTTATTAAATAGGTTTAGTTATTAGGGAAATAGGTTACGTTTAATTTAACCTTCAGGCAACATGAATGTGGTTTGTTGTTGTTTGCATTTGCTATTCCCTCTGCCTATAATACAACTCACGCAGATCTTTGCTTGGCTGGTTCTTAGTCATCATTCAGGTCTTTGCTTGAATGATACTTTGTCAAAAAATCATCACAGACACGCACTGAACTCATACACGGCATTGTCTTGATTTATTTTCTACTCTGCATCGGTCTCTATCTGAAAAGTTTCTCTATCTGAACTTATGTGATATTTAGTTACCTGTTTATTGCTTGTTGCTTTCCCCATTATTCCTTTATTTCGTGTGTGTGTTTTTTTTTTACAATGCCCCTGAAACGCATACACCCGTTGCTTCTTAGTAGTGTTGAATAAAATAGATTAACAAGAAGAACCACATAAGGCAGTGTCATTTCAAATCCATTTAACTTTGGGAGGAAAAACTTAAATTCCTAGCTTACGCAAAACGTCACAGGGGGAATAAATTGAAAAGCTTTCTGTTTCACATGAGACATGCATCATAACTATTTTCCCAAATACGATTTTAGAATGAGTTGTCTATTTTATGTCAGTTCTCATTTCTTCAGAAATGGCCAAACTATAAAGTGACCTTGCAATGATTGGCTGTGTAGTTTCTGTTGTCACTAAATCCTGTCAAGTCTCAGCACATACATGAGAGCCTTCCTCACCCTGTGCACAAATCCAGGTTTTAACTGTGGGAATTTAGGCTTATAGAAGTATCTGTGGAAAACAGTGACCAGAGAAGTTACAGACCTGTCTGAAACCCTCTGTAGCTACAGAGTTCAAACAGGAGGTAGAAGCTTTCTAAAAGAACTACTACTAGGCAGTTACAGCATCTGTGAGATGAGGTTCTTCTTTGTATCCATGAGCATTTCGCTAGTTTTTGTGATCAGGTTCCTAAAAGTCAGTGTCACTGAAGAGTTTTCGAGGCAATTTTCCCTCCCATCTGACGAATAAGAGGGCTTTTACTAAGGTAGAGATGTTAGGATTGCCCCAAAGGATACCTAAGTCTGCTTGGATTCTAGATTATCAACGTGTGTACCCAGATAGAACTGGAGCCATAATTTCAGCCCCTTGCTGGTGCATTGTAGGAACTCAATAAGAAAGTATAAGGAAATCGAGTTCTTTCTCCCTGAAAAGACAGTGGAGTGTTTATGTTGAAAAGGCATTTATATTCAGTGATAGAGAATTAGTGGCAGGGCCAGTGATCTAAGAAGATAGCAGCTTAGATGACCAGTTCCAGGTATTTTTATCATTTGTATCCACACTGTGCTTGAGTAGGTAGTTACCTTTCAAGGAGTAACATTAAAGACAAAATGAATACCACATTTCAAAGTTGCACTCATTAATAAAAACTGGTTCTTTCCTAAGCTAAATACGCTACTGACCTACATTTATTGAAAAGTCACAATTATCTTTTTCCTGGATTTCGCATCTCTTTGTGCCTGAAGCTACCATTTGACACTTTGAGGTCATTTAAGTTTTGGAAGGAGCTGATAAAGGATAAAAATGGATAAAGCAGGAGATTTTGGCCTATGAGAAGTAAAAGTAGGATTTCTGGCTCTTGCTTGGCATTTTCACTAATGCTAGGAATACTTATCAATAAGGCAACATGGTACCTTATTATTGTTCTTACTCTTTTAGCATTGAGAAAAGGCAACCATTTTAGCTGTTGCAGTCACAGACGACATTTCTTGCTTCATAGCCCACTGCTGAGCCAAGCTTTCTGTTCCATTAGGAGTTGACGGGGCCCAAACATTTACCTTGTCTTCTCTGGATAACAGTTCAAAGAAGGAATCGTGTTGGACTCTCAGAGGCCATGTCTGCGATCGGAGGTTCTGGGATCGGAGTTCGAGATAGTGGTATATCACTTGTCCGCTTTCCCTGTGTGAATAGACTACTGTAATTTTTATAACTTATTCTTACTTTAGTACACATTTTCTAACTTTTGGCCCTATGTAATTGAAAGCATTTCCATATTGGTTTGCTGTTCAAAACTGAACTCTTGGAAAATGCACCCAGAAATTATAATAGTATAATTCTCTTTCAATGTAGGAAATGATGTGATAATTTTAATAATAACAATATTGCAAGAAACTCATCCAAAGAAAAAGATTAGCTTTATAAACTTGTGAAAAATTAGCCTAGTTCACAACAAGTAAATGGTATGGTTTTCCCAATTTTATATGCTTTTCTAAAAAATAATCAAGTATTCTCTTGATACCTTAAATATTCTATTTTTCAGTAGGATAACTTCATATACAATAAGAACAAAATAAGTTTAGACCCAGAGTTGGCTAAACTTCTACAAGTCCTGAACCTAAACTGGTGATTGCTTAAAGTAGGTATATCACGTATAGTGAAGTTTTTCAATTGTTAAAGCCAATAAAATAGATTTCTAAAATCTTGATGTAAGAATCAGCTCAGTCTTAATTAATACCATGCTTTCAGCTCCTCTAGAGGATGATGGGACTATAAAATGATAGACTTTGTGTGCAGTTTGCCAAGATAAAACTTTCTACTTCTGACAAAATTTTCTTGCAGAAACCAGGTAAAGCAAATGCTTTTCAAAAACCACAGCTAGGGAAGCGGCAAAGGGAAAACACACTCCTTTTTTGAAAACCCATCAATAAACATAGAAAGACAAGCATGTGGATGGAGAATAAAAATTAACAATGAAAAACACAAAACAAATCTGTCAGTTCTTCTCCCAGATGATCAGATAAAATACAACTGAATTAAAAGAGGAAAGTCTACTGAGAGATTTTGAACAACTTAGAGACCTTAGAAGATAACACTTAATCTGTGTGCATGTGGGGGCCTCTACAGTTAGTTACAGGTTGCTGGGCCTGGAACAGCAAGGTAATAGACTGAAAAGAAAGAACACACACGCAATGAAGCAGCTGATCCATCAGCAACTGTTGGGACTGGAAACAGGAATGATTCGTACCCTCTCCCCTTCCTAGAAAATTCAGCTCAGGAAAAAAATAAGTTTAGGAAACTAAGGATAAGTCTTTGACAGTAAATACTTTTTAGTTAAAAATTAGAGTCACCTGTGTGGCTCAGTCAGTTTGGCATCCCACTCTTTATTTCTGCTCAGGTCATGATCTCGGGGACTGAACCCCACATAGGGTTCTGTGCTCAGGGGAGAGTCTGCTTGAGATTCCCTCTCCCTTTGCCCCTTCAGCAGCACGCTTGCTCACTCTCTCTCCCTCTTTCTCTGTCTCTGAGGTTGATAAATAAATCTTTTTAAAAACTAAATAAAAATGATGGCACATGAACGTTATCCAAGATATATGGATATCAGGAAATAAGAGGAGGAATTCCCCAAATGTTCTTGTTATTCAGCTAATAATCTATAGATTCTGGTTTTTACAATAAGAAGGACTGAAACAAGTTTGTTTATTCTAGGCTTTTCTCCAACTGTACATGTTGAAACAGCTTGGGTCCTGACCTAAAGTTCTCAGAGCCTGAAGTATTTATGAGTAGTTCAGTGATTAAAAATGCTAGGGAGATTTTTATCAATAGCAATTCTGAGTGCTAGGAAATGATGGGATCTGTACCTATTAACTCCTCAAGGAAGGATGTGTATCCTATGACATTTATTCTCAATTTAATACAGTTTCTATGCACATTTCTTGACAAAAGTTTTGGAGAACAAACTTGATGGTATAATATAATTCAAATTTTGTTAAGAGGGTAGATCTAATGTTAAGTGTTCTTACAATTAAAGGAAAAAGAATGCACAGAAACTTTGGGAGGTGGATATATCTATTACCTTGATGGTGGTTGTGGTATCATGAGTGTTTACACATTCACCTAAATTCATCACATTAAATATGTGCAGATCTTTGTGTATCAATTATACCACAATAAAGCTATTTTTAAAAGGTTCCTTCAGTGAAGCAAGAAACAAAACCATGGTAATAGAAAAGAACGAACGTATCTCAAACCTTAATAGTGTTAGAAGGGGGAAGGTGAGAGAAGATGAAGAATCATCTTATATCTTTATATCTTGTATCTTATATATCATCTAATATCTTTATGAAGATCATAAAAAATTAGTCCCAATTTTTCAACCTTCCCTGGATCCCTACAGTTGCTCTGCACCATTTCAGTGCTCTCACATTGTGACTGGGACATTCTGCCCTAACTCTTTAATCGTGGCTTACCCAAGTTATGTGATTTGGCCAAAAGGATTAATAAGTATAATTTATTGTGTGAAAGAGAGCTATTGTGTTTGTGACTGGGAAAATTAGAGTACGTATAGGCAGCATATAGAATGGAAGGCATATAGGTATCCTTCCTTGTTAATTTGATATATATATACTCAGAAGTCCAAGGACAAAAGCAGTTCTCTGGAAATTCCCTATTTTTTAAAAAATTCTAATATTGAATTGAAATATTTATGGATTAAATGACATAAGTGAAAATGTGGGCTGGTATCTCTAAAACACATTTTCCTACAGTTAGAATAAACAGATTTTTTTTTCTCAGCAGTGGAGTCCAGAAAGCTCTTCTCTTGTTAATACCCTTGACAGAGAAAATTAGAAGTTGTATGGGGAAAAACTAAAGTACAACTGAAATATTAGCAAGTCATACATACAGTGCTTTAGCTTTATTGAAGAAAATTGTAATTGTGAGAAATATACATAAACAGAATTTGTTTCAAAGATTTTGTGAACAGGGGCACCTGGGTGGCTCAGTGGGTTAAGCCTCTACCTTCAGCTCAGGTCGTGATCTCAGGGTCCTGGGATCGAGCCCCACATACGGGCTCTCTGCACAGCAGGGAGATTGCTTCCCCCTCTCTCTCTGCCCTCTGCCTACTTGTGATCTCTCTCTTTCTCTATTGAATAAATCAATAAAATCTTAAAAAAAAAGATTTTGTGAACAGAAAGAACAGTAATAATTATTTACAGTTGAAACAAAATCATAGTTTTTAGTTCCTAAAATTGATGCTTGTCTTCAATCTTTGTGTGTGAAAGAGAGCTATTGTGTTTGTGACTGGGGGGTAAGCCATGATTAGAGAGTTAGGGCAGAATGTCCCAGTCACAATGTGAGAGCACTGAAATGGTGCAGAGCAACTGTAGGGATCCAGGGAAGGTTGAAAAATTGGGACTAATTTTTTATGATCTTCATAAAGGTATTAGATGATATATAAGATACAAGATATAAAGATAAAAAGATATAAGATGATTCTTTATCTTCTCTCACCTTCCCCCTTCTAACACTATTAAGGTTTGAGATACGTTCATTCTTTTCTATTACCATGGTTTTGTTTCTTGCTTCACTGAAACCTTTTAAAAATAGCTTTATTGTGGTATAATTGATACACAAAGATCAAAAGCAGTTCCCATTTTATCTATCCCCTTTCTCTCCATTTCTGCACAGGCCACACTCACCTAGATCCTTGGAGAAACTGTTACCAACAAAAAAATAAGAATAAATAAAAATAAAAAAATAAAGTTATTTATTATTGGTGAGAAAAAGGACCAGTGATTTTATCAGTGATACAGGACATCCATACTTCTTTTAAGACTAAGCATATATGTAATTTACTTAATAGTTCAGTAACACATTCCATTACCCACCATATCACTATCTCTTGCATTAGAAGATTTAGGCATAAATCAGTAAAGTAGCCATTTTATAATGTATTATTTCCAGGGATTTGGGAAGTAGTATATGAGGGTACAGTCTCTATAGTTGGCTCAAGCTGCTATAATGAAAGACCCATAAATACAGTGACTTAATTACAATAGCTACTTTACTTTTCTCCCATGGAATAATTCCAAGATTGAGAGCTCAAGGCTGTTAGGGAGACACTCCTGTTACCAAAATGAGGCTTCCAATGTTGCTCTGCTCTTCATCATTCTCAAGTTAGGAGAGACTGTGTAAGAGAAGTCCATGGCAAACAAGCAGTGTCCCTTTTAAGAAGGTCTGGAACATGCATATATCTCTTCCACTCGCATTCCTTGCCTGGAACTTGATCTATCTATAGTGAGCCTAAAAAACAAACAAACAAATTTAAAGAAACCCAAAACTAGAAAATACTATTTCTAATAAAATACTTATGGGCCCAGTTATAATTCTAGAAATCCATTTTATAATGTAATGACGGAATGGAAACTGTGAAGCAATGACCGTCTTGTCATAGAGGATATGGGGGCTGCATTTTCAAAAGATGGTCTGTACTTCATTCCATACCCTCTTGTCAATGTCACTTTGCCACTCCCACATCCAAAAATAGAATTAAAAGCTTATCTGACTCTGGGATATGTGACCAATAGAAGGTAGAAGAAGGGACTTTCTGTGACATCTGATGCTGTCATAAGAACCTTTAGAGATTCTTCCTAAGTCTCATGGAATACTCATTTTTGGGACCACCCTTGGGAAACTAAGCCATCTTGCTGCAAGAAATATGATTTCACTCATGTGTGGAATTTAAGAAACAAAACAGAAGAACATGGGGAAGGGAAGGAAAAATAAAATAAGATGAACATAGAGAGGGAGGCAAACTGTAAGAGAAGCTGAACTCTAGGAAACAAACAGAAGGTTGCTGGAGGGGAGGTGGGTGGGGGGTTGGGGTAACTGGGTGATGGACATTAAGGAGGGCACTTGATGTAATGAGCACTGAGTGTTATGTGCAAATGATTAATCTCTAAATTTTGCCCCTAAAACTAATACTGTAAATGTTAACTAAATTGAATTCAAATAAAGAATTTTAAAAAAAGTCCAAGGCACATAGAGAAGGCATATGTAAGTTCTTGAGTCAACAAGCCCACCTAGGTATGTAGTGAACAGTAATCATTAATCATTAGCCACATCAGTGACCCATTCTGGATATGCAGCCCATTTAAACTTTAGGATAGCTCCAGTTCCATTGTCCCTCTGACTACAACTGCATGAGAGTCACTAAGACAGATCACCCAGAAGTGCCAATCAACCACAGAACCGTAAAAAATAATAATAAATTGTCTTAAACTTCTACACTTGAAGGCAGTTACATAGCAATAGGGTAATAAGATGATAAATATTTATTATGGACACTGAATGAAATCTCTTTGTTTCTGAGTTGAATGATAAGTATTATGCTAGCAAAAGATTCTCCCTTCCTTTGCTTTACTTTTCGTGTTAAAAATGTTCATTGGTGCTGGTCTGGAGCCACTTCGGTGTCCTTGACTGAAATACCTTTTTTTCCATTTCAGTCTAGATTTTAGTCATTGTTAAAATGTAAGTACCCCCAGGAGAGAAACTTTTTAGATACCATCAACCATTTTTACCTTAACTGGAATGAAGGATCTGAGAGTATGTGTTAGATTACAGGCTTCATATTTCTAAGCAAAGCAAAGAAGGAGACCACGGCATCTAACGGGCAAAGAACTGGGAGAAATCAAATGTAAAATTCACAAACCTCCTAAGTTTGTAAGATTCTGTTCTACATTCAATAGCCACGTAAAGAGAAGTGAAACCCCTAGGAGGACATACTAAGAATCAACAAATTATTTTAAGTCCTAGAGAATTTTGTGCATCCATCATGGTGTTTATTCTTTCTTTGGAATTATTTCTATGTGTATCTAATCTTGTTGGGTGCCCAGAGTGACTGATAAAAAGTAATAATAAGTTTACCTGTTTACATTCCAGCGCGTGGTCATTCAGAGACTGAATCAGTTCACTGGTTTCATTTCCTTATCATTAATATATCAGTTATTTTCTGGAAAGTCTGTGGCTCCAGCATTCTATCTAAGTTGAAAAAAATACCATTTTCGTAAATCTTCAAGAGAATTTCAAGTTAATATGAAGATCATTATCTGTAAATTTTACACATATATTTAATTATCCATCTATTTAAAGGACCCACACGATAAATAGCTTTGCTTTCAGGGATGTAATAAAATGGGTAGTGGTAACTCTGCTTACCAATACATACATTAGAAAAAAAAATTGTTATAGTCATTTTTCAGATGTCAGAATTAAGAAACTATCTTTTGGAGATAGTTATCAGTGAAGAAGTCAAGATATATTTATTTTTATCAGCAAATGCCTATGGCTTATTTCCCTGGGTTTGTGCCACTGAACATATGTGAACTAGTTAGGAAAGTAAAGCAATATGACATAGAGAAGAGTTGTTTCTCCATAAAAGAGCACATAAAAATAATAATGCTTTATTATATATTATACATAATACATATTATATATTATACATAGCATTATATGCATATGCATGACATATATATCCATGTGTTGCCAAGATTTATTAATGCGAATTCCTGAAACTGAGGAAGTCGACAGTCTATTGCTTATTGCTTCTTTCTTCCCTCCCTCTTACCTTTCATACTGTGGAATTCATCAATATGAACCTCTCTGAGGACTAAATTATAGCTAGAGAGTGCCTTGGGACCTGGAGAGAAGGAAGACCAGCACACCATATTAGTATCTTGCTGAAGGTCAGTAGAACTAACATTTTCTATGCTCTCTGTATTAAGACTTCAGATTCTTGTGACGTGTTTAATTATACAAGGAAAGAGGAAAACAGACCTAATGCTCTACATATACAATTCTTCCCCAAAACCTACAAGTTTTAACTCTTAAAATATGATATTTCGATCTTGAAATTGATTGGCAGAAAAAATTACTGCCTGATAAAAATATCATTACAAAGCCCAACTGTTCTAGAATGGTTGCTCCTACTCACTGAGTCTGTGAACTCCTTTAGCACCGTGTTCATCTGTCTGTAGCAGAAAACTCAAGTGCCAGTGACTGAAATGTAACAGGGAGCAACTTTTCTCATTTGACAAGTTCAGAGGTAACCATTCCAGAGCTGGTAGGTTGGCTCCTGGAAGGACCATAGGGACTTAACATCAGCCACTTTACTGAGCGGTTCCATTTTCATGTTCACAAAATTGTTTTTCTAAAATGTATCATGTTCACATGCCAGGGAAAAAAAGTAGGCCCAGTGAAAGTCAAAGGTGAATGAATGATTTGTCCTTTGTTTATGAGGAAACCAATCCTTTTCTGTAAGCTCCAACCAATGGAACACTTTTTATATTATTTTGGTCAGAATTAGGTCACAAAACTACTGATAATCTGTAAAAAAAAAGTCTGAAAAATTAGATGTGAAGGTGAATACCTTGCATCCTTCGACAACACAGGGATTTCCTTCAGTGGTGATGAAGGGGGAATGTGTGTGACGAGCAAAAGCAATGTCTGCTCCAATAGTGGCTGTCCCTAGCTGCTATGAAATTAGAGATTTCCCAGGGACAAAATAAAGAGACTTTAAATTTTTAAAGCACTGTTGAGAACTTTGCTCTGACAGGGCAACAGGGAAAACCCTTGGGTGGCAAAAGTGATCAATCATGGAAAAAGAGTTGGACAGGTCAATAAATATAACACTGGCAAGCTGACTTTGATGTACGACAGAATAGCAAAGTCTAACTCCCTATAATGCTGCACTAGGTGCCCTGATGGAAAGCAAATGCATCATTCAATGGACTCCTTCGATTAGAATTACCATACCTAACTGGTGCAGCCACTTTTCATTACTGATGACAGCCAAGAAATGCTGAGATTGGTCCGTAGTCGGTGATGTGAGTGTCCTCGTAGCAAAAGATACGACCTTGATTTTCCCAGTCTAACTCTTATTCATAGAATGATAATTTGAGTGAACCAGCATTCATTAGCTACAATAACTGGCTCTATTCTCCTGCCATAGGTAATCACCTTTACAATAATGGTGGTGGGATGGCAGCGGTATATGAATATATTGTTTACTTCCTATATCCGAGAAAAAAAGAAAAAGAAGGGGAGGACAAATGCCTCAACTAAGGCACCATGGTAAGCAATTTACCACAGGAATAGGGCAAAGGAACTGATTTTCTAAGACTCTTCTTGGGATATATATTCTTTTTAAGTCTGATTGATTGATATTTGAGAGGGCAGGTGTGGGGAGGGGCAGACAGAGAAGGAGAGGCAGAAACTTTGAAGCAAACTCTATGCTGAACATGGAGCCCAGTGCAGGGCTCAGTCTCATGACCCTGAGCTCATGACCTGAGTGGAAACCCAGAGTCAGACACTCAGCTCACTGTGCCTCCCCGGTGCCCATTTTGCAATATTAATAGTTTTCCTTTTTCTATAAAATAGACTGATGTGAAAACTTAAATTTTTTCTTTTTTCATATTTGTGAATCTTTTTGTATTGTTATTCTTAAGCTATTCCTTTTTTTTTTTTTTTTTTACTTTTCAATTACTATAGCACAGTAGGTAGATAGCTTCAGCAGAGATTGTGTCATGTCTGAAATATTGCAGTCAATTTTATTGGGTAACCATCCCCTATTTTTAGTCACTATTTTAAAATGATGACAAAAATTGGGATGCCTGGGTGGCTCAGTTGGTTAAGCAGCTGCCTTCGGCTCAGGTCGTGATCCCAGCCTCCTGGGATCGAGTCCCACATCGGGCTCCTTGCTCAGCAGGGAGCCTGCTTCTCCCTTTGCCTCTGCCTGCCATTCTATCTGCCTGTGCTCACTCTCTCTGTCAAATAAATAAATAAAATCTTTAAAAAAATAAATAAAAAATAAAAATAAAAAAATAAAAATGATGACAAAAATAAAATGAAATTGGAAGGACACTCTCTTCCAATTCTTTGGTTACTTTCCTCACCCTATAGAATGGCCTAGGTTTTTCTTTGTATCAGTCTGTTCAGACTGCTTTAACCAAGTGCCACAAACTGGTAGTTCAAACGACATAAGTCTACTGTCTCATAGTTCTGGAGGGTAGCAGTCAGAAGTCAGGACAACCACAGAACTGGTTTCTTCTGAGAACTGTGAGGAAGGGATCTGTTCCAGGCCTCTCTCCTGGGTTTGTGGATGGCTATCTTCTCCTGTGTCTCTTCCTGTCATCTACCTTCTATGTATGTCTGTGTCCAAATTCCCCTTTGTGTAAGGACAACAGTCAGAGCTCACTGTATTCCAGTATGACCTCATCTTAACTAATTACATCTGCCCCAACCCTACTTAAAAATATAGTCACATTATAAGTACTGGAGGTTAGGAGTTCAACATAGGTATTTGGAGGGGGACACAATTTAACACATAGCCCCTACTTAGAAAGTTTTTAAAATTTTGAGCTTCTTTGCCAGCTCTCACTTCCCCATTAGTAGAAAGCTTCTTGAAGGTATAATTACTATTTCTACTAAGTTTATCAAATGATGTTTATATACACTTATCCCTTTACCTTGTTTACCCTTGCAGCAATACAGTGAATGGTGTCACACCTTCTGTGAATAGGTGAACTAACAAAGGCTAAGAGATTTTGTGATTAGGCTAAAACCACTGAGAAAATGGCTAAGTCAAGACTTAAATCCATATTTTCTGATTGCCTGGCTCCAAGATATTTTCAATACAATCATTCTGCCTCTATTCCCTTACCATTCATGTATACGTTGATTGAAGTTCTAACAGCTTTTTGGCCTTTTTCCTACCTTGATTTTTGGTTCACGTATTTTTTCCAAGATGTTTGGTTTATAAAAACAATGTCATAAAAGCAATGAAAGTTAATGGAAGTTAAAAAAAATCTTAGGTAAAATTTGAATCAGCCCATGTAACTTATTTTTAGGCCAGAGAGGATTAAGATAAATTGCTTGCCATACAACCTTCTCACTTCATGACTCCTCTAGGCCATTGAGACAAATAACTTTTAATTTTATGGTCTATTAGAGGAAATGCTTTAAAACTTACTGTGTACATTTTAAACCCTTATTAACATTAAACCATTGTGGCCTCATTCCTTTGATAGGAAAATATGTAGTATACTTCTTCTAAGTATCCAATGAAGCATACTCCACCTAATATATTACTCTTTTAAAAATCATTTACATAGGATAGGAGATAATGAAGTGACTTAGTTTATTTCATCTGCTACCTCCAATACTTTAAGAAAAATCAGTAATGTTCCTAAAGTTTGGAAAAGTTTACTTTATTTGTATCTTGGAGAGAAGGTAAACCTTCAAACTCATAAGTAAATATTATAATTTTGCATTGGCAATGCAGATGTCAACCTGGCCCACAAACTTTGAGGAATAGTCATTGGGAAGGTGTGGCAGGGGTGAGGGAGGACAGCCCAAGCAAAGGGTATCTTTGATTAGCTTATTTTGCAAATCAGGTGTTAAACCACACTTTAGGTCAAGGACATATCTTGAAAGATGATAATATGAAGGCAGAAACTATTTTTATTTTTACTATTCCCAATATCTAGCAGAGTACCTTGGACATAGCATTTATTTAAAAATATTTACTGAATGAATAAATGAATGTGAATGCTATAAAAATGTCTTCTAAACATGAGGTTAAAGAGAGGCAATAAAATACCATTAAAATAACATAATCAGCATGTTTTTCCAATTGTTTTGAGTTTTGCCTAAACATTTTACTCATCTATCTAGCCATCCATGTGATCAGTAATTCTTTTGTTCATCTGAAATAAATTTGACCTTTCAGTATAAAACAGGTGCTAGATTATTACAGAAAGTATTAACTTAGAAAGTGATGGTGTACATAAAGAACGTTAACATACACAGTACAATACATGCGCTATAGAATGGATATACATACATATCCACATATGTATATGTGTGTGATAGGACACATGCACATGTATATTACAATGACAGCGGAAAGTACTGAGAGTGACTAATACGGTGCTACTGGAGATAAACAAAGCAGAAAAACAAAACAAAACAAAAAAACTTCTTCCAACTGGAAGCTCTCTTGATTTCCACTCTCTTGAATCCTATTTAAATAGTGCTACGGATTCAAATGAATGATCAGGTCAGTATGAAAAATGAGGCCTTTGCCTTTCTCCATGGACACAGGCTTTAGCGGCGGGGTGGGGGGGGCGGTAAAGGAGATCAGAAAATTGATCTGCTCCAGAGACACTAGCTGTAAAGCTTTAGGCATTCCTTGACCAATCTAGCATTGAAAAGAATAAATAATTCTGAAAAAGATCTATCTTTGCTACCATATTTCTTATTTATTTCTGGATGTATTATGTGTATTTTAAAAAAAAAGCCTTGGTTAAATTTATTTCTCATTCTGTTGTTTTTGGTGAGTTTGTATAAGCCTACACAAATACTTGTTTATGTATATTGTCATATAAGTAATATAAAATAATTATATATCCTTTAAGTGAATTTATATACCTTAATACCATTAAAATGTTTACATCAAAATAAACTGAACATTCAAAAAGTCCCTGTTTGGATATGACAATATGATAAGCAGTACTCAGGAAAGTTAAAAGGCACAATTATTACAACTTTAACTTCCATCAAATGACATTTTTTCATGCATTATCTCTTTTGACCTTTACAAAGAGCTTTGTAGAGACATGGTCATTGACCTGTATTACAGGTGAGGAAACAAGGCTGAGTGGTAAAATGTGTCCTCAAGTTCCCACAACTGAATCCAGGGCTCCAGTCTATGTATTTCAGACTGCACCCTGACTCTCTCATTCTTTAATGAAAGGCTGGTAGCCTGCTGGAGAACTTGATGAGTCCTCAGGGATGAAGTGATCTAAAAAAGAAAACCTTTCTTCACAGCTTATAAATGTGTCACATCCAAAGTGTTTTTGTTTTAGTCTTCCCAATTCCTAAACCAGGAATCCTCTTTTCCTCATCCTCTGTGTTATATTCCATAGCAAGCTATTTCGGCCACAATATATATATCTTGAACCCATTCACTTCACTGCATGTCTTACATTGCATCTAATGGCACTTACCGGTCTCTTGACTGGCTTCCTGTCTCCCTGTTTTCACTCTGGTGCCCATTTCTATAAAGATTAAATACATGGATTTAATTTTATTTTTTAAAAATCCATAACCGTAATTTCTCTAAACGAATTATTGTAATGCTTTCCTTTTGGAGAGACCCCTTATTTGCTTTATAACACACAGGGGATATTTTCAAAACACTGACGTCATGTATATTCATATTTAATAAGAACAGGAGTAAAGGAGTTGATGTATCCTACAAACATCAAAGTGTTAATATATCCCCAAGAAACCTCAAGTTTTATAATGAGATCACCTTGGGTATGCTTAAAATTTTTTAACTGTGATGCAATGGCTTAGGTGATTAGGCTGTTAAGTGTATGATTTAATTTTACTTTAATTTTGATGAACAGCTTTGCAAGGCAATTCAAGATGGAGTGTGAGGTAGTATCATTTCTATGGCTGTCTTATTCCTGTAAGTTGCTACTGAATGAAAGGAAAGGAAAATGAGGTTTGTAGTGGTCTTACTTGGAAGCTGCTGCGTAGGCACTGACCAATTCTTAACCACCATTGCTTCCCCGTAGATTAAACAAGCAGTGTTCTCTTTAGGGATACCATTAATCAGTTATCTCAATCTGGTAAATTTCAGCAGACAGCCTCTGTGTCAACAGTTATAAGTAGCTCGGGAATAAAAAAGTGAATCTGTATTATTCTCTATCTCTTCTTCTAGGGATTTCTCTACACTCTACATGGTTGATAGGGGAAAGGAGAATGTGTTGATTCCCATGTCATTTCTAGATTGGAGGTCTTTACCCTGAAGCTTTGTTGAAACTCTTAACAATAGTCAGACCTATCTCAGTATGTGAAGAAACCAAGAGAAAGAGAGAAAGAGGATTTGGTATAAGTATGAATTCAGTTTGTGTTAAGTTTGAATTGCATTTCATAGAATTGTCCTAGCCATTAATTGTCATCAATAAACAGGAAAATATTTTACTTTGTAAGAGATAATGAACCTCATAGGCTCTGAAATAATCTGTGTAAGAAATCTAGAAGAAAAGAATATGATTTTGACCCTGAAATGTGATAGAGAGATTACAAACCTTGACAAAACCATGAGAAACGAATGGCAAGCAGCTAAGTCAACAGTGCTGGTTTTCAGAAAACAGTTTTGGGGAACACTGACATTTGAAATGCACTAGAGCTGCTTGCAATAATTACTACCAGTCGTGTCTGGAGAACCAGTACTCCAGACTGTGAAGATGTAAAGCATTTTCTTCCCACTCTAAGTAGAAAAGAGATGAGTAAAGAAACATTATCTATTATTAACAAATGTTGCTCAGCAACTATCAGAAAAACAGAGTAAATAACGTTTTTTCCCTATAGCATCAAGGTGAATTTTTTTTGGTCTACATAAAGAATAACAAGAAATTTCAAGAGATATAATAGTGTCAGAGACTGAAAATATATGTTCCCTCCTATAAATTAGTACCCAGAAACTGAGGAATAATTCCAAGCTAAGATACATGTGTCTATTACTAAATATTTAAATGCTTCTTAAATTCAAATTTTGGGTATGAACCAGCAGGAAAAAGCCTTAGAAAAATATGAGTTTGAGTTAATTTAAGTTTGGGGTTTTTTTGTTTGTTGGTTTCTTTTTTTTTTTTTTTAAAGTACCTGAAAATAATGTTTTGTTGAGAAAAATTACTGGAAATTTCTCTTTGATATTAAGGTTAAAATGAGAGTCTCCTGATGACCTTACAGTGACCAAATATTAAATTCATTTAATTCTCAGGGCCATACTCCAAATACTTCCAAAGAAAATTCAGCCCTCTTTTGACCCTAAATATGCCTAGAACAAAATCAGAGCAGAAGCTGGGGGAAGGACCACCTTAGAATTCTATCAAAGTCTACAGCTACCATTCTTATTTGTCTTCCTAAGAGTTTATAAAGTATTTAGGTCTGACATTTAATTCTAGAGTTCTCTGCAGATAGCATGTGATAAGTAATTCTAGATATCATTTTTGTTTAGTAATATTTTGAGTTTTAATTTATAATTCATTAAATACATAGATCTTAAGTGTAAAGCTTGAAGAATTTTGAGAAATGTACACATGATAAAACCATTACCCAAAACACAAAAGAAAGAAATCTAAATCACTTCACAAAGCATCCTTGTTACTTGGTCCAGTAGCCTAATTTCTGTCTTCACAAATTAATTTTGCATGTTACTGAACATCTTAAAAATGAAATAATATAATACATACTCTTCTATGTCTATCTTCTTTCATCCAACATGTTTTTGAAATTCAGCTATGTGTGTATCAATAGTACCTTTTTTTTTTTTTTTTTGTATTGTTGACGAGTCGTCCTTTGTTACAAATATCCAAAGTTCATGTATATTTTCTCCTATTGATGGGCATTTGGGTTATTTCAGGTCAAAGACTATTACAAAGTGAGCTGCTGAGAAGATTCTCGTGCATGTCTTTTTGTAGACAAATGGACTTATTTCTCCAGTACGTAGGAGTGGATTTGTTGTGCCATAGAGCATGTCTGTATGTAAACTTGAAAGAAATTACTAGTTTATCAAAAGTCTATAGCATTTTACAATATTACCAGTTTATGAAAATTTCCTTTGTTCCACATTTCTACTCATCAGAATTTTTAATATAACATTATCTCATTGTGGCTTTGTTTTTCACTGATGAATAATAATGCTTACCAAATTTTCTTTTTTCTTTTTTTTCCATTTTATTTTATTTTATTTCTTTTCAGGGTTCCAGCATTCATTGTTTATGCACCATGCCCAGTGCTCCATGCAATACATGCCCTCCTTAATACCCACCACCAGGCTCACCCAACCCCGATCCCCCTCCCCTCCAAAACCCTCAGTTTGTTTCTCAGAGTCCATAGTCTCATGGTTTGTCTCCCCCTCTAATTTTCCCCAACTCACTTCTCTGCTCCATCTTACCAAATTTTCATATGCTCTTTGACCATTTGAACATTTTCTTCTCTGAAGTACCTATGTGGATATTTTTCTCCACTATTTTTTTTTATTTAGGGTGTTTGTTTTCTAATTGGTAGAAATTTGCTATGTATTTTATGTATCACTTTTTTGTTTCATATCCTGTATCTCATATAATGTCCAGTCTGTAGCTTGCATTTTCACTCTTCCATATGTCTTCAGATTACAGAAATCCTAAATTGTAAATTATAATTTTTCATATTTTTCTCTTTTATGGTATCTCTTCTGTGTTAAGAATCTTTGCCTGCTTGATGGTCAGAAAAACATTCACTTATGTTTATATCTAGAATATATATTCTTTTTTTTCAGATGTAGGTAAAATAATTTTTACATATGATACAAGCAAAGTTAGGGGGTCAAAGTTCATTTTCTCTCTATATACATATGTATGTTTACATACACATACACATAGTCCTTTACTTTTTCTTTTAAATAGTTTGTTTAATCTATGTTGAAGATAATTTGTGGTCTATTTCTGGGCTCCATTCTGTTTATTGATCTATATAAGTATCCTTTTGCCAATTATACAGTCTTGTAGCTTTACAGACTGTTTGAAATCATGTAATTATGTAGTGTAAGACCTTCAGTAATTTCTCTTTTCCATTATTGTTTTGTCTAGGTCCCTTATGCATCCATATAAATTTTAGTTTGTTAATACAAAACAATGTCCTTCTGGGGCTTAGAGTGGGATTGTAGGGTAAGTCTGCAAATCAGTTTGGGGAAAATCAACATCTTAACAATATTGACTCTCCCAATCCATGAACATAAAATACCTTTCCATTTATATAAATATTCTCTAATTTCATTCAGCAATTTTTTGTAGTTTTAAGTGTAAAAGTTTTTTCCATTTCTTAAACTTATGTTCATGTATTTGAAAGAGTATTTGAAGCTGTCATATGTGACTTTTTCAGTTTTCAAATATTTTTGTTGTACCAACCTAAAAATCTATTTACCTTGAGCACTGTACTTAGTATGTTTCTAGATACATACAGATTTTCTTTGTATAAAATTATGTCATCAGTGCATAATCACAATTACCATTTTATGTAACTGCTGATCTGCACCAGCTTACATTTACAATCTTTGTTTTCTAGTGTTTTGGATAAGTATTATATTTAGGTTGCTATGGAAATTGCAAATACATCCTTTATGTATTAGAGGACATTTTGCCTAATATTTTACTACATAACACATAAAGACTTATAACAGTAAAATTGCATTTAACTACCTTCCTGCCTGTATCTTATTGTTTATATTTTATCTTACATTTATAAACTATATACCACTAGTATTAGTAGTGTTTTAGCAATCATTATTCTTAAAAAATATGTATATTTAGAATTTCCAGTAATGTTTATCTCTGAAGATCTAGGCTTCCATCTGGAATCATTTTTCCTCAGTTGAAAGAACTTTACTATCTCTTGTAGTGTTAGTTATTAATCATACATTTCCTTAGATTTTCCTAAAATTGTTTTTATTTCACCTTAATTTTTTAGAAGAAATCTTCACTGAGTATGTAATTCTGCTTTGTTGTTTAAGGATTTTAAAGATACTTTGTTATTTTTTTTTATTTATTTAAGTATAGTTGGCACACAGTGTTACATTAGCTTCAGGTGTACAGCAGAATGATTCCACAAGTCTATACATTATGCCATGCTCACCACAAGTGTATCTCCATTTGTCACCATGCAACAATATTATAATAACATTGGCTGTACTGCCTATGCTGTCCCTTTCATGTCAGTGATATTCATTCCATAACTGGAAGCCTGTATCTCCCACCATCCCTTACCCATTTTGCCTGTCACCATATCCCTTTGGAAACCACCAGTTTCACTGTACTATATCTGTTTCTGATTTTGTTCATTTGTTTTTTAGACTCCATATATGAGTGAAATCATCTGGTATTGCCTTGCTCTTTGTTCACTTAGCATAATACCCTCTAGGTCCATCCATATTGTTGCAAATGGCAAGATCTCATTCTTTTTATGGCCGAGTAATATTCCATTGTATGTTTAGAACACATTAAGAAGACATAAAATTCTTACACATCTTCTTAATGTGTTCTAAACACATTAGGTACTTGGGTTGTTTCCATATCCTGGCTTTTGTAATAATGCTGCAATAAACATAAGGGTGCATATATGTTTTCAAAATAATGTTTTGTTTTCTTTGGGTAAATACCTACTAGTGGAATCTCTGGATCGTATGGTAATTCTATATTTAGAGGAAACTTCGTACTGTTTTCCACAGTGCACCAATTCACATTCCCATCAACAGGGCAGAAGAGTTACTTTCTTCTAAATCCTTGCCAATACTTACTTCTTGCCTCTTTGGTTCTAGCTATTCTGACAGGCTTAAGGGGCTATCTCATTGTGATTTTTATTCATATTTTCTGATAATTCAGGTCTTCTGCTCATTTTTCAGTTGGATTATGTGTTATTTTGGTGTTGAGTTGTACAGTTTATACATTTTTATTGATTATATCAACTTGAAAATATCTTCTCCTCTTGAGTAGGTTGCCTTTTCATTTTGTGGTTGGTTTCCTTTGCTCTACAGAAGTGTTCTATTCTGATATAGTCCCAATAGTTGATTTCTGCTTTTGCTTCCCTTGCCTGAGGAGACATATCTAAAAAAAAATGTTGCTAAGGCCAATGTCCAAAAGATCACTGCACTTTTTTTTCTTCTAGGAATCTTATGGCTTGAGGTCTCACATTTAGTCTTTAATCCATTTTGAGTTCATTTTTGTGTATGGTGTAAAGAGGGGTCCAGTTTCATTCTTTCGCATGTAGTTCTCTGGCTTCCCCAACACCATTTGTTGAAGAGACTTTTTCTCATTGCTTATTCTTGTTTCCTACTAGCACATTAATTGTCCATGTAACTGTGGAATAATTTCTGAGTTTTCTATGCTGTTCCATTGATTTATGTGTCTGTTTTTGTGTCAGTAGCAAACTATTTTGATTTTTGCAGCTTTGTAGTGTAGTTTGAAATCTGAGATTGTGAAACCTCCAGCTTTGTTCTTCTTTTTCAAGACTGATTTGTCTATTCAGGATCATTTGTGATTTCATGCAAATTTTAGGGTTATTTGTTCTAGTTCTGTGAAAAATTCTGTTGGTATTTTAATAGGGATTGCATTGAATTTGTAGATTATTCTGTATAGTATGGGCATTTTAACACTATTCTTCCAATTCACGAGCATGTTATATCTTTCCATTTATTTTTGTTGTCTTCGATTTCTTCCATCAATGTATCATGGTTGTCTGAGTACAGGTCTTTCACCTCCTAAGTTTATTCCTAAGTACTCTTTTTAGTGCAAGTGTAAAATAGATGATAGATACATAGATAATGAGAGAGAGTATGCATTAGATAATTTTTGTTCTGAAAGTTTTCAAGAGGTGCTATGTATCTTTATCCTGAGTAAAATTCTCTGGCCTCTTTCAATCTGATGATTTTATATTCCATTGTGGAAGTCTTACCCATTTTCCTTCCTTTTATTTTCACCTCTGTCCCCTCTGTGGAACCCCTCTTATGAAAATTGGACCTTTTAAATTCATTCTCTGTGTTCCTTAATTTTTTATTACATTTTGCTTCTCCTATTGTGCAGCTTTATATTGAGAAGTTTTCAATAACGTTTCCTCAAATTCTTCTGAGGTTTTTTTTTTTTTAGCTTGTTTTAATTTCATCTGTAGTTTATTTCAAGATCTTTTTCTTGTTCTCATTTGGTCCTTTTAAAGCTTACCAATACTGATAATTTAAATAATATCTGACAACTAAGGATTTTAATTAGAATATTTTAATGTTTTTTTATATTACCCAGATTATCCATTTCCATCAGAACAAATTCTTCTATTTATTCTGGACCTCTTCTATCATTACTTGCTTTTCTCAAATGTATGGTGTTCCTTCATTTCCATGAATTCCTTAGTTCCTTAGTTACATGAATTCATTCACTCAATAAATATTCGTTGATTAGTTATCATGTGCCAGTCATTTTTCTAGGTGCTTAAAAATACACTAGCTAGGATTTTTAAAAAAAGAATCCCTTTCCTCAATCAATCTATATTTGAAAGAAGTGGGCAGAAAGTAAACAACAAATAGATAACCTAATTCTGTAGGATGTGAAAAGATGATCAAGCGATTGTGAAAAAAGCAAAAGTGGAAGATGAGAGGCTATTATCTCTCAGTTTACAGATGAAAATACAGGATCATTGAATATATAATAGTTATCAAATAATACTATAGTGATAGATATGTTGAGAAATAACATGTAAGAAGACTTGGGTAAGGAGGGCCAGTAGTCAGTTCATGTGGAAAATCATAGATGATAAAGTCTTAAAAGCAATAGAGGACATGGTTTTGCATCACTGAGAGATATGTAGATCATTACAATGATTCTTTTGAGTGAAATGGGGAGTCACTGAAAAGTTTTGGGAAACAGCATGATATGTATTACATATTTTAATAGATCATGACAATAAGATAAATTAGATATTCAATATGAGAAAAGGAGTAACTGAAGAATCCAAATTTATTAGTTTTGGCTTTTCCTTCATTTGGCTTTTCAGTTAGTCATGATCAAGTGGTAGAATGATGTGGACATGTAGCAGTTGTGGACAAGTTGGTTTTGAGATGCCTATAATGCGCATTATTTAAGCAGTTGGTTATGCGAGTCTGGAATACAGAATTCTGAGCTGGACATAGGAATTTGGGAGGCGTCAGCATGGAAAAAGCATGAAATCACTGAATTTGTCTAACAGTATATACTGCATTTATTCCCCTTTAAAAAATTTAAATTGTTGCACTGCAGTTTAACAGTTTTTGGTGTTCGGATACATAGAAATGAAGTCAACTAGGCTGGCTGGCTCTGTGAGTTGAGCATCTGACTCTTGAGTTTGCCTCAGGTCATGATCTCAGGGTTGTGAGACTGGGCTCTATGCTCAGCAGGGTATCTGCTTAACATTCTTCTTCACCCTCTGCTCCTCCCCCGACTTGTGCTCTCTCTCTCTCCCTCTCTAAAGTAAATAAATAAATCTTTAAAAAAAAGAATTGAAATCAAGTAAACATAAACCTACTTTTCTTTAGTATATAGAAGGACAGAAAGCACCAGTTGGCAATAATAGCCAGGCAGTTATTATTTCTAACTGGTAATCCCAATGTCAATATAAATTCTCTGAGTCAGTTT
This sequence comes from Enhydra lutris kenyoni, assembly GCF_002288905.1. Classification (NCBI taxonomy): domain Eukaryota; kingdom Metazoa; phylum Chordata; class Mammalia; order Carnivora; family Mustelidae; genus Enhydra; species Enhydra lutris. The sequence continues at coordinate 13,505,848 of NW_019154134.1, read as the reverse complement.
GAACCACAGAAGTTGCACAAGATACAAAACTTAGAGATTATAATTAATGCAAGCTGTACATATTTCTTATCTAACTCTTGCGTGACTATGTCCATGACTTGATGAGAGCTATAGGTGAATTTATTTTTTAAACTGGAAGAGTGCTATTTTTCACTAAATTTTTGAATATTAATGGCTCATTAGTAAGCACCATATGTATGAAAAATAATTCAAAACTAATGTTTAAGAATTTCCTTCTGGTCATTTTCAAGTGTTTTTTGATATGTTCATTTAGTCGTCCTGTTGGATTTGTTTATTTTACCTATTTTGGTAACATACAAAAGTTTTGCTAGTGTCAGCTAAGAAGTAAAGGGAAGATGATGGGGAAAATCAATGAATAATGTTAAAACACTGTAACAAAACAGATTTTATACAGAGAAGTCTGAAGGAGATTAAGACTATTCTGTGTAGATGATGATGATGATGATGATACCACGTCATCTTCCATAGTTTAGTGTTTTTACAAGTATGTACCTTGGGACACTCTTGAGCTGAATTGCTTGTTAAAAATGCAGATTCCCTAATTTTACTGTATCTGAATGAGAATCTATAGTATCTGTGAATGAGAATCTTGAGGAGAGGGTTTTTTGAGCCCAGGAATGTACATTTTGTTTTTACCTTTTGAGGACCACTGAATATTTTACAGTTTATAAAATACTTTTCTATTTATTTGATCATTACAATACCTATTTTCAACAGTTGAGAAATTGCTATTATCTCCCAGTGTACAGATGAAAATACAGGCCTAAAACGGTTAAGTAAATTTATGGCAAAGTAAAAACTTCAACTCCCATATCCAGTCTTTTGTCACGAACCAACTGAAAGAAAAATGATGGTGCTTAAGCTTGATTTTTATTTCCCTCATGTTTGAAATATGTGTTCTCAGACTGGCTATTAAAACCTGACATTTCTCAATTTCTACTTAATTTGTACTTAATTTCTTAGCCTAGGTTCTGGGAAAAAAAAAAAAAAAACGTCTGAGATGAGGATTTCTATACAAATGATTTGTTAAGGAAGCACTCTCAACAACATACAGTAAGGGCTGGTGGAAAGAGAACTAAGAAATGGAAAAAGCCAAGGTTATGATTACAGAAAGAGTCCTAGCATCACTCTGACTCACAGAGAGCTCTAGAGTAAGAAATTATGACTCAGTTTTTCCTGACTCAAGTAAGGAGTGGGGTTGGGCTCCCTGCCCTAGTCCTTGATTCTGTACCATCCCAGCAGAGACATAAAATCCCCCACATTTTGCTTTCTGTGCAGGGAAAGTACCTCCTATAGCCTTGTGGCAGCTTCCAGAGTCCCAGGTGCAGGCTGTTAAAGCTAAGGAAACACAGAAGCTGGAGAAATATGGGTTATTTAAAAATAAACATGCTAAAGCACAAACATTCTAAAGCATAAACAATGCTTTAGAAACATTCTTTTCTAAAGAAAACACTTTAAATTCTAGTACCAGTAAATACAGCTTACTAGTAATTAGTCCTAGGGTGAATCACTTCATCTCATTCAATTCTTCTTAATTTTTAATTTTTTTCATTTTTTAATGTATGTGTTGAATAGTAAATACTGTAGAATACTTTGTAAAAATAAAGTCCTATCTCCATGAAAGATATTCTTTTATTTTAAGGAGATACTCTTTTATTATTGAAGAGATGTTTTGCAAAAACTCTTTCCTGTAGTTCATACACCTGACACCTTTTTTCTTTCTGCAAGCATGCAGAAAAGAATCCTTGAATATAGCTGTTCTCTGAATAGTAATGTCATATGTGGTCCTAACTTTAATGTTTAAACAAACTAAGATAACTAAATATACATTCCTCACTTATACCAAGAATCAGGATTTAGTGACTTATCAGTTAAAAATCAAAAGACGGGTATGGGTATCAAAAGGTGATGGGTATCAAAAAGGGCACATGTTATGATGATCACTAGTGTTATACACAACTAATGAATCATTGACACTACATCAGAAACATCAGGTACATATGATGTACTATATGCTGGCTAACTGAACATAGTAAACACATTTTTTTTAAATAAAAAGACCTCTAAGGCAGTTCTGCTTCTATCACAGTATTGTTCCATCTTCCAACAAGAAATCTGGAAATTCCTTAGGTATTTTGAACTGTTGATTTCATAGATAGGTTGGATATGTGAAATTTCTCTAATCAAATTTAATATTTATAATACCTCAAATTAGACCATACCAATCAATATATGTCATTGACTAAAGGAATATCTTCTAAGGCAAATGTTTCCTGAAATGTTCTAGTAGAAAGTTCATGGCAACAAGAATTGAATGCTGTAGAATATGCACAGGTCCATTTAGAAATGCCATTCTCTGCTTAAGATGTGAAAGTTTGTGCCCATGAATGCGTTCCCAGTTTAAGTGCACATAATGTCATTTCTGTAGTAGATAGTGTCACTTGAAGCAAGGAGGCGTTTTACAATCCATTAAAATAGTCGCAAGTTGTGAAGGTTGTTTCCGTTATATAGAGCCTAATGGTCTTAATTTTTCACTTAACTATGTGGGGATTGGAAGGAGAATCACATTCACAAGGTGATTTAGACAAACATTTCTGAGTAGTGCCGTATTTTCAACTTAGTTCAAAAGGATCAAAACTTTTTGGAGTTTTGTCTGTGTTGGCTCCACTAGTATTATTGGAAGCTGTGCTGTTGAACATTCAGTATGACAAAAGCTAATTAAAGAACAAACATTCTCCTGGTCATCTTTGTCAAAGGCATTCAGACTATTAGGAAGTCCTAGCTGCAAACAATTGCGGACTTAAGTAAAAGTTTAATTTGCTCCATTGGATTCTGGGTTTTAACTCTATCTAAAACTAGAAATGAAATTTTGTCCCTAACAGATGCATAAGAACCTGAAAAATTTAGCTATCTATGATTCAGAACAAAGTTTCCTTCATCTCTTTTCTCCTTCTTCTGTAGAAGAAGGGCAATATTATCTGATTAATGTTTCATGCAACTTTGGCTGCTACATAGAAAATAAGAATTAATCAATCTTGGAACCTCTGTTTATACTCCTAAAATTGTTTTTGGTCCCAACATTTGCCTTTCAAAGTCCCCCAAGGTTAAATTTAAACGCTACCTCTCTAAGTCTTCCCAAATCTCTAATAGCATTTACTCATTTCTCATGTATTTTACTTCTACATATTATGTACTATTCTTCTCTTTCTTGCTATTAACGCTCCCTGAGGAAGAAACTTCCATATACTGTGTACTTTTGTATCTCTGTCTTTGGCATACTTTCTGCACAAGTGTTCAATAAATGCTTTTGTGGAATAGAATTAAAAATATTATTTGTACTGGTGATACTTTGTCAAAGAACTTTGTGAGTTCTAACATGGAATATTTAAGTGAGATTCTAAAGTCATTTCATATGCTGGTACTAAAATCCACCCTTATTCATGATACGAAGTCTACAAATTCCTTGAAGTCCTTTTTGGGGGCACCTGTTGATCTTTCTCAATTAAATAAATAAATAAATAAAGCCACTAAAAAGAAATCCAAGCAGCCTTTCTCTTGTAAGTTAAAGCCTCTCCTTTGAGAATTTCTTTTGCTCTTGAGATTTTTGTCAGTGCTACCTACAGCTAATCGTTTTAGGTATTCCAGTTTTAAGAAAGATATTCAGTGTTTTATTAAGTACTTTCTCTATACTTAAGAAAGCTTTTGGGATGCCCGTGTTCCTTAATGCTAACCAGCTTTTACATTTTTCATTGTACCCTACTTTCTTTTAACTTCTGTTTTTGTAGGTGTGCCTCCCGCTACCTGGCACACCAGCATCCATACAACCCTCTTTTTTGTAGATGACCCCCATTAGTTTTTCATGACTTAGCTCATGTACAACTTCCTCATCCCAGAAGCTTCCCTTCTTGGCCCCATCACAATTTTTACTGTACCTAACCTGTGGTCTTAATCCACTGCCATTGTACTGTAATGGTCCAGGTAGTTAATGATTTTATTTCTATAAGCTGCTTGAAAGCAGCATTTTATACATATTGCTAGAACCTAGAAAAAATTCTTGAATATTCATAGGCACTTAATCTTATCAATACTGTTTAACAATGCTTTTGTTTGAAAGAAAAGCAGTAACAAAAAAATCCCTTTTTGTTATTCTTAGAAATGAGACATCTATGCTAAGACAATGTCTCTTCATTCTTAATGATCACCCCCTTTTTATAAAGAAAATACTGCCATTAAACCCATCAGCTGGAGACTCCTGCCTGTATGTATGAACACTGTTTGTATACATTTATGTCAGAAAAAAGCAACACGTGATTGAAATATCCAATGTCATCTACCTTGCCAGGTGTTGATTTTGTTGTATCTACTTTACTAAAGTTTTGGTAGGTTTATTGAATTACACAAGTAAGTTTATACCCAAATTATGGGATGTTGATATGGTGGTAGTAGACAAATTGAGAATTTCATGTCAGTTATTAGTGTTGGTATGAGTTACCTGATCATGAAATTTCTTTTCATAAGCAAATATGGTTATTTCAGATGAGAAATTACTGTGATCCACACTGCATGAAGAAAATTTAGGAACTGTTCACATAAATACAGTCTCTAAATTTGCTGACCCACTTAATTCTGTCATGCATGATTAATATAGCCAATGCAAAGCTATTGCAGTTTACCCCAGGCATCTACACCTATGGTTTTACAGAGAGTGATTAAGAACACTGATCAAGAATCCATATTAATTTTCTGGGCCACCAATGGGAATTTTGATTTGTAGCAGAGTCCCTCACACTGTGATTCCAACTGCTTCCCGCTGTTTTTCAAAGCCTATGGCACTTAAGTCCCAGATCTGTACTAGTTACTATAGACATGGAGATCTCTAGGCACCATTATTTTAATGTGAATTCTGAATATAAGGCTGAACTGAAGCTCTACAGTTGTTGCCATTATTGCACTGTCAAGGATATTGTCAGGATGGAAAAATAGCACTGATTAAGAAGAATGCTCTCATTAGTGAAGAAGACTGGCTTAGAAGACGACTGGTAGGGATTAAAGACTAGAACTCCTTTAAAATGAGTCTGAAAAAATAACTTTGATTCAGATTCAATAACCAAGGGTTACTTTTAAGAGGTGACAGATAAATGCCACTAGAAACTAGAATGAGGAAAGGGTGATGGAGGCAGGTGGGTGGGGAATGGTCCAGATCGGTGATGGGTATTAAGAAGGGCACTTCTTATGAGCACTGGGTGTTGCATGTAAGTGATGAATCACTGAATTCTACTCTTGAAACCAGTATTGGACTGTATGTTAACTAAATAGAATTTAAGTAAAAATAAGAAATAAAAACACATTAAAAAACAAACAAACGCTGGAATGACCAAATTGGAATGCCCCTATTCAAAAAAGGAAATCACTAAATGTAGTCTAACAAGCTTCCTGGCAATCAAACCATGCAAGTGGCTCTTGATAGTTGACTATTCTGTTGTCTAATCCCAGTTATTTTCCTGGTTTGTAGTCCTTGCAATTTTCTTACTATACATCCCTGGTGTACCCAAAACTATGCATTTTATGACACTGATTTCTTCTATACTCATTCTAAACATGTTACTCTTTCCATTCTTGCCTTGCCTCAGTATCATGATACATGCACCTTTGATTTAAGAATGTGGTCTATTTATCTAAGAATGTGGTCTTTTTACCTATTTACTAAAGCTTCCCTTAGTGCTTAGAAAATCTTCCTATGTGTACAAATAGTAGCCAGAAGGAAAAATGTTTTAAGTCTATTATCCTGTGTTGGTAGATCACCAAACCAAGAATAATCTTGATGCGTATAACAGGATCATGAAAAAGGCTGGTACATGTAGGTATGTTAGGCAGTGGGATACACCATCTTTAAAGTAAAAAATAAGAGCAATTCCCCAAATAACAATTAGCACCAGTTTAGCTTAAGAAATAGAACTACAGGGGTGCCTGGGTGGCTCAGTAGGTTAATTGGCTTCATCTCAGGTTATGATCCCAGTCCTGGGATCGAGCCCCACATTGGGCTCCCTGCTCAGCAGAGAGCCTGCCTCTCCCTCTGCCTCTTTCTGCTGCTCTGGCTACTTGTGCTCTCCCTATATCTAATAAATAAATAAAATCTTAAAAAAAAGAAATAGAACTATGAACTCACAAAAGGATAGGTAATAAGACAATAAGTAAAAGAGCTCATTTTAATTCTAACATTTTTTAGACTATTTTTCAATGATTTGAAAGTTAAAATCCAATGGGTATGGTTCTTAACAAAAAAAATTTTTTTTTTTTTCTTGAATGATTGCATGTGGGAAAGTAGATGATCTGGGATATGAGATAGTATTTTCTAAGAAAAATAGTGTGGCAATTGGGTTCTGTTGTTTTAATGCAGTATTCAGAAGCACAAAATCAATAGGAGTATATCTATGAAGTTCCTTAGTTTTATTCAGGAATGCAATGCAAAAAACTCAGGAGGCCTAGGAAGAAGCATTATACATAGAGCCCCAGAAAATGAAGCTGCAAGCTTTCAAATGAAAAACAAACATTTAAAAAATTTTAAGTTTTTTTAAATAAATATTTTTTAAGAGTAAAGGGGGTTTTTGTTTTGTTTTTGCTTTTACCGAATGAAACCCCACTACTAGAAGACATACTGGATTATTGTCAAGCAATCACCATCTTGTTCTCCTAGGCAGGGACCTTCCATTAAACAGTGAATAACTGTGAAGCATATCCAGCCCATTTCCAACGAATCTCTCTTTAAAAGATAGTATTTTGGGAGAAAAAAAAAATATCTGAAGTAAATGATTATAAGACAGAAGTCTGAAAAAAAAAAATAAGACTGAGATCTATAGTTACTAAATGATGTGCCCACCTGTGTAGAGATTGAATGTAAATTGAAGGAATGTTACTCATATTTCTAAAGTGCTTATAAATATGATGACAAGGAAAGTCTACAGAATATTATAATAAAGCACATACTTTTTTTTCTTCTTTTGTAGTCTTTACCTGGGTTTGGTATCAGGGTAATGCTGGCCTTCTAGTATGAACTTGGAAGCTTTCCTTCCTCTTGTATTTTTTGGAATAATTTGAAAAGAATAGGTGTTAACTCTTCTTAAAATATTTGGTAGAATTCACTTGTAAGGCCATTTGGTCCTATTCTTAAGTTTGTTGGGAGTTTCTAAATTACTGATTCCATTTCATTGCTAATAATCATTCTGCTCAAACTTTCCATTTCTTCTTGATTCAGTTTTGGAAGGTAATATGTTTCTAGGAATTTATCCATTTCTTCTAGGTTGTCCAATTTGTTGGCATATAATTTTTCATAACACTGTCTTAGAATCCTTTGTATTTCAGTTGTATCAGTTGTTCTTTTCCTCCTTCATTTTGGATTTTATTTATTTGAGCTCTCTTTTTTCTTTCAGCCTTTCTCTCTCTTTTATTGATGAGTCTGGCTAAAGGTTTATTGATTTTGTAGATCTTTTTAAAGAACTGGCTCCTGATTTGATTGATCTGGTCTATTGGGGTTTTTTTTTTTTGGTTTTTATTTTGGTTTTAGTCTCTATTCATTTATTTCTGCTCTAATATGTATTATTTCCTTCCTTCCACTGGCTCTGGGCTTTGTTCTTTTTTGAACTCATTTAGGTATAAGGCTAGATTGTTTGAGTTTTTTCTTTTTTCTTGAGGTTAGCCCGTATTGCTGTAGTCTTCCTTCTTAGGAAATCTTCTGTTGCATCCCAAAGATTTTGGACCATCGTGTTTTCATTTGCCCCCTTGTATTTTTTTATTTCCTCTTTGATGTCTTGGTTGATACCCCAATAGTTTAGTAACATGTTCTTTAGCCTCCATGTGTTTGTACTCTGTCCAGACATGTTCCTGTGATTGATTTCTAGTTTTATACTGTTGTATTTTTGAATTGGGTTAAGATTTGTTTTGCCTGTTTGTTTTTATGGCCTAACATGTGATCTATTCTCGCCAATGTTACATGTGTACTTGAAAAGAATGTGTTTGCTGCTGTTTGGGGATGGAATGTTGAGCATATCTGTTTTATCTATCTGGTCCAATGTGTCATTCAAAACCACAATTTCCTTGTTAATTTTCAGTCTGGATAATCTATGCATTGATGTAAGTGGGATATTAAAATCCCATACTATTACTACATCACTACCATTTTCTTTTCTTTATGTCCCCCCCATATCGGGTATACTTAAAATTGTTATATCTTCTGGTTGGGCTGTTCCCTTTATGACTATGCAGTCTTCCGTTTGTCTCTTCTCACAGTCTTTGTTTTATAGTCTATTTTGTCTGATATAAGTACTGTTAACCTCTACGTTTTTTTCACTTCCATCTGCGTGATAAATGATTTTCTACCCCTTCACTTTCAGTCTGCCTGGATCTTTGGCTCTGAAGTGAGTCTTTTATAGGCAGGCTATACATAGCTATTGCTTTCTTATCCATTCAGTCACTTTATGTCTTCCGATCAGAACATTAGTCCATTTACATTCAAAGTAAGATAGGTATGTGTACTACAATGAGAGCAATAGAAAAGCAAATTCTATCAGTTTGGGATACCAATGAAAGCACATATCCTGTAACCACAAAGTAATCCAATGCAATACTGAAACTGAGGTCTACTGATGCCTATTGAAGATGGCCTTACTGTTGTGTGTTAATGTTTCAGACATTATTCAAGGTGATAGTTGGAGTTAGACAGACATTTAATAAATAATGATTACTTACCAAATGTAAGAGATATTGGCTTCATATTCATTTAATCCTTACAATCACTTTGTGACAAAGGTACTATTATTAACTCCTTTTTACATGTGAGGGAGGGAGGCTGAGTGAACTGCTCAAGTCACAGAGTGGTAAGTAGTAAAGACAGTGTAATACATTACTTGCGCTCTTCACCACTACCTAAATCTCTCATCCAGGAAGTTAGTAGGTAGCAAGAGAGAGGGAATTTGAATGTGGAAGACTCTTTTTTGTATAATTGGGACACCAAACAAAATGAGATACAAATTTTAGAGAAAAACCGAAATAATTTTGAGATTTTTTTCTCTAAATTTTTGTAATACTGCATATTATCAGTGGCTTTCAGATTTTTAAAATGAAATAAGTGGACCCTCACTGTAGTAAATATAAATAAATATACATACTAGGTTAAATAAAAACTAGAGCTGTCTACTTGAAGTAGTTAAGTACAAAACACTGAATACTCCACCAAAATGTGTCCCTTAGACCCTGGCAGCTTCCCAAGATACCTCAGTAGACCCCAGGGATTCTGTAAAACACAAATTGAAACTCACCAGCAATTGGACTATCAATCTTAAAAAAGATCTTCAGGTAATTCAACTGTAGTTTATTCAGTTTGCCTCACACATCCTAGGTGCCTAGTGTTTATTAAATAAAACAATGTGAAAGACTGGAGAACAAGCCAAATACTAGCATGTAAACAATTGCAAAGTTGGGAGAAGTAGCCCTCCATTTCCACATTAGAATAATGGGATGATCATCTCACCTAAAACTTGCAGGGTAACACTAATGATTAGAATAGTGCATATAAAATGTGCATCGGCACCCAGCACAAAGGAGAGATCAGAAAAAGGTACCTGCTATTCTCATCATCATGACTACTGGCATTTATTTCATAAAAATACAATGATCTGAGCCCAAAGTACACTATACATTTTGCTCAATTTTCTGTGATGAGTGACCAACTGTTACTTTCCCATTTTTGTGTTCCATTGCTTTTAAGATGAATGTAAGAATTCGACTGGATATCACCAGGAGGGCATAGACAAAAAAGGAGCACCAAATATATTAAAGTAGAATCAGTTTGACATGGGTTATCTCCCTTTGAGTTAAGAATGCATTTTTATCACTGTGCTCAGAGAAATAATCAGTTAGTGAATGTTCTGATAACTCTGGTTGGAAAAAAAAAAAATGAGCTCTTTATGAGAAGAAATGAAATGCTGCCCCAGATAGGAAAGGATATGAGTTGTCTAGAATAGTCCCTGGAGGTGCTATTATATAGCAAAGAGTGCTTCTGGAGCCTATCTACCACAGGGACTGTAGCGTGACAGGGCATGGCTAGCAAACTAGTAGGATGGGCTAGCAAGGATACATTTGCACCAAGGACTGGGAAGTTTCCTAGGGCAGAAGTCACTCTCAGCAAAGAGGTAATAGGGCACATAAGGCTGGCCCAGTAAGAGTTAGTCAACAAAGGGAAAGGCAATCATGAGTTACAGTATGGTGTCTTTCCCAAGAGGAGGCTTTTGGTCTAATTCCAAATGAACTCATATCTCCATCTAATAAAGAGGAAAGGGAACGATACCGAAGTGCTGGTAAAAGCTTTGTCACTGAAATCTGTATAAAATCTAGGTATCCTAATACTTACATATTCTTCTAGGTATCATATTTATGTAGTAATTAAAATATTCAAAACAGGTGAACAACTTACAAAAGGGAAAACCATTCTCTTCATTTTTACAAAAATACATGGTGGCTGTTTTTCACCAAAGCATTCACACATGTTTGGCATCTCTAGAGCCCCACAAAACACTGCAGGAAGCAACTACGTGGTGGGGGCCAATGGAAGCCAACTAGAATGGGAGAAGCTAAAATACCAGATGTTCTGTAATAGCTAACAAGGCTGGGTTGTAAAGATGAGGGATGTTTGCTGAAGAATCCAGGAAACAATGTAGGAAAAGGACATTTTTGAGGGGCAAAAGAGTGTTAATAGTAGGGTGAGTGCCAGCAAAACATGTATTATGTGAATGGCTAGATGCTCCGGATATAGAAATAAACCTTGTGGATAGAGTTTACTCCTCTGAGGTTCTCCTGTTTGGGGATCCAGGGTGTTTCTAGATACTTCTTAGAGCTGAGCTGGAACAATGTTGGATTTTGGCAGTTGTGCCAGTTGTGGTTCCACAGTAGGGAAACCTATGCTCTCTCCAGGAGGAGGAGAACATTCCCTTTTCTTGTAGGTAAAATGTGAGTAGAGCCTTCTAGAACTGTCAGAGTGTGTTGTCTTTCACCAGCTACATTAAGAAGAATATAGGCAGAGCTGATACCTTATTTTGATTCACAAGATCTGCCTCACTTGCCAAAACAAATGAATGTGGTGAAGAAGAAAATGTGCTCTCAGCTCTCCCACCACAGGAAGTGTAAGTAACTGGGCCCTAGTGATTCTCTCTGAAATCCACCAATGAGTTAGTGCCAAGGCCATGCTTCTGAAAGGCTATTTCCATCCAGTAACCAAGCTTCGCAGGTACACTGAGGAAGACACTCCTGAGAGATAAAGGATTATGGTAACAGAAAAACTGGCTTGAAGACTCCTTATCAGCTTTGCCAAAATTATTATTTTTTATTTTTTTATTTTTTATTTAGTTAACTTTTTTATTATGTTAGTCACCATAGAGTACATCATTAGTTTTTGATGTAGTGTTCCATGATTCATTGTTTGCATATAACACCCAGTGCTCCATTCAATCTGTGCCCTCCATAATACCTATCCCCTGGTTAACTCATCCTCCCACCCCCCTCCCTTCTAAAACCCTCAGTTTGTTTCCCGGCCAAGATTATTTTAGAACTGTGCTCTAGTCTTAATGTCTTTCCTGCTCCACCTTCCTTCTTCCCTCTTCTCCCAAACAGGAGTGAATCTGCCTCATGGTTTCATGGCACTTCTTTTTTATACCCCCAGGTTTACTGAGATATCATTAAGATACACTATTGTATAAGGTATATAGAAATAATGATTTGACCTACATACATTGTAAAATGATTATTGCAGTTAGTTTACTGACCTCCATCACTTCCTATAAGTAAAAGAAAGTGAAAAAAAAATCCTTATTGGAAACTCTCAGGATTTAGTCTCTTAACTTTTTCATACCTAGATCATGTTAAGTACAGACATCATACTTATTTATATTTTAACTAGAGGTGTATACACTTCAATCAGCTTTCTCTGATTTGCCTCTCCCCACCCCATGCCTGTGGTAACTCCAAATACGATCTCTCTTTCTAGGAGTCCAGGTTTCCACATATAAGAGAGATCACACAATATTTGTCTTTCTCTGACATTTCATTTACCATAATGTTGTCAGGGTCCCTTCATGTTATCAGAAATGGCAGGTAGCCTTGTTTATTTGTGGTTTTTTTTTTAATAGTTGAGTGATACTGCATTGTATGTACACCACAACTTCTTTATTCATTCATCTCTTGGTAGATGTTTGTTTCCATATCTTGGTTATGTCAATAATGCTACTATGACCATAGGGAAGCAGATATCCTTTTTAAATTAGTGCTTTCATTTCCTTTGTATATATTACTTGAAGTTGAACTACTGGATCATAGAGTAATTTGGCTTTTCATTTTTTTTGAAAAATCCTCCATACTTTTTTTATAGTAACTGTACCAATTTATAGTCCCATCAGAAGTATATGAATTTATTTTATCCATCACCACACCAGCCTTTGTTATCTTTTCTGTATATATATGTGTGTATATATGAAGATACATATTTTTTATTTAATTATTTATATTTATATTTATATAATTTATTTAATTATATAATTAAATATTTAATTTATATTTAATTAAGACATAGTTGATATAAATATATATACCTGATTGAGGTATTAATTTCAGGTATATAACATAGTGAATGGACAATTATATACATTATGAAATATGTTCATCATGGTAAGTGTATATGTAACATCTCTTACCATAGTTATTGAAAGATTATTTACTATATTCCCTGTGCTACATATGGGGATGACTTACATATTTGATAACTGGAATTTTATGTCTACCGCTGAGTGTAGAACCTGACATCCAACAACCATGTGATCGTGACCTGAGCCAAAACAAAGAGTCTAAGACACCCACTCACCTCTATCTTCAACTTCCTTCATCATTGTCTTACAGTCTTTAATTCCCTTGGTTAAATTTATTTCCAGGTGTTTTATTCCTTGGATGCTATTGTAAATATTTTTTTTTTAATTTCTTTCTCATAGTTTATTACTACTATATAGAAACAATACATTACTATATATTAATTTTATATTTTGTAACTTTACTGAGTTCACTACTAGTTCTAATAGTTATTTCTGGAATCTTTAGGGGTTTTCTATATATATAATGTTATGTCATCTGCTAATACTCACCATTTAACATTTTCCTTATTGATTTGATGCCTTTTCTTTCTTCTTCTTTTCTGATGGCTTAGGCTATGATTTCCAGTACTAGGCTGAATAAAACTAGCAAGAATGAACATCCTTGTCTTGCTCCAGGTCTTAAAGGCAAAGCTATTAGATTTTTACCATCCAGTATGATGTTAAATATGGGCTTATCATATATGGTTTTTCTTATGTTGAGGTATGTTCCTTCTAAATCAACCTTACTGAACATTTTTATCATGGATGGATGTTGAATTTTGTCAAATGCTTTCTCTGACTCTATTGAGATAACCATATGGTTTTTGTCCTTCATTTTGTAAACATGATGAATCATGTTGATTTGTGAATACTGAACCATCCTTTGCTGGAATAAAATGCCACTTGGTTATGATGAATGATTCTTATTATATTGTATTTGGTTTGTTATTATTTTAAGGATTTTTACAACTATCTTCATCAGGGTATTGGCCTATAGTTTTTTCATTTGTTTTTGTTTCTGTTTTGTAGTATCTTTTCTGTTGTTTTTTGTTTCTTTGTTTTTTTAATCAAGGTAATGCTGGCCTCATAGAATAACTTTGGAAGCTTTCCTTTGTCTTCTATTTTTTTAATAGTTTGTGAAGGGTATGTATTAACTCTCCTTTTTTTAGTGGTAATGAACTACTTTACCTCACCTTTAATTCTAAATGACAGTCTTACAGGTAGAGTATTTTTGGTTTTATGATTTTTTCCTTTCAGCACTATGAATAGATCATGTCACTCTCTTACTGCCTACAGAGTTGCAGCTGAAAAATCAGCTGATAGTTGAGTTTTGCTTATACCATAAATCTTTGCTTTCCTCTTGATGCTCTTAAGATTTTCTTCTTGACTTTTGACATTTTAATTATTGTCTCTTTGTATGGACCTTCTTGGGTTCATCTTACTTGGGGCTCTCTGTTTCCTAAACATGAATGTCTGCTTCCTTCCCCAAGTTAGGGAGGTTTACAGCTGCTATTTCTTCAAATAGGTTTCTGTGCCTTACTCTGTCCTCTCCTGGGACCCTTACCAATGCAAATGTTAGTACACTTGATATTGTCCCAGAAATCCATTAACCTATTACCTTTCTTTTTTTTCCCTGTTCAGTATGGGTGATTTCCATTCTCCTATTTCCTGTCTTCCAGCTTGCTGAGCCATTCTTCTGCTTTCTCCACTCTGCTGTGGTTTTCCTCTAGTGTATTTTTAAAATTTCATTTAGTGTATTTTTCAGCTATGATTTTTTTTTTAAAGATTTTATTTATTTGACAGACAGAGATCACAAGTAGGCAGAGAGGCAGGCAGAGAAAGAGGGGGAAGCAGGCTCCCCACTGAGCAGAGAGCCCGATGTGGGGCTCGATCCCAGGACCCCGAGATCATGACCCGAGCCGAAGGCAGAGGATTAACCCACTGAGCCACCCAGGCGCCCCTGATTTTTCTTTTTTTTTTGAGCTTCTCCCTGACTTAATGCATTCTTCTTTCATTTTTTTTTTTTAAGATTTTATTTATTTATTTGACAGACAGAGATCACAAGTAGGCAGAGAGGCTGGCAGAGAGAGAGTGGGGAAAGCAGGCTCACTGCTGATCAGGGAGCCTGATGCGGGGCTCAATCCCAGGACCCTAGGATCATGACCTGAGCTGAAGGCAGAGGCTTTAACCCACTGAGCTACCCAGGCACCCCTCTTCTTTCATTTTCAATAAGCATTATTATGGTCATAACTTTTAACTCTTTTTTAGTCGATTGATTCACTTAATTTAGATCTTTTTCTCAGGTTTTTTCTTATACTTCTATTTGGAACATTTTTCTCTGTCTCCTTAATCCATCTCATCCTCTGTGTTTGTTTCTTTGCATTAAGCATGCCAGCTACACCTCTTGATCTTGAAAGTAGTGGTTTTTTATAGAAGCCCTCCTGTGTGGCCTAGGAGCACAATATCCACTGGTCATGAATACTAGATGCTCTGAGAGTGTCCCCCATGGGCTGCATGTACTCTCCTGTTGTGAATGATCTGTGACTAGTGTGGGCACATTGGTAGGTGGGGCTGGCCCCCACCCTGGTTGACTGCACTGCCAGTCTCAACTATTGTAGGTGCAATGATGGGCAGAACTACATATATATATATATATATATATATATATATATATATATATATATATATATATTTTATCATAGCCATTGTAATGGCATAAGGTAATCTCTGATAGTATTTTTATTTTGCATTTCCCAGATGATTCTGTTACTGAATATCTTTTCATGTACATGCAGGCCTTTTGTAAGTCATCTTGGGAAAAATGTATATTCAGGTCTTTTGCCCCTTTAGATTGTCTAAGTAGATGATTTGTTTACTTTTAAATTTTTATTTGCATGAATTTTTTATACATTTTAAACTTTATCCCCCCTCAGATACAGAGTTTGCAAGTATATTTTTCCACTCTGTAGATTGTCTTTTCGGTTTGTTGATAATTTTTTTTGCTATGCAGTAGTTTTTAGTTTGATGTAGTCTCACTGTTTCTTACTTTGCTGCTTATGCTTTAGGTGTCACATCCAAAAAATCACTGGCAAGACCCATAGCAAAGAACATTTTTCTTGTTTTCCTCTAAGAGTTTCACATTTAATTCAAGTTAATTTTTGTTAATTGCATAAGATGGGGCTCTAGTTTTATCCTTCTACTTGTGAATACCATATTTTCTTAGCACCATTTATTAAAGACTGTCTTTTCTCCATTGAACTATATTGGCTCCATTATTAAATATTGATAATATATGCTTGGATTTACTTTTGGGCTCTTAATTCTATTCCATTGCTTTATTTGCCTGTTTTTATAGCAGTACCACACTGTTTTAATAGATTATGCCTTGATAGTGTAGCTTAAAATCAAGAGGTTTGATGTCTCCTGCTTCTTCCTTCTTGTGAGGATGACTTTGGCTATTTCAGGGTGCTATGGTTTCATTTTATTTTAGGACTAAATTTTTTACTCCTGTAAAAATTTCAATTAAAATTTTGATAGAGGAGTGCCTGGGTGGCTCAGATGGTTAAGTGCCTGCCTCCCTGCTCAGTGGGGAATCTGCCTCTCCCTCTCCCTGCTGCTCCTCCTGCTTATACTCTCTCTCTCTCTGTCAAATAAAAAAGTAAAATCTATTTTTTAAAAAAACCTCCATAAAGATTACATTGAATCTACACAGTGTATTTAATAGTATAGAAATTTTAACAATACTAATTCTTCCAGTGCATAAACAGAGACTACCAATCATTTATTCATGTCTTCTTTCTTTCAGCAATATCTTGAAGTCTCCAGAGTAGTGATCTTTCACTTCCTTGGTTAAGATTTTTATTAAGGATTATATAGGTTTATTTATGCTATTATAAATGGGATAATTTTATTTCATTTTCACATATTTCATTGTTAGTGTATAAAAACACTACTTTTTTCATGATAATTTTGTTTCCTGCAACTTCACTGAGTTTGTAGAGATAAAACAGTTTTTAGGTGTGGACTTTAGTATTTTCTATATATAAAACCGTATCTTCATATAGTGACAGTTTAACTTCTTCATGTACAATTCTAATGCTTTTTATTTCTTTTTCCTTTCTGACTGCTGTGCAAGGATTTCCAGTAGTGTACTGTATAGTAGTGGTATGAGTAGGCAACCTTGCCTTGTTTCTGATCTTCTTTTATTGAAGGGTAGTTGGCATACAGTGTTATTCCAATTTCAGTTGTACAACGTAGTGATTCAACAACTCTGTATCTTAAACTGTGCATAACATATCATACAATATTGTAATTATAATATTAACTATATTTGCTAGGCTTTATGTTTCATCTCCATGACTTACACATTCCATACTGGAAGCCTATGTCTCCCACTCCCTTTGACCCGTTTTGCTTATTGTATGTTTCCATACAGCAAAGGACTGTTTCCTTTGCTATGCAGAAGTTTTTATCTTTTTCATTAGTGTTTTCTTTTTCTTTGGGCAAACATCCAGTAGTGGAATTTGTGGATTTTGGACTATTGCTGATTTTAATTTTTTGAAGAACCTACATACTATTTTCCACAGTGGCTGCACAATTTGACCCTCCCACCAACATTGCATGAAGGCTCCATTTTCTCCATATCCTCACCCATCTTGTTCTTTCTTTCTGGTATTGGCCATTCTACCTAGTGTGGGGATGGTATCTCCTTGAGGTTTTGATTTAAATTTCCCTGTTGGATGAGTGATGATGAGCATCTTTCCATGTGTCTCCTTGCCCTCTAGAGGTCTTCCTTAGAAAATTATGGAGGGCATGTATTGCATGGAGCACTGGTTGTGGTGCATAAACAATGAATTCTGTTATGCTGAAAAGAAATAAAAAAAAAATGTCTACCAATGTCCTCTACCCATTTTGATTGGATAATTTAGGTTTTCTGTGTTGTTTTTATATATTTTTAATATTATGCCCTTATCAGATGTGTCCTTTGCAAACACCTTCTCTCATTCAATAGATTCCCTTTTAATTTTGTAACTGGTTTCCTTCACTGTGCAAAAGCTTTATATTTTGGTGTAGTCCCAACAATTTACTTTTGCTCTTCTTTCTATTGACTGAGGAGACATATCTAGAAAAATGTTGCTAAAGCTGATGTCCCAGATCATACTGCCTGTGTTTTTTTCTTAGGAGTATTATGGTTTCAAGTCAATGGGGCATACCTGCCAATATCCATGATGGATATGGCTGCATAAATACTAGGAAACCAAATCCAACAATACATTTTGAATTTATTTTTGTATATTTTTTATTCAGTTCCATTAGCCAGCATATAGTACATCATTAGTTTTTGATGTGTATAATACCCAGTGCTCATCATGTCATGTGCCCTCCTTAATACCCATCATCCAGTTACCCCATCTGCCACCCCCTCCCTTCTGCCACCCTCAAGTCCAGAGTCTCTCAGGTTTGTGCCCCCTTTGATTTATTCCCATTCAGTTTTCCCTCCCTTCCCCTGTGGTCTTCTGCACTGTTCCTTACATTCCACATATTTGTGGATTGTTTGTTTTGGGGGGAGGGGTTGAGTTTGATAAGTTCTTGATATATCTTGGATACCAGCCCTTTATGTGATATGTCACATAATCTTCTCCTATTCCATCAGTTGCCTTTTAGTTTTGTTGACTGTTTCCTTTGCTGTGCAGAAGGTTTTTATCTTGATGAAGTCCCAATAGTTCATTTCTTGCTTTATTCCCCCATACCTTTAGGGATGTATCTTGGAAGTTGTTATTGGGGCCAACATCAAAGGGGTTACTACTGCCTATGTTCTCCTGTAGGATCTTGATGGTTTTCTGTATCACATTTAGGTATTTCGTACATTTTGAGTATATCTTTGTGTATGGTATACGAGAATGGTCCAATTTCATTCTTCATGTGACCGTCCAAC
Organism: Enhydra lutris kenyoni; assembly: GCF_002288905.1. Classification (NCBI taxonomy): domain Eukaryota; kingdom Metazoa; phylum Chordata; class Mammalia; order Carnivora; family Mustelidae; genus Enhydra; species Enhydra lutris. The sequence goes on along the minus strand of NW_019154134.1, from coordinate 13,487,227 downwards.
TGTCCCAGCACCATTTATTGAAGAGACTATCTTTTTTCCATTGATATCATGTTCTCTGCAAAGAGTAAAATTTTAACTTCTTCTTAAAAATTTGATACCTTTTATTTATTTTGTCTGATTGCTGTAGGTAGGACTTCCAATACTATGTTGAATACAACTGATGAGAGTGGACATCTTTATCTTGTCCTTTGACCGCATGGGAAAATCTTTTGGATTTTCACCATTGAGTGTGATGTTACCTGTGGGTTCGTTATAGATGGCCTTGTTATATTGATGTTCTCTCTAAATCTATTTTGTTGAGATCATGAATGGATGTTGAATTTTGATGTTTTTTATCCTTTAATTTTTTAATGTGATGTGTCACACTGATGGTTGTATAGATACAGAGAACTGTCCTTCATCCCTGGAACAAATCCCACTTGATTTTGGTGAATTATTCTTTTAATGTATTGTTGAACATGATTTGCTAATATGCTATTGAGAAATCTGTTCATCAGGGATATTGGCTTGTCATTTTATTTCTCTGGTAATGTCTTTATCTGAATTTGTTAGCTATAATGGTAGTGCTGGCCTTGTAATATTAATAGAGAAATATTTTTCTCTTTTTGGTATAAGTTGTGAAGAACACATATTAACTCTTCTTTAAATGTTTAGTAAAATTCACCTATGAAGCCATCTGGTCCTGGACTTTTATCTGTTGGGATTTTTTTTTTTTTTTTTTTTTTTTGGTGGGGGGATAGTTTTTTGATTATTGATTCAATTTTGTTACTGGTAATTAGCCTGTTCAGATTATTTCTTCCTGATTCACTTTGGTAAGAATGTGTATTTCTAGGTATTGATCCATTTCTTCTCGGTTGTCTAGTGTGTTAGCACACAATTTTTCATAGTAGTCTATCATAATTTATATTTTATGGTGTTGGATGTTACTTCTCTTTTTCACATATAATTTTATTTATTAGAATCCTCTTTTCTTTTTTCCTGGTCAGTCTGGGATAAAGATTTATTAAAATTGTTTACCTTTTGAAAAACCATCTTTGGGTTTCATTGATTGTATTCTTTTTAGTGTCTATTATATTTACTTCTACTGTGATGTTTATTATTTCATTCCTTCTACCTGCTTTGAACTTTTCCTAGTTTCTTTAAATGTATAGTTAGGCTGTTTGAGATTTTTCTTGTTTCTTAAAGTAGACCTGTAATGCCATAAACTTTTTAGAACTGATTTTCCTGTATCCCCAAAATGTGGGCCATTTTGTTTCCATTCTCATTTGTCTCCATGTATTTTTTCATTGACCCATTGGTTATTTAGTAGCATGTCATTCAGCCTCTATGTCTTTTTGTGGGGTTTTTTTCCTTAGAATTGATTTCTAGTTTTATACTGTTGTGGTCAGAAATGATGCTTGATAGGATTTCAATCTTTTGAAATTTACTTACCTGGGGGATGATCTGTGTGCACTTGAATGTGTATCCTGCTGTTTTTTCAGGGAATTTTCTGTATACATTTGTGAAGTTCATGTGGGCTAATGTTTCTTTCAAAGTCACTGTTTCCTTAAGATTTATCCCTTGATATAAGTGGAATGTTAAAGTTCGTTACTATTATTTTATGCTGTCAATTTCTCTTTTTATGTCTGTTAACACATGCATTATACATTTAGGTGCTCCATTGTTGGGTACATAGATATTTATAACTGTTATATTCTCTTCTTGGCTAGACCCTATTACCATTATATAATGCCTTTGCCTCTTTTTAGAGTCTTTGTCTCTGGGTGCTGAGGGGTTTGGAGTCTGGTGGGACAAATGAAGCATGTGAGTTCTCTGGACCTGAAATGACACAGGCCTGGAGTGTTTTGGTGTGCTTTGTGCCTATGTCATGTTGGTGAGATAGTTGGAGGTATAGTGAGTACTGTTCAGGGAAGTTCCCTTCTGTGCCTCACTACAGCCCTCCTGGTGAAATGGCTGTAGCTGGTATAGGGTAGGTGCCCAAAGCTTACTAATGCAGGGGGCTGGCGAGGGATCCCAGATGTTGCTATTTTCAGTGTTATCATTGAGCCCTGGCGGTAGAAGCGGGGAGTAAACTCTAGCAGTTGCTAGCTCCCCCAAACCCCGGAGATAGTTCTAGCTGTTTCCCTGCTATTTAACAAATTTCTTCAGTGAGTTTCATAGCCTTTTTTCTGTGCCCCAGAGTAGATGAATCTGCTCATAGCTCCTAAGAATCCCCCCCGCCACTGCATTTTTCAGTGGCAGGGGTGAGACTATAAATCATGAATACTAATGATTTTTTAAAAAAGTACTCTTACTTTATGACACAGCAGTCCAATCAGTACATAGATATTTACCCAACAGAAGTGCAAAAATACATCCACATGAAGCCTGTAAGTCAATATTCATGACTGCTTTATTTATAATCACCTAAACTGGAAACAACCCACATGTATATCAGCAAGTGAATGGATGATCATAGTAAATTCACTCAAAGAAATAATATTTAGTGCTAAAAAGGAGAAACACTAGGGACAGCTATCATATTAGTCATTGCTAAGGGGAAGTGGGTGGGGAGCACAGTAGGTATAGCTGCCTCCAGGGAAACTTTTGGAGGTGATGAAAATGTTCTGTCTTATGAGGTAGTAGTGACATGACTTTACACATTTGTCAAAATTGAACAAGGGATGTATTTTACTCTATATTAGTTATACGTCAGTAAACTTGAGGTAAAAACATATATATGGGACCTATAAAATGCCTAAATAAATGCTAAGATATCTGTGCAACGTTTAGGTGACAAGTATGATTAAAGATGAAAATTCTTTCCAGATTAGCTACAAGATTCAGTGCAATTATAATAAAAATTTCTTATAATTTCTCAGGTGATTTATAATATTTATATCATAGAGCTAAAGGGGGGACTTGCTTTAATCAAATATCAAGCCTTCCTATAAAGCTAAGGTTATTAAAATGTATGCTTTGCTCAGGGAAAGACATATCAATAGGAAAAACTAAAGCACTCAAGAGACTTTGTGGGACTGTTATATATATTAGGAAAAGAAACATATATACTATGTATATGATATAGACTAAACATGAAGGGAAAAACTTTAAAACTCTAATTTAAGACTAACAGTATTCTAACATTTAGACAGGGGTGGTTTTCTTTCCAAAAGATATAAATAATAGAGTAAGAGATCAGTAATTCCAACTCTAAGATTTGTAACATCAATAGTAAAAAGAAACCATAATATTAAAGAAACCACAGTAACCTAGAGAATACAACCAATATGTACTACAGGCAATAGAAAAACCCAAAATAATTCCAATCAGTTAATAAGAATATGATAATCCAGGAGAAAATGGGCAAGGGATATGTACTGGTAATAGGAGAAAACACAATTAGGCAAGTAAGGATGAAAACAGAAACCACAATACTAATAGAATTGTGAAAAAACAGAAAACACAAGTTATCATTTCAAACCCTTATGTTGACAAGAGTTAAAATTTCAAATTTTCAGAGGATATGAGAATTGAAATCTGATACCCAGCTGCTGGGAGTATAAACTGGATATGGAGGGTAGTATCTCTTAAAGTTGAAAAGAAGCATATCCTACAGCCTAACAATTCCATTTCTTAGCATTCTCTCATACCTGTGTGCAGGAAATATGCACAGGGTACCCAAGAGCATTATTTGTGATAGAGAAAAATGAAACAACATAAATATCTATCAGTAAAGCGATGGAAAACTAAACCATAGTGCATACATCAATGTAATACTGTATAGTACCAAAATAAGTGAGAGTCACTTGATCTAGATGTTTCATGGAGTAATTAAAAAACATGATGTCAAGTAACCAAAAGCATGTTACAATATAATGTGCAGAATGTAATACCATTACATACGTTAAAAACATAGTAAGCAGAGTGCTATCTTTTCATGAATATATAATAGGAATTTTAAAATTTAGACATCAGTATACTAATGATAGTGGTTTCACTCTGAAGGAAGGGGTAGAGAAAGTTGGCTTGTGTAGGGGAACATAAGGAACTTCAGATGTATGTACAATGTTTTATTTCCTTAAAAAAATAAACCAGGCTAGGGGTGCCTGGGTGGCTCAGTGAGTTAAAGCCTCTGCCTTCAGCTCAGGTCATGGCCTCAGGGTTCCAGGATCGAGCCCCGCATCAGTCTCTCTGCCTGCCTCTCTGCCTACTTGTGATCTCTGTCTGTCAAATAAATAAAATCTTAAAAAAAAAAAAAAAAAAACAGGCTAGTAGAGACTAACCTGAAATAAGACTAGTAGAGACAATGTGTAATCATCTGTCATGTTACTTCACACACAGTCCCAGTTCATAATTTAAAGGGATCATGCCAGGGTATGCAATGGGGCAAACCATAAAATGATGGTCCTCACCTCATAATTATAGACTTACCATTTCATCTAAAAACAGGGTTGGTAAATTTCCAAGCTCATTGCTATGCTGAGAGTTTTGAAATTTTCTTTGAAAAGGAACCACAAAAGAGTATGTCAAACATCCTCTCTTCTGGGTCTCTTGGGGTCTTGGTTATAAGATCCTTTCAAGTACTTTCTCAAACAGTGAGGAAATTAGAAGATTATTTTTATAAGACTACTAGGGACTTTGAACTCAATTTAATTACTAGCCCTAATTTATTTTATTCTTGGATCGTTACATGTAATACATTGCTTTGGAGATAGCCATTACAGAAAAAAAATTTAAGATAGTTACTGACATATAAAGAACACAGGAAATAAGATTACTATACTTCCATTTTTTGCAAATATAAGCCACCATATTACCACTCTACCTTCCCAAATGATATATTTGCCATTTTCAATATGTTTTTTGTTTATCAGAATAAATCTTAATTCCACAAAAAATATTTACAGATGACAGTAATAGTAATCTTCATGACTGGTTTTGAGGACAAGGTAGACAGATCTTGGAGGCCTATGGTTCAGTGAAAAGCTACAGTGATATGTATTCTGTAATGCTGCTTGTATGTCAATATTCAAAATTATAATGCAAGTAAAGGAATGATAGTGCTATATTCTTTTTACAGTATATTCTTTTGAAAATGATCATTTATCTTACTCCTTGGGATTCATCAATTGAGAGGCATGAAAGCTGAGCCAAAATTAGTTTTTAGTAAATAATTCTGAGTCTTCCAACATGAAGTGTAATTCTGTATAGAGTTGCAGTATCTAAGACAATGTAGTTTTGAGAATACCTGAAAAAATGATTGTAGTTTAATATTAGTTGCTTGTTCTAGCAGTTGAAAGCAGGGTCAATATCTATTGATAAACCTTTTTCCTGGTATATACAAATAAATCAGCATAAATTAGGATACTGTTTATATTCTCAGTCATCTTAAAAGAAGAGTCTTTGAGAGAAGCACCCTAGAGACACCCATGTCATTCCAAGCTATTTCAATCTGTCACCTCATAGGTCAGAGGTCCTTAGATCTTGCCCTTTTCACAATGACAGGAAGGAAAATCATCCCTCAGTGGGGACTATAACGAAGTCTTGTACTACAGTTTCACAAGGTTTCTAATCAGAAATGCAGGACAAAGGGAAAAATAATAACGTATTTTTCATAAATTCTAAATACCTTTCCTCACAAAGCAGAAGGGATGGGAAAATGCAAGTCTTCCTGCCACTTGTGCAAACAATTAGTCTAAAAACTCGTAACTAGTATAGACTCGTAATCAAGAAACATATAATCCCTTCTATGTTTTAAAAATGAGATATATTTTATTCTATATCCCTGAATACTGAATTATACTGATAAGGCTAATGATGAACATATTGGGTAAGCATCAAAGCTTAATTAAATTTCTCAGTTATCTAGTAGATTTGAGCTTATGAAATCTGATTAGAATTAGGACAGTGGTTACTTCTTAAATCTGACTGAATTATAAACTCAGGATTTTACTTGCATGTATGCATATTTTAGAATGCAATTTCTACAAATTTTGCTTCTACATAGCAAAGAGATGGACTATGAACAAATCTGAAATAGATCTTTACCCATAATTTTTTAGTTTTTTTTTTTTTTTTACTATGTGTTAAGAAATTTAAATTTTGTGCCCAGTCTCAAAGGACAGACATCTCTAGCATGTTTGCATGGAGCCATTTGTGGGTGGAGGAAGAAGGCAAGGTATTAACTGCAAGCTCTTTCCCATGTGTATTCTCCTGTTGATCAAAATTTGCCACATTCACATCTACCCACATTTATGGATTATGTCATCCAGCTCCTATTAAAGGATTTACTGGGACTATTAGGCCAATTCTTAATCTCATGGTTCCCACAGATATCCTGTAAGGAATATAAAGTGTGTACTAAGTACTTAGTACAAGGTGGAGACTTGTGTTCCCTTCAAATTCATATTCAAAATCTAACCCCCAAGGGGATGGCATTTAGAGGTATTAGCCACTTTGAGAAGTGGTTAAATCATGATGGTAGAGACCTTAGTACTGAAGAGAGTGGGGAGAGCTAGCAGGATAACCGAAGTCAACAGGGCAATATACAACCCCTAAGAGTGTCCTCACTGGAACCCAACCATGCTGGCCCCTGATCTTGGATTTCTAGGTGCCACCTCTGTTAAGAAAGAAATTTTGGGGTTTTTCTGTAAAAGTCACCAAGCCTATGGTGCTGTGTTACAGTAGCCCAAACCGACAAGATAATAGTTTCCCATTCATTTCATTATACTTTTCAGAAATATACTAAATGTTCTGCAGGTCAGCCAGTTTTTGAACCTTCCTTGTGCAAGTTATAACTGTAAGGAAACTTTAATTCCTCATTTAACAGCCCATTCCAGAAATTGTAAAATTATGGATAGAATGTCAAAATTAGGCCAGTAATAGTTACATCTGCTTGCTTCCTTTAAAAAAAATACATTCATATTGAAGGTAATGGGGCTTGATAGGAAATGCACATGCTTAGGCTAATTTGTAACCCTTGCTCTATCTCTTGCCATCTGAGTGACCTTAGGAAGTTACCCACTGTTTTTGAGTTCCATTTGCCTCATCTTTAAAAAAAAAAACCAATGAGGGGCACCTGGGTGGCTCAGTGGGTTAAGCCTCTGCCTTCGGCTCAGGTTATGATCCCAGGGTCCTGGGATCGAGCCCCACATCAGGCTTTCTGCTCGGCGGGGAGCCTGCTTCCCCCTCTCTCTCTGCCTGCCTCTCTGCCTACTTGTGATCTCTCTCTGTCAAATAAATAAATAAAATCTTTAAAAAAAAAAAAAACAATACCTTTTCACAATAGTTCTCAAACTTGAGATGCATCAGAATCACCTGGAAACCTTGTAAAATCACTGATTATTGGGTTATGCCCCTAGAGAGTCTGGTTCAGGGGAATTCAAACATTTGCATTTCTACAAGTTTTCAGGTAATGCTGCTGCTGTTTTTAACACTACCACAGCCCTCCAGAATGAGATTGGAAATACAACTCATAAATTATAAATAATATTTTTGTTGTTTTACTTATTTTCTGATTATAAAAATAATGTATGATTTCATAATTTTAAAAGCTTTGAAAACCAAGAAAATATTAAAAATTAAAACAACCTGGAATACTACCGTCAATCTCCAACAAAGATTATTGTTTCTTTTTGCTATTTCCTCCCTTAACTAGCATTTCCACCTATTTGTGTTAGTTCTATCTATTTACATTGAGGGATTATGCATGTATACCTGTGCCCCTTAAAATCCTATACATTCTTCAATAATGAACATAGCTCCCATCTCCTCTGTATTTCCTAGTATATCCTTGATAGAATTTCTATTTCCTTCATCTATATTCCTGAACCAAGTAGAAAAATGAAGACAAAAGCCCTCAAAAATTAGCGTTCCACACCCTCATTATATATTGGTATGAAAACAGGATGCATAGAGGTTAACCAAAGAACTGAAAGCTAATAATCTCATGACCATGATAAATTTGTTTCTAAAAACTGCCACTAACCACTGGGCTTGTCACTATATCTGTTCACTTCACCAAAATTATTCACTTGGGCAGGATGAGACGTTTTGTTGTATTTTGTGCTCACTTTTGGTATACATTGTGATAGGTTAAGTGCAGCAAAGATTCTAACTAACTTACAGCTCCGTTCAAAATCTAGTCCCAAAACCACGGGTAAAGAACAGAACCATGTTTATCATCAAGTGATTTATGTTTGTCTCACTATGAACACACATTTGTTTTTAATTGCTCATAAGTTAAAGCAAACCTTGAAATTCCTGAAGTATCATTTTGAGAGGATATGGGTAAAATTATTAATTTTTATTTTGATCAACAAATAGAAAAAAAAACAGCATTGTTATATTGATCCAGTTCACTACAGCCCTTCCGAAAAGATTGTGCAAAAATAAAATGTCTGAGGTATCGATAAAACAGATTATGCTGTTACCAAATTAGCAGGCACTATACACTGAGAGGATCACCAGTAAACATATAAACCCAGGCTTCCTAAATGCAGAATAGCTAAGGGGATTATTTACCACTTTATTTTTGCATTGTTCATTTTTTCATGCTTTTATTATAGCAAAATGTATATTACTATGTTAATGTGCTCAACATTAATTCCTAATGGTCTTAGGCTACTGAGTCATGAGAATTAGTACTAGAGTCCAATTTTCCCTGATATTTAAAAATGTATATTCAAGAAGCTATGAAAGTTTGTATATCCTTCAGTCTAATAAATCTACCTCTAGGTTCTAGTTCAAGATGGTAATACCAGAAAATTTTAAACACCTCCTCCAACGGACACCCCAAGTCTATAGCTATCTGTGGAGCAATGTCCTTGAGATGGGGGGGGTGGAGATACATAGAAGCAGGTAAGAAGGGCTGAGACACAGGTTTGCTATAAACCCCACAGCCAGCATAGGAACCCACATTAGGCATCCCAACTTTTAAGATTGGCACATGAGAGACAGTCCCCCAAAACGTCTGGCTTTGAAAACCAACAGGACACATATCCAGGACACCTGTGGTCTTAAAGTGCTTATATGCAGATTCACATATTCCAGTGCTCAACACCAAATCAGTCCTTTGAGAAGCACCTAGATTTTATATGCAAAAGACTCATTTAAGAATTTTAAGGTATTAGTCTGCTATACTCTACAGGGATGAAGGCTGGTCGGCATCATCTTCTTGTTCTTCTTCTGACTTGCTAAAGCCCATGGTGAGATTCTGAAAGAGCTACTACCCTCAGTATACATAAAGAAGCAACACATGCAGGAACTCAGGCTTCTGTGAAAGAGGCCTATGAACTTATCATCAGAGCTGTGATCTGAGGGACAGGCTTCTCATTAAACATACATCTAAGGGCTGACTATAAACTTTACATAGATCTTGCAAAGTGGGTATGATCCTCCCATTCTCCCACTGCCACTTGCCTTGGCACCAGTATCTCTTGGAGGAAAGTTCTTCAATGTGTCTGGTGCTCTGGTTTTTCCAGCTGCCACCCAAGGAATACCCCCTGTTCATCTAGATCTGATGGCTAGTGTTATATCACCAGCCTTTCTGTGAAAGAGGCCTAATCACTTGTCCTGGAATTTTGGCTTTGGGGCAGACTTTAGGATTGGCACACATCCAGAAGCAATAGGAGGTGCTCTCAGGGAACAGAACCAGTGGACATCACATTTATGCTCTCTCTGTTTCATTACAGTTTGAAGCTCCATTTCTGTGACTACTGCCTTGTGCTTATTTCTAAATTGCTTCTCTCTGGTGGCCATTAGTATTCCACTGTGGTCTTACAGGATTGCATATATTTACATTCCTTAAAAGCTGCTTCCTGAGGGCCTGAATTCCAACCAAGCTCGAAGTAGAAGCTAAGATCCCCACCTACAACATTGACTAGTTTGGCACACACTCAACTCCTGGGAACTATTAAAACTTACTATTTGGATATGTACAACCAAGAGCTGAGTCAGGGTTGAATGCCAGGTTTATCTCCTATTCAAGGCCCAGGTTTTAAGACTGGAAAAGAAGGCAGTTTCATCTAATGCACATTAACCAACACAAAGTCCAGCAATGTGAATAGAGAAATGTATTACAAATGAAATATTTAAAAAAGATACTCACCAAAGTCAGGAGAAGAATGAAAGAACACAGTGAAAAGTTGAACAAAGAGATAGAAACGGAAGTGCTGACAAGATGTCACAGAACTCAGAAATACAACAACCAAACTGAAAAACACAAGACAGGTGTTCAACAATAGAGTAGATGCAGCAAAAGACAGGCAAAGAGAATTACCCAAGCAGACTAGCATTCACAATGCAGGACTTTTAGAAGAAAACAGAGAAATGGGCAGGAAACCTACTTAAATAATGGCTGAAAACTTCCCTAAATTGAGGAAGGAAACATATCCATATCCAGGAAGCCCAGATAGTACCAGGTAAGATAAAACAAGACCTACATAAAGACCCACTATAATTAAAATATCAAAAGTTTACAGCAAGGAGACAATCTTAAAAGGAAGAGAAAAACAACTTGCTACATACAAGAGAATCGCCATTTTCAGAAGAAACTTTGCAGGCCCGAAGAGTGGGGCATGATATATTTAAAGTGTTCAAAGGAAATAATTCCCAATTAAGAATACTCTACCCAGGGAAGTTATTCAGAAATTCAGGAGACTGAACAGTTTTCCAGACAAACGAAAGCTAAGGAAGTTCATTAGCACTACAGCAGTCTTAAAATAAATATAAAAAGGACTTCTTTAAGCTGCAGAGAAATGATGTTAATTAGTAACAAAAAAAAATTATTACAGTATAAATCTCATTGTAAAGGTAAATCAGTAAAAGTAGTGGATTTAATCACTTATAAATTTGGTATAAAGATTAAAAGAGAAAGTTAGTGATGTGGGATACAAAGGCAAAAGAAAAAACTAAATTTCTTTATTGCCTACAGCCCATTGACAAGACCTAAAAAGAGGCAGAGTGACTTTCCTCTGATAGCTCAGCTGCCTCAATGTTGACACTTGAGTAAGGGCAAAAGGCAATCTTAACATTATCCTGACCTCCAGGAGCCTGTGAATCTACTTTAAACAGAAGGAAATTCTTTTGGAAACTTATTTTATTGCTAGCCCCCGAGATATATGTTAGCAATCCTCATCCTGACATGTGGCCCCCTGATATATATCTCTAGGGTCTTATGTTTACTTAACAGAAATAACTTTTTCCTAGCAATAACTAGCCCTCTGAGGGTCCTAGAAACCTCATATCCATAATCCCCTCCTACCTTGAAAGTATATAATTGCCCAGTCCTCACAACCCCAGTGTAGCTCTTTCTGCCCACAGGTCCTGTCCCTGGGCTTTAATTAAACCACCTTTCTGACATGTCTAAATAATATTTTTCTTGACCATTTGCTCTGAGCCCCAACATTGCTACATCACTTACTAAAAATAAAAATGTAAAACTGGACAAAGAAAACAAAATGGGAGGGTGGCAAGAGAGTAAAAACATAAAGCCTTAAGTGAATACATCCTAAGTTGTTATCAACTTAAAATAGACTGTTACACATTATTATATATGTGCTTTATGATAACCACAAGGCAAAAACCTATGGCAGATAGGCAAAAGAGAAAGGAATCTGAACATAGTACTCAACAAAGTCATAAAACCATGAAGGAAGAAGGAAAGAGATAAAGAAACAGAAGATGTACAGAACAGCCAGAGAACAATGAAAGCCCCAGAACTACATCCTTATAAATACTTACTTTATAAAGAATGGCTGAATGGATAACAATACTACTCCTCTATATACTGCCTACAAGAAAATTACTGCACACTCAAGGAAACACAAGTCTAAAAGTCAAGGGATGGAAGAAGATATTCCATGCAAACTGAAAGGAAAAGAAAATTGGGGCAGCTATCCTTACCCAAAACAAACTTTAACACAAGGACTAAAAGTAGACGAGGAGGGGCATTGCATCATGTTAAAGGGGTCAACCCAAGAAGAGAGCATTTATATATTTAGATGCTCCCATGTTGAGTATATAAATATTTATAAATATGAATAGACCTAAAGAAATAACAATGTAATAGCAGTTGAGAACTTTAATATCCTACTGACATCAATAAGTGGATCATCCAGACAGAAAAGCAATTAGGAAACGTTGGCTTTAAAAGACACATTAGAACAGATGGACTTAAAAGATATGTGCAGAATATTCCATTTGAAAAGACCAGAACACATTCTTTCAAGTACACAATCATTCTCCAGTACAGTCAGTCATACACTGGGCCACAAACCAAGTCTTAATAAAGTTAAGCAGATCAAAATCCTACCAAGCAAATTTTTTGACCATGATGGTATGAAACTAAAAATTAATTACAAGAAGTAAACTAGAAAATAAAGGCGTGGAAATTAAACAACATGGTAAACATGATACTGAAGAACCAATGGGTCGATAAAGAAATTGAGTAAAAAAGAAAATGCCTGAGACAAATGAAAATGGAAATCCAGCATATCAAAATTCACAGAATACATCAAAAGCAGTTTGAAGAGGAAAGGTCATATTAATAAATGCCTACCTGAAAAAAAGTTTTTATCAAATATAACTACCTCATTTTATACCTCAAGTAGGAGAAAAAGAACAAATCTCAACATCAGTAGAAGGATGGCTGCAACAAAAAAATGTAGCAGACATAAATGAAATTTAAAAAATAGAAAAGAGCTACAAAACCTGTTTCTTTAATGTATAAAATCCATCTATGTTTAGGTAGATTCATCAAGAAAAAAAAGACTCAAATAAAACTAGAAATGCAAGAAGTATCACAACTGATACCAAGGAAGTATGAGTGTCCTTAAAGGGCTACTACAAAGAATTTTATGGCAACAAATTGAACAACCTACAAGAAATAAAGCAATTCCTAAGAACTTACTACCTTCCAAAAACCATGAAGAAATAGAAGATCTGAAGAGATCAACTACTAGTATGGAGAATCAGTAATCAATATCTTCCCAACAAAGTAAGTCCTAGACCAGATGGGCCTCACTGGTAAATTCTACCAAAGTTTTCAGAGTTAAGGCCCATCCTTCTATAACTCTTCCAGGAATAGGAGAGGAGGGAACACTTCCATTTTGTAAGGCCAGCTTTAGTATGATTCCAAAACTGGACAAGGATACCACAAGAAAAGGAAGTTATAGGCAAAGATCTCTGATGTTCAGAGATGCAAAAATTCTCCACAAAATATTTACAAAGTGAATTCAACAATAACACTATAAAGAACATACCTGGTGATGAGGTGTGATGTGTTCCAGGGATGTAAGGATACGTTAGCATCTGCAAAAAAATCAACATAGCACATCCTATTAACAAAATGAAGTATTAAAAACCATATCATTATCTCAGTAGACACAGAAGAAGCATTTGACAAAAATAATTTTTTTTTTTATAAAAACTCTCAGCAACGTAAGGATAGAGAGAATGTACCTCAACATAACCAAGGCCATAATCAGAGGTCCAAAACTAATATCATACTCAGCAGTGAACTTTTCCTCTAAGATCAGTAACAAAACTGGGATGCCCAGTCTCACTACCTTTATTTAACAAAGAACTGGAAGTCCCAGCCACTGCAATTAGGCAAGGAAAAGATTTTAAAAAGTCACTGAAATTGGAAAGGAAGAAGTAGACTTTCACTCTTAGCAAATGATATGATCCATTATATTAAAATAACCCTGAAGGCTCCACCAAAACCTCTTAGACTGAATACATAAATTTAGTGAGGTTGTAGGATACAAAGTCCAAATACAGCACTCTTATGTTTCTACATATTTTAAAAAAACAGAAAGGAAAATTAAGAACAATCCTAATTTATAAGTGCACCAGAAAGAATAAAAGACCTAGGATTAAAAAAAAAAATACCAGGGGTGCCTAATAAAAGAGCTAGGATTAAAAAAAATACGGGGGTGGGCTGCCTGAGTGGCTCAGAGGGTTAAGCCTCTGCCTTCAGCTCAGGTCATGATCTCAGGGTCCTGGGATCAAGTCCCGCATCGGGCTCTCTGCTAGGCAGGGAGCCGGCTTCCTCCTCCCTCTCTCTCTCTCTCTGCTTGCCTCTCTGCCTACTTGCAATCTCTCTCTGTCAAATAAAAAAAAAAAAAATCTTTAAAAAAAAAAAAATACGGGGGCACCTCTGCCTTCGGCTCAGGTCATGATGCCAGGATCCTGGGATTAAGCCCTGCATCAGGCTCTCTGCTCATCAGGCAGCCTGTTTTCCCCTCTCTCTCTCTGCCTGCCTCTCTGCCTACTTGTGATCTCTGTCAAATAAATAAATAAAATCTTAAAAAAAAACCTAGGCATACGAAAACTAAAAACTGTAAGACATAATTTATTTAAAAAAATTGAAGACATTAATAAACGGAAAGATCGTCTATGCATATGGATTGAAAGAATTAATGTTGTTACAATATTCATACTAACCAAAGCCACCTACAGATTCAGTGTAATCCCTATAAAAATTCCAATAGCATTTTCCATAAAAATATAACAATCCTAAAATTTGTACAGAACCACAGAAAATCTCTAGTAGCCAAAACAATTCTGAGAAAGAAAAACAAAGCTGGAGGCATCATGCTCCCTGATTTCAAAGTACATTGGCATTTTGAACTACATGGCAAAGATATAGTCATCAAAACAGTGTGGTATTGACTTCAACACAGACACCTGGATCAACAGAACAGAATAGAAGGTCCACAGATAAACTGACACTTACATGTTAAATTAATTTATGACCAAAATGCCAAGTATGTACAATAAGGAAAATGGTGCAGGGAAAACCTGACAGTTACATGCACAAGAATGAAACTGGAATACTATCTTATACCCTACACAAAAAATTAACTAAAAATGGATACACAATGAATTTAAGACTTGGAACCGTAAAACTTGTAGAAGAAAACACAAGGCGGTAACCTCCCTAACATTGGTCTTAGTGATGATTTTTTTTTATTTGACACCAGAAACAAAGGCAACAAAAGCAAAAAAACAGATGGGACTACATCAATCTAAAAAGCTTCTGTACAGCAAAGGAAGCAAACACAATGAAAGGCCATCTATTGAATGAAAGAAAATACTTGTGAATTATGTATCTGATAAGCTGTTATGCCAAAATATATAAGGAACTCCTACAACTTACAACAACAACAAAAAGATGTTCAAGGTCACTAATCATCAATGAGGTATCACATCTATTAAAATCAACTATTATCCAAAAGACAAGAAAGGATGTAGGAAAAAAACGGAAACCTGTGAGAGTGTAACGTGCCATGGCCATAATGGGTAACAGGATAGCCATTGCTTAATAAATGAAAAACCACCCAATTATCCATCAACTCCACTTCTAGGTATTCATCTAAAAACAACAAAAAATAATAACTTGAAATGATGTATTCCCTCCATGTTAAATGCAGCATTATTTCCAATAGCCAAAGACTTTGAAACACCCTCAGTTCCCTCTTATGGATGCATGGATAAAGTAAGCATGATATATACACACATACAATGTAATTTTATTCAGCCCTAAAAAGGAATAAAATCTTTTCCATGGGTGACAATATGGATGTATCATGAGGACAAAATGCTGAGTGAACAAAGGCAGGAAAAGACTAATACTTTATGACCTCAATTCTATGTGTAATGTTTAAAAAAAAAAATACAAAGGAGAGATTTCTGGTTGCTAGAGACGGGGTGGGTGAAATGGATGAAGGAGTCAAAAGGTAGAAACTTTCAGTTATAAAATAATTAAGTCCTAAGATTGTGATATAAAACATGACTACTATTAAAAATACTGATTGCCTATGTGGAAATTGCTTACTGAGTAAATGTTGAAAGTTCTTATCACAAAAAATACAAACTCAGTAACTTTGGAAGGTGACAGTAGCTACATTTATTGTGGTCATTACTTTTTAAACTCTGAAGTGATCACCATAATAATCTAGTTGACATTTGTCACATTTTATACTTCCAGATTTTTTTCTAGTGATGAGAACTTTATACCAACTATCAAGTTATAATGTAGTATGGTGTCATATATCAATTTTACCTCAATAAAATAAATTCACTATTAGAAATTTATCCTGAGGACAAAGTCACTGATGTGCATATGGAAATGCAAAACAACAACAAAAGGCTGTAAGTGTAGGTTGATTATAATAGTAGGAAAAAATCAGTACTGTGTAAAATGTGAAGTGGTTAAATAATGGTATAACTTCAAAATAAAAACTACTCAGAAAAACAATCTAAGGGTTTTGAAGGGGCGGGGGGTGGGAGGTTGGGGGAACCAGGTGGTGGGTTTTGGAGAGGACACGGATTGCATGGAGCACTGGGTGTGGTGCAAAAACAATGAATACTGTTACGCTGAAAATAAATTTAAAAAAATTTTTTAAAAAAGTATTTCCTAAAATGTGTTCTATAAAACCTCAACCCTGCAAGATGTGCACAGGCATTTCACATTCTCATCCCATTCGATAAATATATATGAGGACTGCCCCCAAATGCTTTCAATTATGGGCAACAAGATGCCTACTTGAATCTGGCTTGAACTCTTAAGGGTTCAGTCTAAGTTCAACCATTAAAGGAATGTCGTGGCTGATATAATTAAGTTTAAAGGAAATCAAAATATTCAACAAGCCATCAGTTCCAATATTCTGTAATTTTCTAAATTCTTCTTTTTTCTCCAGAGGTTGGCTTCATCTTTAAACTGGATTTCCTCATGGTCACAATTACTTGAGAAACAGAAGAAGTGTTACCCTAGCATGTGAAGTACATCAGAGGCAATCATGAGGAGATTGAGAAGACAGAGGTTTCACAATTTTATATAGCCCAGCAGTTGTAATCCATCACATATACATCAAGATAAAAAGCTAATCCTCAAGTAAGAGAATTTGATATTGTTTATTGTTTAAAGCTCCTGTGCATGCTCCGATCTTACATATACAACAGAAATTCTGTGTACTTAACTCTTTTTATATATTTTCTTCTCCCTAGAGCTATATAAAAATGCCCAGTAGAGACAATGCCAAATGCATGGGATGCATTATATTCTGTGCAATATTATGCCCCTTGCCTTCCTCCTGTTGCTCCACTTACCCTTGCTGACCCTCCACCAGACTGTGGACTTCAATTGTATCTTTCCTTGCATGGTAACCAGGTGGTGAGTATTAAGGAGGGCATGTGTTGGGGTGAGCACAGGGTGTTATACGCAGCTAATGAATCACTGAACACTTCAACAGAAACTTAAGATGTGCTATATGCTGGCTAAATGAACATTTAAAAAGAGCTCCAAGATATAAACAAAAAGAAAAGAAAAAACTCTTTCTTTAAATGAAAGTTTGTATCTGGTACCTACCTCAGGGAGGGTGAGAGTTGAGAGGGGGATCCTTACAGAACTGGAGGTCAGTCATCAGGCCCAAATTGTCATTTACTTGGCTTTTCCATAAAATCTATTAGGTACTCATACACCTTCATGAGTATTTTATATACACTTGCTGCACACCTCAGACTTTGCAATTGGGCCATTAAAGAGAGATACCCATTTATCAGTGCTTACTGTTTTATGGTTAATAAAATATTCTCAGCAAGGTTTCTTCCTTAAGTCTTAACTTTCCTTTAGCGTCCACCCAATCCTTGAAAACTGCAGACTAAAGGTAAAGCATTAAAACTTAAGTGTGGTGTTTTAAATTAAACATAATATTATGGATAGCTGATGAGACACTGCGCCCTTAAAAAGTAATTTTTCTTTTTTTAATTTTTTTATAAACATATAATGTATTAT
This sequence comes from Enhydra lutris kenyoni, assembly GCF_002288905.1. Classification (NCBI taxonomy): domain Eukaryota; kingdom Metazoa; phylum Chordata; class Mammalia; order Carnivora; family Mustelidae; genus Enhydra; species Enhydra lutris. The sequence continues at coordinate 13,469,445 of NW_019154134.1, read as the reverse complement.
TAGCCCCAGGGGTACAGGTCTGTGAATCGCCAGGTTTACACACTTCACAGCACACACCATAGTACATACCCTCCCCAATGTCCATAACCCTGCCTCCCTCTCCCTGACCCCCTCCCCCCGGCCATCCTCAGTTTGTTTGGTAACATTAAGAGTCTCTTATGGTTTGTCTCCCTCCTGATCCCATCTTGTTTCATTTATTCTTTCCCTACCCCCAAAACCCCCACGTTGCATCTCCACTTCCTCATATCAGGGAGATCATATGATAGTTGTTTTTCTCCGACTGACTTATTTCACTGAGCATAATACCCTCTACTTCCATCCATGTTGTTGCAAATGGCAAGATTTCATTTCTTTTGATGGCTGCATAGTATTCCATTGTATATATATACCACCTCTTCTTTATCCATTCATCTGTTGATGGACATCTAGGTTCTTTCCGTACTTTGGCTATTGTGGACATTGCTCCTATAAACATTTGGTGCACATGCCCCTTCGGATCACTACGTTTGTATCTTTAGGGTAAATACCCAGTAGTGTAATTGCTGGGTCGTAAGGTAGCTCTATTTTCAACTTTTTGAGGAACCTCCATGCTGTTTTCCAGAGTGGCTGCACCAGCTTGCTTCCCACCAACAGTGTAGGAGGGTTCCCCTTTCTCCGCATCCTCACCAGCATCTGTCATTTCCTGACTTGTTAATTTTAGCCATTCTGACTGGTGTGAGGTGGTATGTCATTGTGGTTTTGATTTGTACTTCCCTGATGCCGAGTATTGTGGAGCAAAAAGTAATTTTTCTGATTAAGACATGTTCAATGTAAGAAATTATTTAAAAACTAGAAAGGCGTAATGGAAGTAACTGTAATTAAATTAATTAAATCAATTATTTAAATTAATCTTTCTGGATTTGAATACGTTAAGTAATTACTTTTACTACTAAGTAATGAATGCACTAGGAAACCTCTCTGTCCACAGAAGCCTTGGGTACTTTAAGGTTTTGTTCTGTACCAATTGCCTTCCCAAGTGGATATATTTATTTATACTTCTAACAGTGCCTGCTTCATCATAAATATATAATTTGTGAGAAGCATTTAACTGCCCTAAAATTTATTCAGTGCCAATACCCAAATACCATGGACTTCTCTCTTGTTTTATCTTCTGTGCCATCCCCATCCTGGCCCATGCTTCCATCATTTCTCTTGACCTGTGCTGTAGGTAAGTGACTAGTTTCTCTGCTTCCCTTCTGCTCCTCTCCAGTTAATCTTCCTCACTGTGCTGCAATCATCTTTTTTAAACAAATGAAATTCTGACATTTTTCTGTTTTCGCTCTTCAAAACCTTCTCATTATTCTTGCCATAACACTCTCAGTCTAAAGACTAAAACCTGATTGTACTGTTCCCTGCCTCAAGCCTAATCATGTTCTGCTTTTTCTTCTCCCTTCCACTTACAAGAACTTGGCCTTCTTTCCACTCCCGGAATAACCCATGCTCTCTCCTACTTTAAGAAAGTGAGTATTCCATTCCATCTGCCTAATATTCCTCCTCCTCCCCCTACCTTTTCATTCTTAAACTTTCCCCATATCAGCTCATTCATCAAATCCTCACTCCCTAGCCTAAAAGCATTTTTTTTTCAAAATCTATATCACAATTAATAATTACTTATTCATGAGATTATTTGATTGTTCACACCTGTTCAGTACTTAGCACATGGCTGGACATCAGTATCCTTTGTTTATAGAATAAAAGCTATTTATTTCTGGAATGAATGTATGAATCTGAATTTACTATGAAACTTTGGAGACCTAGCAAGAGAAGAGAGTGATTCCAGCTTAGAAGGAAAGAGAACATGCCTCAAAGAGAACATGTTTAAGTAGAATCATGTTTTCAAACTGGACTAAGCTAAATGAGTAATGTAAGATGCTCTGACTGGCTTTGTGACTTTTGACAGATTATCTGACCTCTTCTTTCCTAAATGCTTCCTGTTTCTAATAGGAACCACACTGTCTCATTTACCTATTTTCTGATATCATAACTATGTATAACTTTTACCTGATATTTGATTTAAACTGTAATAAAATTACTGTTACCTTTAATACAATGACATTGTGGATTGTATTCTAGCAAAAGGAAGGAATCAGGATAAATCTCAGCAGGAGGAATTTAGACAGAACATTTCTCCCTTTTTTACTCATGAATAAGCCTCAGTTTAAGTTGTTAGAAATCTGGAAACATCACAAGGAAAACCACCTCATTAACAAATAGTAGTAAGAGATTTTTGTGCATATAACACATGTCACAAACTGGGAGCTTTTAAAAATAAGGACATGAAGCTCAGGGGCATGAAGTTATAGGATGACTTATTAAATCAAAGTGAGGAAGCTGTTAACCTTTACAATGATTGGTTAATACAATAGGAATTTCCAGATGGCAGGGATAGGTTTAAAGTGATGTCTCTAAACATACAGGAGATAAATTTCTTTTATAATTGTCAGAGGCACTTATGATCATAAAATCAGCTACCTTTAGTTCTGCTTATGTGGTTTAAATGGTCTGTCTGCTCAGGATTTTCTCAAGTCCAGTCTTCATTTTGTATTTAACAGAGGTGTTTGTTTTATTGCAAGTTATGAACAAGCTAATTCAGTGGTAACTGCATAATCTTGAGTTTTCTCCAGAGGTTAGAGCGACATAAAGTAAATCATTAAAACAACCAAGAGCTAGGAAGAATTAGTGCTCTGAGCTTTGCTGTTGCTGTTTTTTAATAAAAAAAATAAAAAGTAAAACCTTAAAGATAAAACTTTTGAGTTCTTATTTGGGCAAAAGTTTCTCTGCAAACAATCCCAGCTTTTCTATAGCCTAATTATTGGATCTTCTTTTTTAGATAATCAGACTTTCATACTTTATCTTCATTTCCGTAAATAACTAGGTATTATGACCATGATTCAAATCTATAACTCTAGCAGGGAAAGCAATTATGGCATGAGCTATGAGCACCAGTTGGGAATACAAACCAGTGATAAACCATATTTAGGGCTGAAGATAATGTGAGCTTTGCATAATTTAGGCCAGAAAAATATTTAACTGACAGTTAAGTGTCACCTAGGGAACATTCTTAGAACTATCTTTCAGCTTTAAGTGTGGAAAAGCAGACCCACTGTGGTGCAAAATCACCATGATATATACTAAAATTAAAGAAATAGGATGCAACTGATGACAAACACCTGGAAGGTAGAGAAAGCAGTCCTTAAAGTGGTATGAGACTGTCGGAATGAAGTGGTATCTAACTTAAGGAGCACGGTGTTAGTGAAGAAAGCTTGTACTGAGATCATTCTGATTTCTCCAATAATAAAGTCCTTCAGAGGGAAGCCAAAAGGTTGAAATCCATGGTACACCAAGTGATTTCTGAGCAGAGTTCTTATTATAAAGGGTGGAGAAAAGCCGTCTAAATTACTTGGTTAGTACTGGTTTGTCTCTTCCCGGGGCTTATCCTAACTCCTAGACTCCTGCAACATGACGCAGTTTTAAAAGGTCCTTAATGAAGAGAAAAAAATGTTTACAGAAATCACAACCAATTTGAAATTGAGCTTAGAAGTATCTTATTTTTTTTATTTATTTATTTTAATTTTATTTTTTATAAACACATAATATATTTTTATCCCCAGGGGAGAAGTATCTTATTCTAAAAGTGTTTTAGGCAGAGGGTGAAGAGCTTTTTCTACAAATATTCTGAATCCAGAAAGAAAAAAAAAAATAGCCATGTGTTATATTCAAGTCAAAAGACACTAAATTTGACCAAGATGGAGACACAGGTTGTTCCTGACTTTGCTTCCCCTCACAAGAGGAACAAACAACTATTCGAACAAGACAGCACTGAGAGAATCTTTGAAGCACTGCCCTGCCCTCAGAGACCAAGACAGACTACATACAAGGGTAAGAGGCCTGGCCACACGTGGACCGCTCTGTACCTCATCCAGGCCCGTACAGCACCATGTAGAGAGATCGCCCCTGAACACCCAATACCTCTAACAGAAAAAGAAAACCCAGGACTGACAACCAGACCCCTGGTATTGTGGGTCATTTTCTGGTAGCCTGTACTCTGATTTCACACCACGGAGACCACAGGGGAATCTGGGCAGTTCAACCACTGAGAATCTCACTGTGACAGAGAGAAGGGAAAGGACGTGCAATAACCAGCACATGGATCTTGGTAAACCAAGCTCGTACCTGTAGTGCCCAAGGAGAAATCCCAAACAATAGTTTTTGCTCATCTGCAGAAGGGAGGGATGCATTCTGACCAGGGAACTTGGTAGGATGTTGATTTACCTGTCTGAGAGCCTTAAGTGGGGAGTTTTGCCAGCCCTACAGCCTGGTTTGCCCATTGCCCATGCCCAGGCAAGGCACTGAGTCACAGTCCCACCAGCTTTGGAGAGTGACTGCCAGACTTATTTAACCAGAAAGCCTGAGAACAACTCCTGGATGTAGTGCAACCCAGCAATACTTGACCCGAGATGTAAGGGGAACCGACTGCCTCCAGAGTAAAGCCAAGAGCTGGAATAGTGGGCTCCTGTGTGCTATGCACAGGGAGGAGAATACATTCATAGGCAAAGCTCAGCCCTCCTGTTTGGAAAACTGGTAATAGCCCAAGGTAGCCCCACCCCTTGCCACCCAGGCAAGGTACTAAGTCCACATGGCACTGGCTGGGGCTCTCATTAGGACAACAAAGAGCTGTAAGAACTTTAGAGCTCTTTCTCCCACAGCACCAAGATAGGGAATCTAATTGCAGCCCTGCTCAAAATTGAATTTAGCCTTTAGCCAGTCTGACCAGGGACCCTAAAAAGATCCTTTGGGAAGTAATGAGGCTGATTCAATAGCTCTATATACAGTGGCAACAGAACATAGAGCATAGCTATGACTTCCCCTGTCTATAGAGAAAAAACAGTGGCCTCATGTGACTAGGAAATTCAGTGCACACAAAAGTGAAATTCTGGCCCTTGAAATGAGCTCTACACCCTGAATCTGGATTTGCAACCCTGCCAAGGCCTGGAAGCTATTCGTAGCCCCATCTGCTACTGAATAGAGTACCCAGTCCTAATGATCTCTGACCATAGAGGAAAAGCTCTCAGTTTTTCCCCATTGAGGAGGATATTAGCTATGGGTCTTTCATATATGGCCTTAATGATGCTGAGGTTCTATCGCTACTTTGTTGAAGGTTTTTGTCAAGAATATATGCTATATTTTGTCAAATGCTTTTTCTAGGTCTAATGAGAGGATCATATGGTTCTTTCTTTTATTAAAGTGGTGTATCATGCTGATTGACTTGTGGATATTGAACCATCCCTGCAGTGCAGGAATAAATTCCACTTGATTGTGATGAATAATTCTCTTATGTACCACTGGATTTGGTTTGCTAGTACCTCGTTGAGAATTTTGGCATCTTTATTCATCAAGGATATTGGCCTATAAGTCTCTTTTCTAGCGGGGTCCTTGTTTGGTTTTGGAATCAAAATAATGCTGATCTTGCAGAATGAGTTTGAAAGTATTCCTTTTTTTATGGAACAATTTGAGAAGAATAGGTATTAACTCTACTTTAAATGTCTGGTAGAATTCCCCTGAGATGCCATCTGTCCCTGCACTTTGTTGGGAATTTTTTCATTACTGATTCTATTTCTTTGCTGGTTATGGGTCTGTTTAAATTTTATATTTCTTCCTGTTTAAGATTTAGAAGTTTTTATGTTTCTAGGAATTTACCCAATTCTTCCAGATTGCCCAGTTTGTTGGCATATAGCAGTATTTATTCCTGGTAATAAAAATTCTTAATACATCAGGTCTATTAGAAACATATCTCAACAATATAAAAGCCACATATGACCACTCTACAGCTAATATCACACTCAATAATGAAAAGTTGCAAAGTTTTCCTCGAAGATCAGGAAAAAGACAAGAGTGCCAATATTCAACACTTCTATCCAACTTAGTACTAGAAGTCCTAAATAAAGCAGTCAGGCAAGAAAAGTAAATAAAAGGTATCAGAATTGGAAACAAGTAAAATTGTCTATTTCACATGACAGAATGACAGGCTTACAATGACCACAAGGCCAAGATCTCCATCCCAGTGGACATGGTGCCCATCAATGCTGCCAAAGAAGGCCAGGCATTAGCAAGTGATGTGGACTATCACCAGTACCTGCACCACTGGTCTTGCTTTCCCGACCAGAATGATGTGATCCAAGCCAGGAAAGCCTACGACCTGCAGAGTGATGCCATCTATAAGGCTGACCTGGAGTGGCTTCGTGGCATTGGCTAGATGCCCGAAGGGTCTCCTGAAGTACTGAGGGTCCAAAATGCCCAGAAGATCCTGCGAGACAGTGTCTACCGTACACCCATAGTGAGCCTCAAGTACACAAGTGTTGTCGACACACCTGAAGTTGTCCTTGCTAAGTCGAATGCTGAAAACATTAGTATTCCAAAGTACAGAGAAGTTTGGGACAAGGATAAAACTTCCGTCCACAAAATGCCAGATACACCAGAAATTAATCTTGCTAGAGCTAATGCTCTTAATGTGAGCAATGTAAGTACCTCAACAGACCCCCTTTCTGTTTGGAAAGTCACCCGGTTGGTGCTATGATATCCCTAGGAAACTCTTCATAAGCAAGAGAGGAAGGATTGACTGGGTGGGGCTAGGGAAGATGCGTCACCATCAGCCCTTTAACCGGAAGTGAGGAGAGGAGCAGATCCCTGGCTCAGAGTCACCCAGAAAGGCCAGTTACTGGTGAGCCAATGTCAACATGAGAGAAGGGAGAAGGGAATAAGGATGAGAAAGTTGAAAGAGACATAGATAAAGAGACACATGAACAAGAAAGGGGCATAATGACAGACGACACAAAATAATGATGAGAATTCTTTGCAAAACTTTATAGAAATTAGGGGTGCCTGCATGGCTCAGTCAGTCATTAAGCATCTGCCTTCAGCTGAGGTCATGATCCCAGGGTCCTGGGATTGAGCCCTGCGTCTGGCTGCCTGCTTGGTGGGAAGCCTGCTTCTGCCTCTCCCACTCCCCGTGCTTGTATTCCCTCTTTCACTATCTCTCTTTGTCAAATAAATAAATAAAATATTTTTAAAAAAAGAGAGAAAATGATAAAGACTCAACCAAAATCAACTGTTAGATACAACCAATAAATTCAGTAAAGCTGAAATTACAAAATTAACATAGAAAAATAGTGTTTCCATACCCTAACAGATTTCTTAAAAAGGAATCCATGCCATTTAAAATAGCATCAAAAACAAAATACTTAGAAATAAAACTAACCACAAAGGTGAAAGATCAGTACTCTGAAAACCAGAATACTGATGAAAGGAATCAAAGTCAACATGAGTGAATGGAGAGGTATCCCCTGTTCATGGAGTTGAATTTATATTGTTGAAATGTCCGCAGTACCAAAAGCCATCTATACACTCAATGCAATCCCTATCAATATTCCAATGGCATTTTTATAGACATAAAAAAACCCCTAAACTTTATATAGAGCCACAAAAGATGCCAAACAGCCAAAGCAATCCTGAGAGAAGAAAGCATGAGGCAGGCAGTACACCTTCTGATTTCAAGCTCTACTCTAATGCCATCAACATGTCCAAGTCATCAAAATAGTATGGCAGTAAAATAAACAAAGAGATCAATGGAACAGAATCAAAAGCCAAGAAACAAACGCAAGCACATCCATTTAACTTATAGTAGACAAGAGTGCCAAGAATACTCAAAGGAGGAAAAAAAATTTATTTTAAAAAATAGTCCTGGGATAGCTTAATATTCCCATGTAAAAGAAAACTGGACACATACATTACTCAAAATATTAACTTTAAATCATTTGAAGTCTTACATGTAAGACTTGAAACCACAGAACTCCTACAAAAAACAAAATAGGAATAAAGCTCCCTGATATGAGTGTATATAATGATTTTTTGGATATGACATCTAATCAATAGGAAACAGACCACAAAGAAGTGGGAGTACATCAAACTGAAAAAGCTTCTACAGAGTGAAAGGAACCAATAATGAAGCAGAAAAAAAAATCTTTGCTGACCATATGTGTAATAATATATAATAATGTAATAATTGTAATATGTCATATGTAATAATATGTAATTAATATCTAAAATATAATCTCATACATATTAATAACACACACACACACACACACACACAAAAGAAAGAATGGGCAAAGGTTCTTCATGGATATTTCTCCCAGGAATATACATGAAAGGAAACAGGTACATGAAAAGAGGGTCAATATATCCAGTAGGGAAATGCATATTAAATTCACAATGAGGTATATACCCTTATGCCTCTTAGAATGTTGATCATCCAAAAGACAATAGATAACTAATGCTGGCATGGATGTAGAAAAATGGGAATCCTTGTAAAATATTAGTTGGATTGTGAATTGATACAGCCACCATGAAAATAATATGTTAGAGTCCTCAAAAAATTAAAAATAGAATTACCACATGATCCAACAATTCCAGTTTAGGGACTATATCCAAATAAAACAGAAACAGTAAATTTAAAAGATACGTACACTGCCATGTTCAGAGCAGTATTATTTACAGAAGTCAAAACATGAAAACCACCTAAGAGTCCATCATTGTCATCCATGGATAAAGAAATTGTGGAGGATACAAACACTCACACACACACTTATATATATGTATATGCAAAGGGGTATATATAGATGCACACAAAATATATATATATATAAATATAAATACATATATATACATGTACATATACATAAACTACATTTACATGTATAAATACATATATATAAAAACAAACAAATGGAATATTAGCCATAAAAGGTTGAGGAAATCCTACGATTTGTGACAGTATGGGTATACCTGGGAAGCATTAATCTAAGTGAAATAAGAGAAAGATAAAAATACTTGATTTTACTTAGATGTAGAATGTTAAAAATAAAACTCACTTAAAAATAGGTCAAACTTGTGATTACCAGAGGCAGAAGGTAGAGAGGGAAGATACAATGGATGAAGGTGATCATAGGTACAAACTCAAGTTATAAGGTAAGTAATAGGGTATAAAGTATAAAATGAATAATGTAGCTTATATTGTGTAGGATATGTATTTGTAGGCTATTAGGAGTTTAAATCCTGCTTGGGTTCAAGATGACAGCATAGGAACACTGTGAACTCATTCCATCCCACAGATCCAACAAATATACAAATATTTATGAAGTATTTTTCTCTGAAAAATACAAGAAAACTAGATGAACAGAATCTCCACCAAAAGAAAAAAAAAAGTACAACATTAATATGAGTAGAAGAGGCAGAGCAACTTCCATAAAAAGCTTCTCTAGGCACAGCCAACCACAAGTGAGAGGAATCTCAAAACTTTTGGAACTTTTCCCTAAACGAACAATTTTGTGCTCTGCATCAGGAATCCCAACCCTTAGATCCTGTAAGAGATGAGCTTCCTCGATGATGAACTTTAAAAAGCAATGGAAATTATGTCTAGGAAAATCATACAACCTTATGGAATGGAGAATATGTTCTTAAAGGCCTCACAGAGGGGCGCCTCGGTGGCTCAGTGGGTTAAGCCTCTGTCTTTGGCTCAGGTCATGATCTCAGGGTCCTGGGTTTGAGCCCCATATCAGGCTCTCTGCTCAGCAGGGAGCCTGCTTCCCTCTCTCTCTCTCTGCCTGCCTCTCTGCTTACTTGTGATCTCTCCCTGTGTCAAAGAAATACATAAAATTAAAAAAAAAAAAAAGCCTCACAAAAAAACTACAGACCAACTCATCCTGGAATGCAATCCAAAAGCTTTTCATAAAGCACCTAGACCATACATGAAGGAGAGATACTTATCTTTTTTTTTTTTTTTTTTTTAAAGATTTTATTTATTTATTTGACAGACAGAGATCACAAGTAGGCAGAGAGGCAGGCAGAGAGAGAGGAAGGGAAGCAGGCTCCCTGCTGAGCAGAGAGCCCGATGCGGGACTCGATCCCAGGACCCCGAGATCATGACCTGAGCCGAAGGCAGCGGCTTAACCCACTGAGCCACCCAGGCGCCCGAGAGATACTTATCTTAAAGCATCTGTCAGAGAGGCAGGTAACCATTGGGATTTTCCTCTGGGAGCAAAGATACTGGTAGGCACCATATTTGCAACTTCATCATACCTTGCTAATGCCTGTGCTGGTGCATGACACTTTGAACTATCCCTCTAACCTATTAGAGTTAGTGGGCAGTTGAGAACCCCACCTACCTACAGCACAAAAGCCTATCACAAGAGGGTTGGGTGACAGCCAGCCAACCTCTGTGCCCCATTACAGCCACGAATCAGAGCCAGGCTGAGTGACAGCTCTCCTTAATCCCACTTCACTGTTGGGATGGACAAAGGCTCCCCCAACCCATACCATAATACTACACTAGGCCAGGTGCCAGCCCTGCCTACCCCATGCCTCAGTGAAGCCGCCTGTCATGGCTGGTCAGACACCAGCCCTGCCAAACCCTGCAATGTGTATGTGGCCTCACCATAGCAGATGGGCATGCTCAGCCCATATGGGGTATGCCCTTTGACTGCCTAACTCTGGTGGTGAGAGAGGATTATACTCTAGGGATCCATATGACATCTCCTACACAAGGCCCCTCCTCCAAGACTGCGAGAGCTAGTTGATTTGCCTGATGCACAGAAACATACACAGCATGTTAGGGGAAATGGGAGACAGAGGACATTGTTCCAAATGAAAGAACTAAACAAAACATCAGACTTTAATGAAATGAAAACCAGCAATCTACCTGATGAAGAATTCAAAGTAATGGTAATAAAGATAGTCCTCTGAATTTGTGAGAAGTATAAACACAGTTAGATCCTGAAGAAAGAGTTAGGAGATAGAAGCTCCACAAAGAAGTTAAGAGGTGAAAACTACAAAAACTGAACTGAGCATTATGCTAGAAGAATTCAACAATAGACTGGATGAAGACATAGGTCAGACCAGTGCTGAAAGACAAAGCAAAAGATTTCTTGCAGACAGAGCAACAAAAAGAAAAAATGAATTTTTAAAAATAAAGGAAACTTCAGACACTTTTGGCACAGTATCAGGTGAACCAACATTTTATTACAGGACTCTCAGAAGAATGAAGGGCCAGAAAACTTGGTTGAAAATATAATTGCTGAAAACTTATCTTATCTAGAGATGGAAACAAACATTCAACTTTAAGAAGCCCAAAGAGTTCCAAGTAAGATAAAGCCAAAGAGATCTGCATGAAGACATTTTTAAAGTGGTTAAAGTTAAAAAGAAAATCTTAAAAGCAACAAGAGAAAAACAATTTATTACATACAAGGGAAACCCCATAAGGAACCAACAGATTTTTCAACACAAATCTTTCAAGCCAGAAGTAGCACAAAATACTCAAAGTGCTAAAAGAAAAAAATTCCATGAGTGTTCTGTAGTTCCTCTAGTATAGATAATTTACCTCTTTGATTAGGTTTATTCCAAGGTATCATATGGTTTTTTGGTGCTATTGTAAATGGAATCAATTCTCTAATTTCTCTCTCTACAATTTCATTGTTAGTATATAAGAAAGCAACTAAGTTCTGTGCATTGACTTTGGATCCTGCCATATTCCTGAATTGCTGTATGAGTTCTAGTAATTTGGAAGCAAAGTCTTTTGGGTTTTCCACATAAAGTATCATGTCATCTGCAAAGAGAGAGAGTTTGACTTCTTCTTTGTCAATATGAGTACTTTTTATTTCTTTTTGTTATCTGATTGCTGTTGCTAGGACTTCTAGTACTATGTTGAACAATGTTGGCAAGAGTGGGAATCATCGTTGTATTCCTGATCTCAACAGGAAGGCTCTCAGCTTTTCCCCATTGAGAATGATATTCATTGCGGGTTTTTCATAGATGGATTTTATGAAGCTGAGGAATGTTCCCTCTATCCCTGTACTCCAAAGAGTTTAAATCATGAAAAGATGCTGCATTTTGTTTTCTTACACCATATACAAAGATAAACTCAAAATGGATGAAAGACCTCAATGTGAGACAGGAATCCATCAAAAATCCTAGAAGAAAAAGGCAGTAACCTCTTCAACATCGGCCACAACAACTTCTTTCAAGACACATCTCCAAAGGCAAAGGAAACAAAAGTGAAAATGAACTTTTAGGACTTCATCAAGATCAAAAGCTTCTGCACAGCAAAGGAAACAAAGAGGCAACACATGAAATGGAGAAGGTATTTGCAAATAACACTACAAAGGGCTGATATCCAAGATCTATAAAGAACTCAAACACCTAAAAAACAATCAAGTCAAAAAAAAAAAAATGGGCAGAAGACATGAACAGACCCTCCAATGAAGACATACAAATGGCTAACAGACACAGGAAAAAATGTTTGTCATCATTAGCCATCAGGGAAATTCAAATCAAAACTACATTGAGATACCACTTTATACCAGTTAGAATGGCAAAAATTAGCAAGTCAAGACCAACAAGTGTTGGAGAGATTGGGGAGAAAGGAGAACCCTCTTAGACTCTTGGTGGGAATGCAAGTTGGTACGGCCACTTAGGAAAACAGGGCAGAGGTTCCTCAAAAAGTTAAAAATAGAGCTAATCTATGACCAGGTCATTTCACTACTAGATATTTACTCCAAAGATACAGATGTAGTGAAAAGAAGGGCTAAATGCACCCCAATGTTCATAGCAGCAATGTCCACAATAGCCTAACTGTGGAAAGAGTAGAGATGACCTTCAAAAGATGAATGGATAAAGAAGATGTGGTCCATATATACAATGGAATATTACCCAGCCATCAAAAAGAATGAATACCCAACTTTTGCATTAACATGGATGGGACTGGAGGAGATTATGCTGAGTGAAATAAATCAAGCAGAGAAATTATCAATTATCATATGGTTTCACTTATTTGTGGAACATAAGGAATAGCATGGAGGACATTAGGAGAAGGGAAAAATGAAGGGGGGGGAACAGAGGGGGAAACAACCCATGACAGACTATAGCCTCCAAGAAACAAACAGAGGGTTTTAGAGAGGAGGGGGTGGGTGGATGGGCGTCCCGGTGATGGGTATTAAGGAGGACACATAGTGCAAGGAGCACAGGATGTTATATGTAAACAATGAATCTTGGAACACCACATCAAAAACTAATGATATACTGAATGGTGACTAACATAATAAAAAAAAATATCCAACCAAAAATTCTTTACACCTAAAGATTATCACTCAGAATTGAAGAAGAGAGTAAAAGTTTAAATATATGCAAAACCTAAAGGAGTTCATCACCACTAAAACAGCCTTTCAGGAAATGTTCAGGAGATCTCTCAAAACTGGTAAGAAATGACACTAATAACAAGAAAATATACATAAGTAAAATTTCACTGGAAAAGATAAATAATAAAGATAGTGGATCAAACACTTCTGAAGACCTATGCATATTAAAAGGAAAAAAACAAAAAATTTACTAAAACTTCAATAGCTCCCTAAGAGATAGATAAAAAGATGTGGAATGTGAAATAAAAATATAAAACTTTGGTGTAAAGAGAAAAACAATAGAATTCTAGGATGTGTTCAAATTCAAGGTGTTATCAACTCAAAACAAACCATTATACATATAAGAACTTTTATGCTGATCTCATGGAAGCCACAAGGCAAAATCTTTGAGTAAGTATACAAAAGAAAACGAAAAAGGAATCTAAACATATCACTGATGAAAGCCATCAAACCACAAGGGATTAAAGAAGGAGCAGATGAAATGAACAGAGTAGTAAGAGCTGAAAAACCAGCTAACAAAATGCCCGAGTACATACTTATTGATAATTACCTTAAATAAACAAAATTTTCCATACAAAAGACTTATAGAATGGCTGAATGGCGTTAAAAAAAGACCTATTTACATGCTACCTTCAATACTCACTTCAGAAGGAAGAACATACAGAGACCAAAAGTGAAGGGACAGAGAAAGCTATTCATGCAAGTGGAATCAGAAAAAAAGATAAAATCACCTCCAAAAGACATACTAATAATAGACAATAAGGGCGTAACATAATGATGAAGGTGAATCCAACCAGAAGAAATAAAATTTATAATTTATATATATAATAAATTATATATATAATATATATAACAACTCATATGTTATATATAAACAAATTATATGCGCACACACACACATATATATATATGCAACAAACATAGGAATGCCAAATACATAAAGCAAAGATTAACATACCTGAGGCAATATAATAATAGTAAGGGGCTTTAACACCTCATTTACATTAATAGATAATCTAAAAAGAAAATTTATGAGCAAACATTGGTCGTAACACTTTAGACCAGTTGGATTTCATAGGTATATAAAAACATTCCATTCAATAGCAACATACTGCATGTTCTTCTCAAGCATACATGGAACATTCCCCTGGATAGATCATATGTTAGGCCACAAAGCAATTCTCAATAAATCCAAGAAGACTGAAATCATATAAAACATCTTCTCTTAACCACAATGGTATGACTCTAGGTATCAGTAACAAGAAAACTGGAAAACAAAAACACAAAAATGTGGAGCTTAGCAACATATTACTGAACAACTAAGAGGTCATCCAAGATATCAGTGAACAAAAACTTTTAGGGGCACTTGGGTGGCTCAGTGGGTTAAAGCCTCTGCCTTCGGCTCAGGTCATGATCCCAGGGTCCTGGGATCGAGCCCCACATCTGGCTCTCTGCTCAGCAGGGAAGCCTGCTTCCTCCTCTCATTCTCTGCCTGCCTCTCTGCCTACTTGTGATCTCTGTCAAATAAATAAATAAAATCTTTAAAAAAAAAAAAAACTTTTAAAACCTAGAGAGTAATGAATATAGAAATATAACATAGAAGTATTTGGGATGCAGGAAAAGTAGTCTAGGAAGAAAGGTCATGGCCATACAGGCCTACCTGAAGAAACCAGAAAAATCTCAAACAGTTTAACTAACACCTGAAGAATCTAGAAAAAGAAGAAAAAGCCATGGCCCAAGTTAGTAGAAGAAAAAAAGAGTAAAACCAGAGCAGAAGTAAAAATTGAGACTTAAAAAACAATAGAAAAGATCAATGAAAGTTCCCTGAGTGGCTGTTGGTTAAGTGTCTGCCTTTGGCTCAGGTCATGATCCTGGGGTCCTGGGATCAAGCCCAGTAACAGGCTCCCTGTTCAAGGAGAATCTGCTTTTTCCTGTTCCCTTCCCCCTCCCTCTACTTGTGGTCTCTCTCTCTCACACTCTGTTGCTCACTCTCACTCTCTCAAATAAATAAATAAAATCTTAAAAAGATCAATGAAACCAAGAGCTTTGGAAAAATCAGAATTGATAAATCTTTACCCAGATTCATCAAGAATAAAAGAAATTGGACTTAAAAAAAGGTCAGAATAAAAAAGAAGTAATAACCAATACCACAGAAATACAAAGGACTGTGAGACTACTATGAAAAATCATATGCCAACAAATTAGATAACTTAGAAGAAATGGATTAAATTACTAGAAAAATAGGGTCTTTCAAGATTGAATCGGGAAAAAATAGAAAATTTAAAACCAACAAGTACTAGTAATAAAATTGAATGAAAACACTCCCACAAACAAAAGTCCAGGGCCAGATAACCTCACACATTAATTCTACCCAACATTTAAAGAACAGTGATTACCTACTCTTTTTAAGCTTTTCCGAAAAATAGAAGGAAAACTTTCAAACTGACTATAAGGCTAGCATTACCCTGATACCAAAATCAGACAAAGATACTACCAAGAAAAAAAAAGGCAAAGAAAGAAAACTTTCTTTGGATAATATCCCTGATATGCATAGATGCAAAAATATTCAGCAAAATATTAGCAAACTGCATTCAACAATACATTAATAGGATTATTCACCACAATCAAGTGGAATTTATTCCTGGGATGCAAGGATGGCTCAACAATCATTGTGCACCCAACAATCATTGTAGTAAATAACATTAATGAAACTAAGGATAAAAATTACATGATTTTCTAAACTGATGCAGTGAGAGCATTTGACAAAAGTCAACATTCAGTGAATCTTGGAACACTGAAAAGAATAAAATTAAATAATAAAAATTTTTAAAAATAAGTTTTAGCAAAAAATAAATAGTTGAAATATATCTCATAGTCAAAAAATAAAAAAGTCAACATTCACTTCTGATAGAAACTCTTGACAAAGTGGAGTTAGAGGGAATATACCTCAACATTAACAAAGGTCATATATGACAAACCCACAGCTAACAATATATTCTGTAGGGAAAAACTGAAAGTTTTTCCTCTAAGATCAGGAACAAGACAAGAATGTCCACTCTTGCACTTTTATTCAACATAAGTATTGAATATTGCAAGTTTTACTCATAGGAATCAAACAGGAAAGTAAGAGAAGGCATCCAAATGGGTAAGGAAGAAGTAAAACAGTATTTGGAGATGTCATGATACTGTATATAGAAAACTGTAAAGACTTCAAAAAATTCTTAAGATGAATAAACTCAGTAAATTTGTAGGATATAAAATTAATACACAGAAATATCTTCTGTTTCTTTATGCTAATGACAAAGAGGAAAAAAGAGTTCAGAAATCAATCTCTTTTACAACTGCACCAAGAAGAACAAAATACATAGCATACAGTTAACCAAAGAGGTGAAAGACCTATATGTTGAAAGTTATGAGACACTGAATAAAGAAACTGAAGACAACACAAACACATGGAAAGATACACTATGCTCAAAGAGTGGAAGAATATTGTTAAAATGGCCATACTACCCAAAACAATCTTCAGATTCAGTGCAATCCCTATAAAAATACCAATAGTATTTTTCACAAAACTAGAACAAGTAATCCTAAAGTTTGTATGGAACCACAAATGACCTGAGTAGCCAAAGCAATCTTGAGAAAGAAGTCCAAGTCTGGCCGTATCACAATCCCAGATTTCAAAATAGAATACAAAACTATAATAGTTACAACATAATGGTGCTGGCACAAAAATAAACACATATATCAATGCAACAGGATAGAGAGAGTCCAGAAATAAACCCACGCTTACATCGTCAATTAATATATACAAAAGAGGCAAGAACATACAATGGAAAAATATAGTCTGTTCAGTGAATGTTGGGAAAACTGGTCAGCTACATGCAGAAGAATGGAACTGAACCACTTTCTCATACCATACACAGAAATAAACTCAAAATGGATTAAACACCTAAATGTGAGACCTGATACCATAAAAATCCTTAAAGAAAACACAGGTAGTAATCACTAGGACAGTGACCTTAGCACTATTTTTCTGGAAATGTCTCCTCAGGCAAGGAAAACAGGAAATAAACTATTGGAGCTATACCAAAGTAAAAGGCTTTGCACAGCAAAAGAAATGATGAACAAAACAAAACACTAACCTCATGAATGGGAGAAGGTATTTGTACATGATATCAATAAGTGATTGTAGTCTGGGGGTGGAGTCTTTTGGGTTTACCATATAAAGTATAATGTCATCTGTGAAATAGATAATCACATCAAAAAATGGGCAGAAGACATGAACAGACACTTCTCCAAAGAAAACATACAAATGGCTAACAGACACAGGAAAAAATGTTCATCATCACTAGCCATCAGGGAGATTCAAATCAAAACCACATTGAGATACCACCTTACACCAGTTAGAATGGCCAGAATTAATAGGACAAGAAACAAGTGCTGGAAGGGATGTGGAGAAAGAGGAACCCTTTTACACTGTTGGTGAGAGTGCAAGTTGGTGCAGCCACTTTGGAAAACAGTGTGGAGCTTCCTTAAGAAATTAAAAATAGAGCTTCCCTATGACCCTGCAATTGCAGGGT